>NW_005359478.1:2572486-2577299 GCF_000412655.1 Myotis brandtii | reverse complement strand
TTGTCTCTCCCCACCCCACACCCCACACCCCGGGGCCGGGGGGTGGGGGGGGTGGTGGAGGGGTGGCTGGAGCTAAGGAACTGGTTTCTACCCCAGAGAAACACCGTCAAACTGCCTGGGTAGGAATGTGGTTCTGCCTTTAACAATCCTCCTCGCCTTCTAACTTCCACCACGCAGGCTGAGGGAGGGGCATCTTTTGGTTTGCCCACTGGGTGGAGAGCTTAGGGCCTGGGGCTTGCACCATAGAGATAGAGAGATAGAAGAAAGTGGCCCTGAATTGGCTTCCTTGGCAAAGGGCTCTCAACTGTCCCTGGGGAGTCCCCTGGGATATGGCCACCAGGGGAGCCTGGCACAGGACGAGGGCGGCCCGCGGCACACTCACCTCCCCGTTGGAGTTGATGAGTGCCGTGCGCAGGCTGTTCCCACAGCCCCAGGTATTCTGCGCCTTCCACACCAAGTCGGTCGGGGGGCTATGGGTGGCCCCTGCTCCTGCAGCCCAGATCTGGAGGGAGGATGAGAGAAGGGCGCTCACTCCCGCGCACCCATCCTGAGGCCAACCAGTCCCCAGAGTCCAAACACCCTGCCACTCACCGTCACCACCTGCCCAGCCTTCAGGGTGAACTTCGGTGGGAAGCGGTAGGTCAGCAAGGGATCATCTCCATTCTGGCGCTTGATCTGCCAGTTGCCCAGGGACTGGTCCTGCCGGGCAGGGGAGAGGAAGGTGGGGGATGCTCGTCCAGGCCCCTGGATTTTCATCGCTCAAGGGCCCTCCCTCCTGACGTGGAGGCCTCTCCCTCCACCTCCCCACACTGCCCTCCCCCTCGAGGCTAACAGCTGCGACCTGTGGGCACTTTGCCGCCTTCTCCACAACTCAGAGTTAGGGACTATTGCTCATCCCCATTTTACAGATGCGGAGACGGATGCTCATAGGTCTAGAACTAGACCCTGGGGGAGATACACACACACTCACTGGGTCTGCCTCTCTCCATCCTCCATGCCTTCACCTTTCCCTATTCCCTCACACCCAGCCTGGGCGCCTACCTCATTAGACTTGTTGCGCAGCCGCACGAACTTGCCTTCCTCGTCCACCTCCTCCACGGCCACGCGCCCGCTGGTGCGAGCGTGCTGCGAGAAGCTGCTGCGGCTCTCAGCCGACTCCAGCTTGCGCTTCTTGGTGATGCTGCCCCCACCCTGTGTCTGGGACGAGTGAGAGGAGGCACGGCCCCGGCTGCGCTGCGAGGTGGGGCTGGGGGACAGGCGTAGCCTGGGGAGGGGGAGACAGAGTTGGGGGCCTCGTCAAGGCCGGTCACAGGCCAGAGTGGCTGCGAGCACCGCCCCGACTCCTGCCCAGCCCACCTCTCCTCCTCGCCCTCCAGGAGCTTGCGGTAGGCGTGGATCTCCATGTCCAGCGCCAGCTTGATGTCCAGCAGCTCCTGGTACTCGTCCAGTTGCTGCTGCATCCTCGCCCGCATCTCTGCCATCTCGCGCTCCTTCTCGGCCAGCAGCCGGCGGCTGGTGTCCCGCTCCCGGGACAGTGAATCCTCCAGGTCCCGCAGCTTCGCCTCCTTGGCTGCCAGCTGGGTGAGAAAGGCAGGGAGCTGGTGAGCTCCCAAGGACCCCGAGGATGGAGAGGTAAGGGGTGGGGGACACCCAGCCACACTCCCCGGGAACTCCAGGCTCCTGTAAGAGACTATCATGGCTCTCACATGGCCTGGGCTGGCGCCCCGGAAGCCCTTCCCAGCATCTAACTGAAATCCCTCATTCTCAAGGTAGAACCTATTTCTTCCTGTCACAAATGGCACAGACAACTAGAGTAATACTGATGCCTTTGTTTGTTAATCCTCACCTGAGGATATTTTTCCAATTGATTTTCAGAGAGACTGGAAGGGAGGGGGAGAGAGGGAGAGAGGAAGAAAGAAAGAAAGAAAGAGAGAGAGAGAGAGAGAGGAAGAGAGAGAGAAACATCGATGTGAGAGAGACACATCGATTTGTTGCCTCCCGCACGCACCCCTACTGGGCTGGGGATTGCAACCCAGGTATGAGCCCTTTACCAGGAATCGAACCCGAGACCCTACGGTGCACGGGCTGACGCTCTAACCACTGAGAGCACCGGCCAGAGTGATATCTCACGCGCACGCGGTCCCCATTCTCAATGGGAAACCACGGCTCTGAGAAGTGAAGGTCATACAGGTGAGATAGGAGGTGGTCCAGGAACAGGTCATCTCACTCCAAATCCCATGCCCCGTCTCAGTCTGTGGTCCTGGGAGCCTGTTCTGTCCCATACCTCGACCCCTCCTCAGGAAGCCCCCTGGACTTCCACCCTCCATCCTGGTCCTGCCCAGACTACTGGCCAAGGGGGGAGGGGCCGCACCTGCTTCTGCAGCTGGCTGAGCTGGGCTGAGAGGCTGTCGATGCGGATGCGGGACTGCTGCAGCTCCTCGTGGGCGGCCCCCATCAGGTTGCTGTTCCTCTCGGCTGACTGCCTGGCGTTATCCAGCTGGAAGGGAGGACCAGGGTTAGGGCGATGGGACGGGACAGAGGGAGGACCTGGGAAGGGCACCCGGACTGCAGCCACAGGTCCCGGGCACCCTGAGCCCGCCCCCACCATCCACCCGGTCCCCTGTGGGACATCCCAGGGCGGGCGGGGTAGGGCTGCGGGCAGAGGCAGCACCTTCGCAGAATAGGTCTTCTCCAGCTCCTTCTTGTACTGCTCCACCTGCTCCTCATGTTGGGCCCGCAGGTCCTGCAGGGCATCTGACAGCCGGCTCTCAAACTCCCGCTGCTTCCCGTTATCGATCTCCACCAGCCGGGTCTCGTGGCGGCGCTTGGTCTCGCGCAGCTCCTGGAGGGTTAGACACCGAAATCAAAATGAGAACTAGGTCCTTAGAGGCGAAGACCCAGGTGACCAAGCTCCCTCCCCAGTCCTAACCGGTGAGTCACTGTCAGCCCCACTTTAACCTGGGAGCTGGGTGATGGCCACCCCAACCCCCACCCCCTGACCAAGCTCCCTCCCCAGTCCTAACCGGTGAGTCACTGTCAGCCCCACTTTAACCTGGGAGCTGGGTGATGGCCACCCCAACCCCCCCACCCCCCATCCCCACTAGTGCAAGGGAGGCAGGCAGGTGAGCTCCGCACACAGCGGATCCTCCAGCCCCAGCTCTGGTGTCTGTCACACCCAGCCCCGGTCCCCGGCCCGAGGGCACAGTGCCCACCTCGCTGTAGATGTTCTTCTGGAAGTCCAGCTCCTCCTTCAGGGTCTGCAGCCTGTTCTCAGCATCCACCCGCCGCAGCATCTCATCCTGAAGTTGCTTCTTGGCCTCACCCAGGGCTGCCTCGAGCTGGAGGAAGGGGGCAGATGTCAGGGAGAGGGGTCACAGGACATCAGAGCTGGAAGGAGGCTGGGGAGTGGGCTGTTCCAGGGCATCCTCTATGTGTGTGAAACAGGTCCCAGGGAGTGGGAGCCTTGAAGGCCCACAGAGGTGATGATATCTCCTCACTCAGAGCAACTACTCTGGGTAGGTACTTGATAAGAAATAAGAGACAGCAACTCCCCCCTCTGGCATCACACAGCAATAGCTATAAAGGAGATGTGTCCCAGATCGAGAGGGAACAGGAGAGAAGGAACCAAAGTGTGGGGTCAGGGTGGAATGATGGGAAAGGTGGCTGGGCCGGCAGTTTGAACAGGGAAGCACCTTTGTTAGATTTTTATCTCAGGAAGCGCAGGCTGGCCAGTGCGGCTGGAAGGGCTAGGGGCAGGGTAGAGCTGGAAGAGGAGACCAGGGAGGAGAATGGCCCAGTCTTGGTTTTTTTGTTTGTTTGTTTTGTTTTTTTTAATATATTTTATTGACTTTCCACAGAGAGGAAGGGAGAGAGACAGAGAGTCAGAAACATCGATGAGAGAGAAACATCGATCAGCTGCCTCCTGCACACCTCCTACTGGGGATGTGCCCGCAACCCAGGTACATGCCCTTGACCGGAATTGAACCTGGGACCCTTCAGTCTGCAGGCCGACGCTCCATCCACTGAGCCAAACCGGTTCCGGCCCCAGTCTTGGTTTTGTAATCAACCAGCACCTCCCAGTCTCTCCCTGGTGTACTGTGGTGCTAGGGCCTGGGAGGGGAGACAGTCCAGGACAGAATCTTGGCAACTGACTAGTGCAGGCCCTGCTCTGAGCAGATGCGGCTGTGAAACTGACAAGAAGCCAGCTTTTTAAATAGTTTCCTAGATTGTAACGTGAGAGATAAGAGGATGAAATAGAAAGCAGTGTTTTGAAAGTAAGGACCAGCCCTGGCGGGGTAGCTCAATTAGTTAGAGCTTCGTTCAGATACACCGAGGTTCAATCCCTAGTCAAGACACATACAAGAAACAACCAATGAATGCATAAATAAGTGGAACAACAAGTCAATGTTTCTCTCTCTCCCTCAAATCAATCAATAAAATTTTTTTTTAAAAGAAAAGGAAGTAGCCCTAGCTGGTTTGGCTCAGTGGATAGAGTGTCAGCCAGCAGACTGAAGGGTCCTGAGTTCAATTCTGGTCAAGGGCACATGCCTGGGTTTTGGGCTCGATACCCAGTAGGGGGCGTGCAGGAGGCAGCTGATCAATGATTCTCTTTCATCACTGATGTTTCTATCTCTCTTTCCCTCTCCTTCCTCTCTGAAATCAATAAAAATATATATTTTTAAAAAATAAAGTAGCCCTAGCCAGTTTGGCTTAGTGGATAGAGCATCAACCTGTGGACTGAAGGGTCCTGGGTTCAATTCTGGTCAAGGGCACGTGCCCAGGTTGCGGGCTCGATCCCCAGGGTGGGGTGTGC
>NW_005359478.1:2568347-2572248 GCF_000412655.1 Myotis brandtii | reverse complement strand
TTGCGGGCACATCCCCAGTGGGGAGTGTGCAGGAGGCAACTGATCGATGTTTCTCTCTCATCGATGTTTCTAGCTCTCTATCCCTTCTCCCTTCCTCTCTGTAAAAAATCAATAAAATATATTTTTAAAAAAATAAAATAAAAAGAAAGTAAAGACCACCATATATACATGCCAATCATTAAGAACATGCGTCCTATGTGTGATTAACCATCAGCTCCTGACTATGGGTTCTGTGGATGGTTACCGACTTCTGCGCATGGACCATGAAGTTTCAATCGCACTGTACGGGCGCGCCCGCACGTGGTATTTTGTGGAAGAGCCACACTCAAGGGGCCAAAGAGCAGCATGTGGCTCGAGAGCCGCAGTTTGCCGACCACGGGTCTAAGAGGTTGCAGCTCTTTATAAGGAGGCCAAACCAGGAGGAAATCCAAGGCCAAGCCTAGCTCATTGCCATGTTAAATGGGAATGCTTTATGGAATATTTTAAATTCACTCTGCTAGATACCATGGGCAGCAAAGAGAGAGGACATATGGCCCGGATGGGGTGAAATGATGCTAGGACAGGTGCATGGCTCTGCGGCTGGGACAGGTCAGACCAGCCACCTCCAGAGAGCAACTGGGATAGAAGAACGAGGGTGCGTCTGTTTGGGGTGGGGGGAGGGCAGGGGGGGGTCATGGGCAGGCCCGGAGCGTGGTCTCACCTTGGCCACTTGCCCCCGCAGGTCGTGCAGCTCGCTCTCCAGCGTGCGCTTCTCGCTCAGAGCAGTGCTCAGCGCAGCCTCCTTGGAGTTGAGCAGAGCCTCCAGGTCCTTGAGGCGGGCCTGGGCGGCCATCAGGTCTCCCTCCTTTTTGCTGTTGCTAAGGAAGCAAGGAAGAATGGGCTTAAGGGGAGGAGTCTGTGTCCCTAGAGAGAGCCAGGTTCCCTAGAGAGAGAGAGCAGTCACTTCCCCCAACAGAGGTCAGTTGTGGGGCCTGGCTCTGCTATCCCTCCAATTGCCAGCAGAGGGCATCCTGGGATTTGGTTTGTTGGCATCTGCCTGCCTGTGGGGCTGGACTCCCACTTCCACCAAAGTCCCCCAAACCCCTTTCCTGCTTCTCCACCCTTCCCATGACTCAGTGTTCAGGAACGTGCCTGGGGCCAAGGGCAAAGCTGGATCCCGTGAGATGAATGCATATGCTTTTCCCTTTCTCCCCTCCTTCCCAAAGAAACAGGGCCACCTTTGTCTCTCACCCCTTCCCACACTGGGGCCTTAACCTTCTCCTCCCTGACCCCACCCACCTTTCATCCAGCCGAGCCTTCCCCCCAGCAGGGACCCAGACTCCCAGCCCTGCGGTCTGTGCATCCCTAATGGTTCGCAGTTTGAGCGCTAAAGGTGTTAGTCACCCTCCTCTAGTCCCGTTTACACTCTGGGGGCTGTGGAGTGAGCCTGGTTAGAACTCAGGGAGGCCTGGGATGAGGACAACCAGGCGTGGTATGAACCCTTCCCTTTCTCAGACTCAGCCTGGGTCCTGTGATCTGGGCAGAGCACGGGGCTTCCAGCCTCCCTCCTTCTGGGCCTCCTCAGAGCCTGAGCGAATGCTGATCCCTATGTGTCGACCATGAGCCTCGGCATCTGGCTCCAGATATGACCTCCCCACTCCTCACAGCAGGTGAAGCTTCAGCTAGAACCGAGCACACAGGTTGCCTCTGCCCCCCCCGCCGCTGGGTCCTGTGATCTGGGCAGAGCACGGGGCTTCCAGCCTCCCTCCTTCTGGGCCTCCTCAGAGCCTGAGCGAATGCTGATCCCTATGTGTCGACCATGAGCCTCGGCATCTGGCTCCAGATATGACCTCCCCACTCCTCACAGCAGGTGAAGCTTCAGCTAGAACCGAGCACACAGGTTGCCTCTGCCCCCCACCCCCGCTCCCCTTTCTGGGCCCCTGGTGATTTTTGCTGGATAGTGAACTGGAAAAATAGAGGGGTCCTCTTTTCTTAAAAACCCCTGGGGAATCCAGGAACTCTCCGGATGTTCTGCCCTTTCACCAATGTCTGGTGAAAGAAAGGGTTCAGACGCAGGGGGTGGGGGCGAGCCAAAGGGCCGGGTCCCAGCTGCCATCTGTAACACATCAGGCCTTCAGCACAAACCCACCACAGCAGATGGAAACAAGAAAACCCAACGTCGGCAGGGGGAAAATATTCTATCCTGGAAAGGGAAAAGGTGGCCCTGCCAACATTTTTCTCCGGCCACAAAAGCGCTAAGCTCCACAACAATCCACTGTGGAGCAGGAGGGAGAGGCCAGACTAGAGGCCGCGCTGGAGGGAGAGGCCAAGACCCAGGCAGCATTCTGCCGCCTTCACAGATTCAAACAGGAGTCACTTCCCCTTCCACTGGGCTCCGCTGGGAGGGGACAGGGTGACGTCCAGACAGGCCCGGGAAGGATGTGAGCCCCTGCGGGGAGCACCCCCAGCCGGCATGCTTGCTCCTGTCGAGGCCTCTGGCCACACCTCACAACAAGCAGTTGAATGCCACAGCGTCTGTCTCCTGTGAAAGGAGGCCCTCCCAGAACTGGAGGAGGTCTCCCCTCCTCCGTCTCAGCCCGAAAAGCTAAAAATAAAGTCAAAACCCAGCTCAGGTTTTGGCCGCCATCCGGCCCAGCCCCTGGCTGGGAGCACAGCCCCAACTTTCCATGACTTCAGAACTTTTCCGAAGCCGAGGCAGCTGTAGGGGGAGGAGGGAGAAAGAAGAAAAACCGCTGGTAAAGTGAAGACGAGGCAGACAGATTCCGAGGGCCTTGACCTGACTCCAAGACTGGCTGGGGCTTCCCAGAAGCGGCCTCTCTACCCTGCGGGCCAACAGCTGCCGCTGGCCGTCCTGGGAGCTCTCAGGGTGCAGGGAACTAGAAGGAGTTTAGAGTGGGTTCAGCTCAACCCCCTCCTTTTTCAGAAAAGGAAACTGGGGCACAGAGGAGGAAGGCAAAGGCCCAGTGTCAAGCCCTGCCAGCCGCAGCAGGGACAGGCTCACAGGAGGGCTCCCCCTCACTGCTTCCTAAGCCCTAGGCCTAGCGAGAGTGGAGCTGGCAGGAGGGGGAGGGCTCCACCCAGCCAGCTCGCCTGAGCTGGGGAAGCCGGAAAGAGCGATGCCTGCAGAAGGCATCTCAAGGGCATCTCTTCCCTAGTCCTGCTTCCTGACCTCAGACTCCAGGCTCTAGTTCTCCTTGGAAATGCCCTCCCTGTGGCAGACCTGACCGAGGAGAGCAGAGGTACAGAGCCCCTGGCAGCTTACAGGTGAACAACTACGAGAATTTTCCCTTCAGTCTAACCTCTTCCCTTCCTACTGCTCCCAAAGGCAGGGTGGTTAGAGTCACAGTAATATCATAACAGCAAACACATATCGAGCTGATTATGTGCCAGGAGCTGCTCTCAATCTTTCACTGTTAAGCCAGTCTTCACATGGCATGGCACGGGGCCTGGGGCAGGACGCGGTAGATGCTACAAGGTAGATGCTACTACTACGTGACGGAGGAAACTGAGGCACAGAGAGCTGAGTCCCGGGTCTGAGCAAGTCAGTTCACAGTTGGTGGCTGTGCTGCTTCAGCACCTGCCACAAAATAATGGCCCCCACGAAATTAAGGGGCTATTTCCCGTGCCCTCCTGGAGAATTAGATGATCGCCCGAACCAGGTGCCATTAAAGGACCACGCCACACCCTGCAGATGAGGAAAACCATGAGCAGAGAGGGAACTGAGGAAGGGCCGCTGCGGTTTTCTCAGCTGGGCTCGGGGAGCTCCCATCGGCGGGGAAGAAGCCACTATCACTCATGCCTCATGACTCAGAGCCCGGGAGCTCTGTGGTTAGGAGCCACACGCACTCCCTCCTCCCCAGGGCTGCCCGCCCCCCCCCCCCCCCACCCCCCCCCACCCCTC
>NW_005359478.1:2551309-2567626 GCF_000412655.1 Myotis brandtii | reverse complement strand
GGGCTGCTGTGGGGAAGAAAGGAGCCCAGCACAGCTAAGGGGCTGGGTGGGCACGGGGCCATGTGACCCACCCGCTGAGTCACCCTCTTCACAGAGCTCGGATGCCAGATATGGAAGCCGGGCCTGCCGCAGGCCTGTTTGGGCCTGGTTGCTGGGAGCAACTTGCTAGGCCCCGCGGGAGGGCCCCCATTTCCTCCCCTGGGCTGAGGGGAGCAGAGACAAGGGCTGGGACTAAAATAAGAAGTGGGAGGCCCCACCCCAGGCCCGTGCAGGCCCCACCTCAGCCCCTCAGCCTCACCAGCCAATGGAGTTCCCCATGATGGAAGGGAGACCCTGGAGAAGTGGGGAGAGGAGAGGCAGGGGAGGGGGGCAAAGGTCTCGAAGACCCTGGGCATTTCCTGTCTCACAGGAAAGGGCGCCCCCTGTGGCTGGGCAGAGCTGGGCAGGGCGTGCTGGCCCTCCTGGCTTAGGAGCAGCTCTCTCCTGCCCGCCCAGGTGTCTAAACCTGTGGCCAGGCTGACTTCCACCCCAAGCCTGCCTGTCCGTTCCTCCATCTCCTCCCTTTGTCCCAGCAACCCCTCCCACTGAACATCCCCCCTTCCCTCCCTCCATCTATCTATCCAAATCCAGCCCCAACCTGAGCCCGCCTTAGCCCCAGGCTCCCCCGCCCCCATCCTCTTCCCAAATGTGTTCAGCTGTTGTTATACCTGTTGGTTGATTTTCTTTCCACTTGCACTGCATCTCTGGGCTTTTTCTGTATGTCCCCTGATGCCCTGACACGAGGGGGTTCACCAGGCTCCCCCGCCCCCATCCTCTTCCCAAATGTGTTTAGCTGTTGTTATACCTGTTGGTTGATTCTCTTTCCACTTGCACTGCATCTCTGGCTTTTTCTGTATGTCCCCTGATGCCCTGACATGAGGGGGTTCGCACAGACGCTCAAGGCTTCTAGAGCAGTGGTTCTCAACCTTCCTCATGCCTCGACCCTTTCATACAGCTCCTCATGTGGTGGTGACCCCCAACCATAAAATTATTTTCGTTGCTACTTCATAACTGTAATTTTGCTACTGTTGTGAATCGTCATGTAAATACCTGATACGCAGGATGTATTTTCATTGTTACAAATTGTACATAATTAAAGCATAGTGATTAATCACAAAAACAATATGTAATTATATATGTGTTTCCCGATGGTCTTAGGCCACCCCTGTGAAAGGGTCGTTCGACCCCCAAGGGGTTGCGACCCACAGGTTGAGAACCGCTGTTCTAGAGGGACCTCCTCCGGGGCCAACTCCTGCACTTTACAGACAGGAAACTAAGGTCTAGAAAGGGGAGGCTCAGACTCTAAAAACCTGTCCACCCGGTCGCCTGAGGACTCACAGCAGACAGACGGAACACAGACAATGGCGTCATGCATGCAGGGGGCGCAGAGACACCCAGGACGGAGACAGAGGCCCAGTGACACAGCCCTCAAACGTCCGCCGCACACCGCGTGCAAAGCCACCAGGGTGGCATCCTCCCTCCAGAGGAACCACTGCTTGGTTTCGTGGCTGGCCTGTGGGTCTGGCCTCACTTTCGGGGAACCGCAGGGTGTGGGAAGGCTGGGACATCTGGCCTCCCCACTCTGGGGAGGAGACCTTAAATAGAGGAACTGAGGGGAAGGTGCTCCAGGGACAGAGAAGCCCCTGGAGGCTTCCTCCAACCCCACCCTGTGAGTCCCAAATGTCTTTTACACCCAGAAAAGTGTACCCGTAGGCCCTCCGGGAGGGCCCCCTCACTCCTGACGCCCCACACGGGCACATGCACCCACGGCAGGCACAGCTCTGCTTCCACATGCCTCTCTCTTGGGTGTCACACCCGCCACACATGCTCGGTGTCTGAGGCCCATCAGATCTCCTTCCAGGGCCGCCAGGCTCCAGCTGTCCTGCCCCCAAACAAAGCTGCCTCTTAATTCCAGAGGGAGGGCTGCGATGAGGGAACCAGTGCTGAGAAGGGGAGTAGGAGGCCTGCTGACATGTTCAGACACTGGGCCTGGCAGGGGGCCCAGCCTGAGTCACAGCTGCGGAGGCTATGAACGTGGCACTGTACAGAGGCAAGAGGAGCCTGCAGCCACGGCCAGGGCACGGGGTCCTGGGCGACAGGAGGCCGGCTGCCTGACCCACCGCTCCCTCCAGGTCCCCTGCCAAACTCCACTGGCCTTCTTCCTGGCCTTTCTCTACAGAAACCATTCCTGTGTTGTCACAAAAATGCAGGGGTGAGGTCTGGGAACAGACGAGAAGTGGGGGCATGGAGGGAGGAGGGATGGCCTAGGAAGAGAGAGAACATCTTGGGGAGTCGGAGGGAGGGAGGCCACTGGCCAAAGGTAGGGACAGTTAGGAGACCCCCACAAGAAGGTGCCTCAGCAGTCCCTTCTTAGGACCTATTAACCCTCCATCCGCCTTGGCCAGTGTGGCTCAGTTGGCTGGGGAGTTGCCCAGTATACCGAAAGGTCGCTGGTTCGATTCCTGTCAGGGTACATACCAAGGTTGCGGTTGGATCTCTGCTTGGGGCACATATGGGAGGCAACAGATCAATATGTTTCTCACATTGATGTTTCTCTCTCTCTCTCCCTCTCTCTTTCTCTCTCTTTCAAAATCAATAAAAACATATCTTCAGGTAAGGATTTAAAACAAACAAACCCCATCTGGTGGCTCATGGTAATTAGCCCTGACAACAGTGGGAGGGGTGGGAGCAGCACCCCAAGTTCAAGAAAGGAGGTGGGGGCTGGCGCCATCTGATTTTCCAGATGACCTAACCAAAAAAAAAAAAAAAAGGAGGGGGGGAAGGACCTAGGAGTTCTGGTCACACTGCATTCCAGCTCCGGCCTAGGGAGATGCAGCTCTCTCCAGACCCAGCAGAGGGAGGAAGCGTGAGCGAGGAAGGGGGACTTGGCAATCCCAAACTGCCTCCTCTCCACTGCCCAGAGCTGGTCCCCTCAGAATGAAGGGCCTCTAGCTCCCCTGGGCCAGCCTGAAAAGAGCTCATCGGGCCTATTCCCTTCCACGTGTCTCCCATCAGATCAGACTCATCCCTCTTGCTGCCACTCAGCAAAAACAGCCATGGTCGGTCTCAAAAAACGGCAACCCCTCCGCCTTTTCTTTGGCTGGAGAAGCTCAGGGTCTCCTCTCCACTCTCTACTCTACTCTCTGCGGTGACTCAGCTCCTCTGCTGGGCCTGGGATCCCAGCCAGAATTATTCCTGTTCCACAGGCGGGACTCAGGCTTCCTCTCCCGCTAAGGGTCGGGGAGCACCCCCTCCAGCCCTGTCTCCTTCCCAAACTATGCCTTCCCTGTTGAAGGATTGTTTAGGGCCAAGGCCTCACAGCCCAGCCTCCGGTTGGGGGAGCCAAAATGGGTACAGGACGGGTAGAAGGTGGGCCCTCAAGGTCACCCTGCAGCTCTCTCTGGCTTAGACATACAATGTCTAATCCTGGGCAGCTTTAAGGTAACAGCCCTGCCTTTCCCAGGGCCTCCCTCCTACCCTCAACACACGTCAATGGGACTCTCCCTCTCCTTCTACATGATACAGCCCTTTCCACTGTCCCGGAGGGAGAGGCGCTGAAAACGGAGTATCCTTTCCCACTAGCAATAAAAACAAAGCACAAGCCAAGAGTGTAATATCATCATTAACCCATTTTCTTTGGGAAGAAAGAGGCACGTATTTTTAATTCCACAGATCGTAGGAAATATTTCTACTGAGAATAGCATTGGCTATTAATTCTATTTGATTTTAATATTTACAGCTTGGTATTTAGAAGGCTGTTTTCTTACTTTGTGGGTCATTGTACTACTTTGAAACCTGAGGGATCTCTGGAGACCTGCTCTCACCCCCTTCTTTTATAGCCAAGGAAACCCAGAGAAGGGAGGTGATTTGCTCAAGGGCACACCGCAATTTAGTGACAGGGCTACCCCTAGAACTAAGGACATCGAGGGCCAGAGCTGCTTCAACTCCCTCACACACTGTTGTTGGTGGACCCCCATGCCTCTTGTTAAGGGCTGAGACTGCAACCTCCCCAGAGACAGCTCCGAGAATATTCGAGCTCGGCCTGTGTCACCTTCAGTACAAAGGGGGCTAGGCGGTAGGAACTGGATAAACTGTTCTAGTGTGCGGGCCTCTGAGCCAGACCCGGTCTTGGCCGCTACAGCTGCTAGAGGTGGTCAGGGGCTGAGGAGGGGGGGCGAGGGGGAGGAGAGCAGAAGGCACAGTTGGTAGGTGAAGGCCTCTCCTACCAGTTGTTCCCCCAGCTGTCTCTGGCTTGAGCCCTGACACTGAGCTACTGAATCATTGGGGGTGGGACTGGGAGTGGGAGCAATGGCCACATCCCAAACAAGAGTAAGTCTCAGACTCCTGAAGGGCAGGGGAAGTGCCAACCAAAGGCATCGATTGTGGGAAGGCAATCAGGGGCCCTGAATTATTGTCTCTTGTTTCTCCTCAGCCCCAGGGTTTAGCTGTATCTTCTTTTACTTTGAATCAGAATGGGGGGGGGGGGCAGGCGGGGAAGAGGGGTGAGGACTGGGGCCCAGGTATACTCAAAGGCCTCCATGAAAAGGGCACATCCTGCCCAGCCATCGTGGCTCAGTGGTTGAGCATCATCCTATGAACTGGGAGGTCACGGTCTGATTCCCGGTCAGGGCACATGCCCGGGTTGGGTTGTGCGCTCGATCTCCAGTGGGGGGCATGCAGGAGGCAGCCATCAATGATTCTCTCCCATCATTGATGTTTCTATCTCTCTCTTCCTCTCTGAAATATATATTTGGTGTTTTTTTAAGGGCATATCCTTCCTCAGGTCCAGGTAGATAATTCCCATGACAAGTCCCAAAACAGAAATCATTAGCCTCCTGATCCATGGCCTGGCAAGGTAGGTCCTGGGTCATTCAGGCTGGGGCAAAGGCTGTTATTAAGTGTTAACAGGCTCTGACATAAGAGAACCAAGATGGCGGTGTAGGTAAATGCCACCTCCCACAACCACATCAAAATTACAACTAAAATACAGAACGATCATCATTCAGAACCGCCTGAAAGCTGGCTGAATGGAAGCCCTACAACTAGGGAAATGAAGAAGAAAGCACACTGATACTGAAACTTTGCAGACCAGAAGGGAGAGGCAAGAAATATTCAAAGTGATGAATAGCAAGGACCTACAACCAAGATTACTCTACCCAGCAAAGCTATCATTTAGACCTGAAGGTCAGATAAAGAGCTTCACAGACAAGAAAAAGCTAAAGGAGTTCATCACCAATAACCCAGTACTACATGAAATGTTGAAGGTTGTTCTAAGAAGAGGAGGAAGAAGAAAGAAGAAAGAAGGAAGAAGAAAAAGAAAAAATATGAACAATAAAATGCAATAAATTCATATCTATCAACAATTGAATCTAAAAATAAAAATAAATGAACAAGAAATCTAATGAACAAAATAAACTGATGAATAAAATAGAATCAGAGGCATGGAAACATGGAACAGACTGACGAATCTCAGAGGGAAGGGGGGTTGGGTGCTGGGAAGAGATTAACCAAAGACCTATATGCATATATGCATTACCTATGGACACATCGACAATAGGATGGTGAAGGCCTGGGGCGGAGCAGGAACCGGGTGGAGGGAGACCATGGGGGGGAAGGGGGATATCTGTAATACTCTCAATAAAGGGCTAACAGGCCGAGGCAGAATAGCAAAGCATTGAGGTCCCAGAGCAAAATCTCCAGACTCCATCCCCTTCCACCCTCCTGACCCTCCAACCTGTTCCCTAAGCTGGAGGAGTACGGTTTAATGGTATGATCACTCAACTAGAAGTCAGAACTGGACTTGTGCTCAAGCCCTAACGTGTCCCTCCCTTGCTGTGTGACATGGAACCTCTCTGGCCTGTGCTATGCTTATCCCGATGAGAGCTCTGATGACCATGCGCCTACACATCCCTGCCTGTCCCCACTGAGGTGGGCAATCCAGGAAGTTGTCAAGTGCACATGTCTCCTCTGGATGGAAGAAGCACTTCTGCTTTGTGGGCCTGGGATATCCCCACTTCTGACTCAGCCTTCCTCCTCCAGTTCCGCCTGGGAAGGCACAGACCCCGGCACTGTGTCCTGCGCCCAAGCTCATAACTCTAGAACCACTTGTGCACACTGTCTGCCCGGAGCCCTGGTTCCAGACCACCACCAGAGGTCTTAAGGATGAAGGCAGGAAAGGATCCCAGGATGTTGTGGGGAGTAGGGAGCAGGAGGTTGGGATGAAGATGCAGACATTCAGGCCCCCATCCCTCCCTTGAAGACATCTGCTGTCTCCGCCCGGTCTCCCGCAGTCTCTTGTAAAGCCACCAGGGTGGGAGGGAGGGGGGCAGCATATGAGTCATCTACCCAGCTGTCCTGCCTGGGGTGGGGCCCAGCTCCAAGTCTGGACCCCAGGCAGGCCTTCCCTGGTGCTTTCAATCTCATTCGCCCTGGACTTAGGCTCCGGAATAGAAAGAATGCGTGTATGTGTGGTGGAGGGGAAGGAGGAGAGGAGTGTTTCCGCTTGGAGCCTACAACCCAACTCAACAAGAGAGCCCCAAACGCCTGGGTGTGACCCACAGGATCTTACAGGTGGCTCTGCATCCCAGCCCAAAGCCTGACCCTGAACTCTGAGCTCTAATTAAACATTAAACCAGACAACACCTTCTCTTTAGGCTTTAGTGGGAGGAGTTAGGACAATGCCTTTCCTCCTCTCCCAAATCTTCATTCGACTCTTCTCTACCTCACCCTGAGTACAGCAAGACACAAAAGGGAGCAACGAATCCTAGCTCCTCCCACTGGGGGACATAGAAGGGATTGTCACCCCATTCTGAGCCCCCTTTGTCTCCACCCTGCTGTCCATCAGCTGGGGATCCAGATGTGCAAACCCACCCCCCTTTTCCGGAAGCCCAGCCAGGATCAGCGGGGGAGAAGAGAGTCAGGTGGCTAAATATAACAAGTCCACACACCACCCCCACCCCTGCCCCACGTGTGCACACCTCCCTCTGGTGTCCGGGGCCTGGACAGCTGCACCAGGAGGCAGAGGAAACAGACTGGTGTTGCCGGGTTAGCATGAGACCATCAACTCCACCAGTCCCATCTCCTGAGCAGTGTCTACCCCAGAAAAAAAGTCTGCAAAAACGCCCTTCACAGGGATCTGCAACGGGGGCTTTGGTGGTTGAGTGGGCAGAACACCAACACTCTCCAGCACTCGTGTTTCTCCTGCTAACCAAACAGTTCAAATCTCTAGTGAAAAAAACAAAACGAAACAAAACACAAAACAGGAGCGATCCCTTTCAACAGAAATAAAAGTCAGCCCATCTCTCCACACAACTTCCATCTACTCTTCACCAGAGGATGGATCCGCCACACCCACCGTACTTGGGACTGGGGCTAGTAAAGTGGTGGAAAGAATACAGAATGCGTAGAGATTTAAGAGTTTGGAGATGATGCAAAGGGAGAAGAAGAGGGGAACTCAAACCGTAGTCCCCCCTGCTCCAAGCCCAGGGATCTTCAAGCACCTTTAGAGCTCTCTTTCCCTCTCTTTTTTTAAGATTTTTTACAGAGAAAGGAAGGGAGAGGAAGAGGAAAGAGAAACACCAATGTGAGCGCAAAACATGGATCAGCTGCCTCCTGCACTTGACCTACTGGGGACAGAGCTGAAACCCCCGGCATGCGCCCTGACCTGGAATCTAACCGGCAACCTTCGGTGCTCAGGACAACGCCCAGCCAACTGAGTCAGGCTGTCCAGGCGCGTTAGAGCTCTTCAGTTTGAGCCTTTGTAGAGAAAGGGCAACAGAGAGGAGGGAACCAAATTCTTGGGGGCTGAGAGGCGGCCTAAACTTCCAGGCTCCAAAGGCCTTTTTAGAAAAGAGGGTGGAGTGAAGTAGGGTGGGGCGGGGCGGGGCAGGGATGGGTAAGGTAGGAGTGGCCTGAAGCTTCCTACGGCTGGATTTCAAAAATGTCACTGTATTCCAGCAATTTATTAAGGCAAAGATCCAAAGAGGCAGTGGCTAAGAGTTCTGGCCAAAGCAAAGACGGCTCGGCTCGGCTGGGAAAATGAAAGTGGCTCACCCCAAGGAGGGAGGCAGAGAGGGACACGGCCCTAAACCGGACAAGACACCAGGCAGAGCGGGCCCTGGGAGGTTGGGGCAGCCACCAGACCTAGGCATAACACAACTTCCTGAGGTGGAGCCTCTGCCCTCCGTCTCCCTCCCTCCCTTGCATTCCAGGCCAAGCAGGCCAAGGGCTGTGGGAGCTGCGGGGGAGCCGCTCTCCTGGAGCTGTTCGGTGGGCCTGTCAGGGCCCAGGGAAAGTCCCGGACATGCAGGAAGCCAAGGATAACTTCCCAGCTCTTAGAAAGAGCCCCAGAAAGGGTCGTGCCACGAGGGCTACCCACATGCGGGAGAAAAGGGGTCACTCTGCCTTAGTGACCTCTCCCCAGCACCACGCGACATCTGCCAGCTCGGGAGTTCCGTTTTATGGTCATCATGTGTTTAGAGGCCAGTCTGGGCAAAACTGGCGCTGTGCCAAGCCTGCCAAGAAAGTTCTAACAGGCCCCTTTCACCCACTCCAGTGTGCCCTGGGGTGCCCAGAATTCTTAGACCAGGCAGGGTTCGTTCTGCTTTGCTCAAGCCCCTACCCCAGGCTCCAGATGGCTGGAAACCTTACCCTGATTGAATGTGGGCCTGCCACCAGTCCCTCCTTGGCCCTGATGTCCCCACCATTTCTTATATACCCCACCCTCTCCCGGAGACCCCTCCCTTATCTGTCCTATCCAGACGATTTCCCTTGGCACTGCCAGGCACCCGCAGGGGGCAGTTCGGAGGGAGGAGACTATACGGCATCGTTATCAGCCGCCTGGGGCCAGGCGGGGGTGACCAGTCCGCCCGCACGCCGTCACGTGGGCCCGCCGCCACCTGGGCGCACTCACCGCGCTTTGAGCTCCTTAAACTCTTCCCGCACTTTGCTCAGCTCCAGCTGCAGGCGGGCGCGCTCCTTGGCCACCGAGTCGAGGGTTTTGCGGGCATCGCCGAGCTCGGCCTCATAGGCGGCCTTGATGCCGGACACCTCGCGGCTGACCACCTCCTCGGACTCGGTGATGCGAAGGCGCAGACCCGCGTTCTCCGTCTCCAGCGAGCGCACACGGTCGATGTAGACCGCCAACCGGTCGTTGAGCTCCTGCAGGTCCTCCTTCTCCTGCAGCCGGGTGATTCGGGTGGGCGACAGAGGCGTGGAGCTGGCCTGCGCCCCGCTACGGGTGGCGCGCCGCTGGGACGGGGTCTCCATGGCCGGCAGGGTGGCAGCGCTGCCCGCAGGGCAGGGGTCCCGGGAAGGGCACGGGGCTCCGGCGGAAGGATAGAGACGGCTCGGGGTTGGAGCGCACCGGCCGGCTCGCTCCTGGCAGACGTGGAGAGCTGGGCTGGGCGCTGTCAGATCTGGGATCCGGGTTGGCTGGAGTGGCTGCGGCGCTCCCGCAAACACTGAGTCACCGGTGCCCGGGCAAAGGCTCTAATAGGTCCTGGGAATGGGAGGAGGAGCCACTGCTCTTAAAGGGGCCGTCGCAAACCCACTGGGGCGGGGGCGGGAGTGGTGAACGGGGGCAGGGACCGCCCAGCCTTGGCGGAGTCGCGCCCCACCCTCTCCCGCGCACCCCACTGTGCCAGGAGCTTTGCTGAAGCTCCCATCTTGGTTCCTGGCTGCTCAACCCTCCTACAGTCTCAGGCCTTAGGGGCAGAGCGCAGAGCCAAGGGGTGAGAGTGGGTGGGTGAAGGGCAGGGGGGAGAGGGAAAGTGGGTGTAAAGCCAGGGAGGGCGCCAGGCAAGGGGGGAGGGGGACAGAGGCTGGTGCCCATCAGGGTGACTCACTCTTCTTCCACCACCCGTCCCCCCTTCCCCCCCATAGTAATAGTGAGTCACCCCTGCCCCCCCTCCACACGTGGGCAGTCCATTGAAAGCTGCATCTCAGTATGCCAGGATGGGGTGGGGAAGGAATGCCTAGGGGGAGTTGGGGGAAGCGCAACAAAGTCCTAGATTCTGAGTTCCTTTTACGCCCTCAGTTTTGGGGTGGGGGCCAGGAGTTTGGGGTCCCTCTTTTCCCATTTTCTGCTCCAATTAATCTCCCTTCCAAACCAACCATTGCAACAAGCCACCACCACCACCACCACCACCCTCCCCCCCACACACACACACAGAGAAGGTCCAAGTAACAAGCCACAGATCTCCAGAGAAGGCCAAGAATAGGACCCAGGCCTTCCCCCTCCAACCCCTGCCCCCTTCCTTTGGCCCCAAGCAATTGGAAAAAGAGGTTCTTGCCCCTTTCAGTCCCTTCCTACTGCTAACCCCACCCTGCTAACTGCAGGACTGTACTGCCCCCCCGCCCCCCCCCCCAGGATTGTACTTATTTTAATGGATAATTTAAAACAGATACCAAAGCTGTGTGCACACTCATCATGTTGCCAGGACACCAGGTCCCAGATTTTTGTGGTTCCCAAAGGGGCCTGAAATGGGGAGCAGGCAGGGAGCTGAACAGCCAATGATATGCCTCCATCTTGGCTGCAGTCAGAAAGGGGTAGTGGAGGGCAGGGACAGCAAAGCCCCCCACAACCTTGCCAGCACCGCACTTCTCTCTACCCCCCTCTCTGGCCACGCCTGCTTTGCAGCTGGCTCTGGGGAGGGGCCAGGCCCTCTCACAAAACAGGATCATCCAGGTCCCCAGGCTTCCCACCCCAAGCGCAAGGGACTCCATCCGCAGGCCTCACCAAGGACCTCTGATCAGTCCTTCCACTCCTGTCCCCTAATTCTGGCCCTGGCCCCACCAGCCACCTCATCTTCTCTAAGAGGTGGAGAGCTGAGGCTCTGGAACCCATGGGTGCCCTCCCCCTGCGCCTCCACAGCTTCTTCTGATGAGAAACCTGGTAAATTAAATTATGTTGCTAACTCCTACCGCTCCAGGACATCAGGGTTCCGGTCACATGCAAGGGAAGCAAACTGGACAGGCCCTCTGTTCTGGGTTCTGGAGCTGGCCTCAGATGGATAAGGGAGGCAGGGCCTTGGTGTCAGAGAGGGGCACCTGGGGGGGCAGGGAGTAGCTGCAGGGGTTCCCATCTCTAGGAGGGCACTGGGCAGTGTGGTGAGCATCCAGGCGAGGACCCAGGATATGGCTTCCCCTCCCTGCACCCCTCTCCCCCAGGGGGCAGCCCTCAAACTTGGCTTCCCAAAGAAAACAAAAAGTCTTCTTCTGCTTCTCCCTCTTCTGTTCCCCAAACCAGGAGTGGAGGAGGGGTGGGTGAGCCAGTGAAATGTGAGGGACAGGGCTCCTGCTCTTCCCACTGTCTCAGCACCCCTTGGCACTCCCCCCCCTCCCCCGCCCGCCCCACCCAGTCCCGCCTGGTCTGGCTTCTCCTCCTGGCTGGGGAAGCAAAGCCACACTTAACTCTTCCTATCGTAGACCTCCCTATCTTTGGAGAAAAGAGGCAGGAGAAAGCAGAGGGGAATCTCACCCCAAATTTCACTCTAGACTCTTTCCAAAGTCCCCTGACTCACCACCACCAAAATGGCCTCCATCCTAAATCTGAGCTTCAAAGTGGGCCTTCATCCTAAAAATTCAATCCTAACTCTGGACCCCAAGTGCCATCAGTGGCTCTCCTCCTACCAGGGCATGGATCCCAGCCCCTGAAGAAGCAGGAGAAAGCAGGGGAGGCCAGCCAGGCCAGAGGAGCCGTCTCCTGGGGGTGAGAGTGATGGAAGTTGTGACTGGGTGGGAACCAGCTTCCAGTCCTGCCTCTCACTTGCTGGGTGATGACAGAGCTACTGAATTATCTAGGCCCAAGTTTCCTCATCTGGGCAGAGTGGCTTTCAAGACATGGGGATTGAGCCTTGACCTGGCGGCTCAGTTAGTTGCAGCATCGTCCTGTACACCAAAAGGTTTCAGGTTTGGCCCTAGAGTATCGGCCCATGGACTAAAGTGTCCCCGTTCAATTCCAGTCAAGGGCATGTACCTCGGTTGCAGGTTCCCCCACCCTGGTCAGGGTGCCTGCAGGAGGCAACCAATCCATGTATCTCTCTCACATTGATGTTTCTCTCTGTCTCTCCCTCTCCCTCCCACTCTTTTTAAAAAATCAATGGAAAAATATCCTTGGGTGAGGATTATCAAAACAAACCAAAAAAAAAAAAAAAAAAAAAGGTTTCAGGTTCGATTCCTAGTCAGGGCACATACTTTGGTTGTGGGTTCCACCCGATTGGGGTGCATATGGGAGGCAATGGGTCGATGTTTTTCTTTCACATCAGATGTTTCTATCTCTCTTTCTCATCCTCTCTCTAAAATCAATAAACATTCTCCGGTGAGGACTTTTAAATCTTAAAAAAAGAAAAGACATGACATAGGGATTGAGCTACTATACCAGTGATGGCAAACCTTTTGAGCTCGGCGTGTCAGCATTTTGAAAAACCCTAACTTAACTCTGGTGCCGTGTCACATATAGGAATTTTTTAATATTAGCAACCATAGTAAAACAAAGACTTATATTTTTGATATTTATTTTATATATTTAAATGCCATTTAACAAAGAAAAATCAACCAAAAAAATGAGTTCGCATGTCACCTCTGACGCGGGTGTCATAGGTTCGCCATCACTGTACTGTACTTTCTCTCAAAGGAGTTGGCCACTGGTAGAGAAAACAGAGGCAAAAAAATGAGTTCGCATGTCACCTCTGACACGCGAGAGTCATAGGTTCGCCATCAATGTACTGTACTTTCTCTCAAAGGAGTTGGCCACAGGTAGAGAAAACAGAGGGAGAGGCAAAACCAAGCACAGTGGTTAAAGAGCAGCATAGGACCCTGAACTGGATGAAGTCCAAATAGATTCCAGAAGCCTGGGAGCTGGACCATTAATGAGCGATATAAAAATATTTATTTTTGGTTGCATTGAACTATGATCATGTTCTGTTAAAAAAAAAAGAATACAGTGGTTGAGTCCAAGGGTAATTTAGGCAGTGAAGGGGCACATGTCTTGAAGACCAATGACCTTGGGGAGGGGGGTGCTCCTCTGTTTCCATAGCATCCTGGGCCTCCCTCTATGACCCTTCACCCCACAAGTGCTGTGAGGGATAGGAAGGACCAAGTCTGTGTCCCTAATACTTGGCCCAGCGCCTGGCATACAGGAGGTGCTCAGTGTTTTAAATGAACAAATGCCTCTGGCCCTGACACTTTCAGGTGAGTGACTGGGCAAGTTTCCTTACCTGTACCATGGGGATGCTGCAGTGATTATGTTACAAGCATCTGAAGGGAGGTTTCTTGGAGGAGGTAGAGTTAGGGGCTTTACAGAAGTGCCTTATACATAGCAAATTCACTCATCCAACAAATATTTATTGAGCACCTACTATGTGCCAGGCACTGCTCTAGACACTAGGGGTACAGTAGTGAATAAAACACAAAAATCCCTACCCTTATAGAGCTGACATTCTAGTGGAGGAAGACAATCAATAAAAGACAAAGTTACAGCTTGTTAGAAGGTGGTAAACACTATGAAAATAAAAAATATTAAGTGGGCTAAGGCTCAACAAACTGAATAACTACACTTTTACTCTCTTTACAGGCGTATGTTTTCACCTACATTCTCACCTTGGTCCACAAAACCACCTCATGGATGGGGGATTATTTTCCTATTTTACGGGTGAGGCTGACTTCCTCAAACCTGGACAGTAAGTAATAGGCCAAGCACAGACTTGGACCAGGCATCCTGGTCCAAATCCAAGATGTGCTTTACTATCTTATGCCACTTTGGCTGGAGGTGTGGGAGGTGTTGGGTGGATGGGGCCAGGAGGAAGTCTGTGCAGAAGGAGCTGGCCCAGCCACCAGAGGTGAGGCAGGGAAAGTGTGGGAGGAGGGGCAGGCTGGGAGAAGTGGGAGAGGACGTAGGAGCTGGTGCTCGGATGGGGTCTGAGGGGGAGGATTCTGGCTGTTTGATAAGGCTAGGGTCACAAAGGAGAGAAGGGAGGCATGGAGACCAGCAAGGAAGGAGTCAGAGGCACTGGCCTGGCAAGAAGCAAGCCAAACAGAGCGGGCTTAGCAGAGGGCTGACACCAGGAGGCATTCCAGAGGCAGGCTAATTATGACTGTATAGGGAGTATTTATGAGGACCTACTGTTCTTAGGCACTAGGTATTCACATTACCTTGCTGGGCCTACACAATAGCTCTACAAGGTAGAACCTAGTATTAGCCCTATTTTACAGACAAGGAAACAAAGGCGGGAGGTTAAGGCAGTCAGATAAGGCAGGTGTTTCTGCTTTGGCAACATTGACATTCTGGGCCAGATAATGCTTTGTCGTTGGGGGAGGGGCCATGCATCGTGGGATGTTTTGCCGCATCCCTGGCCTTTACCCACTAAATGCCAGTAACACCTCTGGCATTAGGTTGTGACAATCAAAAAAGTCTTCAGACATTGCCAAGTGTCCCCTGGGAGACAAAATCTGCCCCCAGTTGAGAACCACTTGTCTAAGGTCACAGGCTTAGCAGCAGAACTAGAATTTGAATACAGGCTGGCCTGACTGAATGCCAAGATCTTACCATTAGGCTATAATCCTGGACAGGTGGGGATGGGAAATTCAAAACATTCAAATGCATCCTAGGCCATGGGGGAGATAGTTATACTCCCGGAGGGGTGGACGGGGTGGTCTTTGGAGGAGGACCTAGGAAGTGGAGGTGATTTGGAGAGTCAAGGCCATGGCTTGGGAATCCCTTTTCAGAGGGTCCCTGTCTTGTTCATCCTTTGATCACAGGGTCTGGTGCTAAACAAGTCTTAAAGTGCTGAATCACTCATGCCTCGCGCACAGGTGATTGTTATAACCTTGAGAGCCTAAGGACTTGCCTGTTCTTTAAGTGGTTCTTTAAGTAACTACTAGAGAAGCAAAACCAAGCCCAGTGGTTAAAGAGCAGCATAGGACCCTGAACTGGATGAAGTCCAAATAGATTCCAGAAGCCTGGGAGCTGGACCATTAATGAGCGATATAAAAATATTTATTTTTGGTTGCATTGAACTATAATCATGTTCTGTTAAAAAAAAAAAAACAGTGTTTGAGACCAAGGGTAATTTAGGTGGTGAAGGGGCACATGTCTTGAAGACCAATGACCTTGGGGAGGGGGGTGCTCCTCTGTTTCCATAGCATCCTGGGCCTCCCTCTATGACCCTTCACCCCACAAGTGCTGTGAGGGATAGGAAGGACCAAGTCTGTGTCCCTAATACTTGGCCCAGCGCCTGGCATACAGGAGGTTTTGCTAGGAGCTATCTGGAGGTAATCCCATTTAACCTTCACCCCTCAGCCTTACGGGGTAGGATTATCTGCATTTTGTACTCCCAGAACCCAAAACTCCAAAGGTTGAGTAATTGGCCTGAGGTAGCACAGATGCGATTGCCTTCTTTCCACCCAGACTCGGCAGGGAGAAAGAATGCAGGCTCAGCGTGGATTGCCTCGATTTAGTTTAGTGGGAAAGGCTCTTAGAAGGAGTGGTTGACAGCCATTTGTAAAGCCGGAGCACCCCTCATTTGAATGACATCTCACCCCTAAAGCCCCATATACTAAATGACAGAGGCAAAGTCTAACAGGGAGGTTTGGGGGCCCTTGCGTTGTGATCTTTACCCTCACCCGGGAGGCTCCCTCTTTTTACAAGTGGACTCCTGAGGCCAGAGGAGGAAAGATTTGCCTAAGGTCACGCAGAACCCCCAAGTGGTGCTCTGACCCCCCTCTCACACCACCACCAGAGACAGGGCATCCCTCTGCACAGATCTGGAGGGGCTAGTTCCTCTTTAGGGACCGGCATTAACGTTACTGGAATGTGGAGAGGCTGGCTGCTCAGCCAGAGCTGACTGTCTTCCCTCCCCCGCTCCAGCCAGGCCGGAAATGGCTGGACAACACCTCACACCTGGCAGGTCTCCCAGGTGACAGCCCTTTCACAATCAGGATGACTACCTTAAGCCTCTGGAGTCTCTCTGAGGTGCACAGCGCAAGCGCCATGTCCCCATCACACAGATGGGGACACTGAGGTCTGGGCAGGTTAACTGATTTGCTCAAGGCCACACCGCTGGCCAGTGACGGACGGAAGCCCGCCCCAAACCCCCGGAGAACCACCCCGCCCCTCTCTCCCGACCACGGGGACCAATCCAAGAGCAAAACCCTGGCGCTCCTTCCCCGCATCCCAAACCACCGCCCCCACCTGCTGTTATTAGGTAACAGGTATCCATCCGCACGGCGCGGTTTGGGCTGCTGCCCCTGCCCCTGCCCCTGCCCCTGCCCCCCGCCGTG
>NW_005359478.1:2544209-2551117 GCF_000412655.1 Myotis brandtii | reverse complement strand
CCTGCGTGTGGGCGGCCGGGCTGCCCGCGAGAGGCTGTGTGTGTCTGTGTGTGCGCGGTTGCCGGGGCCTCCCCGGCTCCTAAATAGGGATTTCCTCTCCCTGTTGCCAAGGAAACAAACAAGCGCCACAACTCTTGGAAAGGGGCTGGAGGAAAGGGGCCCCCAAGTCCCACGCCCCTGGCCTTACTACACACTTCGGGGAAGTGAGGCCCAGAGGGATTCCCTTCCACCCTCCCCGCATCCAGGTGCCGACCTACTGCGTGCGGGGCCTGAAACCAGAGCAGCCAGCTGCCTCGGTTTGCAGAGTGCTGAGGCGTGCCCTGGGCTTCAGCGTTAAAACCCGGACAATCCCTGGCAAACTGTGACAGTTGGTCTCCCTGCATGTTCTTCCAATGTTTGTGGGGAGTCCCTCTTTAGAAAATGGGAGAATGGCTCTGGCTGCTGTTGCTCAGTGGTTAGAGCGTTGGCCTGTGAGTGGAAGGGTCGTGGGTTCTATTCCCGGTCAAGGGCACATACCTGGGTTGCAGGTTCAACCCCCAGCCCTGCCCGGGTAGGGGTACGTGCGGGAGGCAGCCAATTGGTGTGTGTCTCTCTCATCGATGTTTCTCTCTCTCCCTCTCCCTCTCTTCCTTCCACTACCTAAAAAGCAATAGAAAAAAATATATATCCTCGGATGAAGATTAACAACAAAAAATACATGAGAATATCTTTTTACAAACTTCACACGGACATGTGACCATGTGGAAACAGAGGCAGGCTCCTCGTCCTGGAAGGGCCTGTCCAGCTGAGGTGCTCCGAAGCTTCCCCTGCATTCCCCTCCTGATAGATCGCCCCTGTCCCCAGCCCCTGCAGCCACCGCAGCCCCCGCGCTCCTCAGAGTCCCCCTGGCACTCAGGCCCCTGAAGGCAACGGGAAAGGAAGCTCTCACAAGGATGGCAGTTAATCAGCAAATGTCCTGATGATGGGCAGCCAGGGACCCTCTCTGGAGAAGCGGCATTGGGTGGGGCAGGTGGATGGGCAGGGTCTCTGCCCATCAGGGGCTCCTGGAGGGAGGGCCTGTGGGATGGAGCAGGGACTGCCTTGGGCCAACGCTTCATCATTAATTGCCTAGAAGCCAGAACTTCAGAGCTAGGAGGAGTCTTAGGGCATCGTGCAGGCCCCTTCATTTCTACACCTGCTTCGGTCCAACCCCCCAGATTCCTCTGTCCCGCTATCCCTAAACCAGCCCAAAGGCCTGGCCCAGAGCAGCACCCCACTAGCCATCTTTACCAAATTAAGTCCCAAACTTACAAAGCACCCAGAGAGCCCACCTCACCTTGGGCCTCGACCCCTAAGGCGCTCTTCATCCCAGTGACAGGTAATGGGGAGACCACTGGGGAGGGCGGGGCAGTGGGAGCCTGGCCGGAGGTACAGGATGCACAGGCTGAGGCTGGCTGCTCTCAGGCTGCCCAGGGAGGGGCCAAGGGGGCATCTGTTTCCTCTTGGCCATGTTTCTCTCAATTCTAGCCCCAGAGGAGGTGAAAATGGTGCTGGCTTCCTGAAGCAGAGCTTCCTGGCCTGAGGATGGAGGATGGAGGATGGATAGGGTGCCCATCAAAACATCCTACATCCCCTCACCCCTCGCCCCCTGGAGCTTCAGGGAGCTGAGTTAAAGCTTAGGTGGCTTTAACTTAGAACAGAGAGGTGAGGACCTGAGGCTCAATGAGTAGCAATGATTATCAAAAGTGATAGGCAGCTGGGTTCCCAGTGGGATGTGGTCAGGGAGGAGCAGGGACCTGTCTGGCTCAGGGGTGGGGTCTTACTCAGGCAACTTAGTGGATCAGAGGCGGAGGACTGACCGAAAGAGTTGAGCAAATTGGCCCCGGCCAGTTGCTCCGTTGGTTAGAGTGTCGTCCCACACCAATGTTTCAGGGTCGAACCCCGATCAGGGCACAGACAAGAAACAACCAATGAATGGGTAAACAAGTGGAACAACAAAGCGATGTTTTTCTCTCCCCCACCCCTCTCAAATCAATAAATAAAATTTTAAAAAGAGTTGAGCAAAAGGGTAAGAGGGGAAGAAGGAAGAGATGAGTAGGTAAAGGGACATGGGGGAGAAAGTCAACATGAAAGAGGAAGAACTGAGTTTTGAAGTGAGGGGATTAGGAAGCACATCTGGAGTCCAGGCCAGGGGGCCAGGGCAGAGGAGAGACCCAGGAATTGGGGAGAGGGGCAGCTGCCCAGGCTGACGCCGCCGCAGCTCTAGCCCCAGATCCTGGTGGGGCAAATATTTACCCAGCAACGGTTGCTAAGCAGGGAAGAAGGTGGAGGGAGGCCAGTAGCCAGAAGGCCTTTGAAGCTCCACCCCATCCTTCACAAAAGACAGCTCAGAGTGAGCCACACAGTTCCCCCACCCAGGCTAGCTATATCCCTCCATGCACACATACCTTGGGGTCGCCTCTACCCACCCTACCTCAACCTGGCAACAGGCCAGAGGGCTGGACTAGGATGAATTTAATTTCTGGGCTGCCAGGCCTTCCCCCACTTCAGTCCCCCCAGCTTGGGGGACTCAAACCTTACAAAATGCCCCCTTCCCATCCTGCTGCTCAGTGGGGGCTGGAAAGGGGAGTGGTCCAAGGAATCAGGAGACAGTGAGGAAAGAGATGGTGAAGGATGGAGACAAGAGGTCCAGGGGATGGAGACTGGAAGAGAGGATGAGGAAACTGAAAGGAGGGCAAGGAGGGGCCATCAGAGGCTGTGACTGGGGCAGGTGGAGGGTTGTTGATGGGCCCAGAGAAGTGGGGTCCACAGAGGCACTCCCTGCTCTGGCCCCTGGGCAGAGGAGGGGGAGGGACAAGAGATGGGAGGGTGTGCTCAATCGGAGCCAGATGTGGCCCATGTGATGTGGGCTGTCGTTGGCATGGGCACAGCAATGGCAGGAAATGCAACTGTTGCCAGGAAGGACTAGACAGAAGCCGGGCGGGGGTAGGGGAGAGGGACAGCTAGTCCAAGACCCCCAAGGAAGTAGATGGGAGTTTAGGGAAGGGTAGAAAAGCTCACAGCCTGCAAGGAGGAGCCAGCTATGGGCAAGGGCTGCCCTCCCCAGCCTCTCCACCATCCTCAAGGTTCCCACCCATTGCCCTGCCTGGGACTCTGTGTCCATATGCAGAACGACACCCCTTCCCAGGGCCCAAGGTGTGTCCCGTGCACAGGAGGCACAGAGATCTCAGGATGAGGTCTTTGCTTTGCAGGGCTTCTCCCCGGGGCGAGGGGTGTGTGTGTGTGTGTGTGTGTGTGTGTGTGTGTGTGTGTGTGTGTGTGAGATAGGTTCTCACCCTCTGCTACAGGCCCTCTGGAATTGGGGTACGGAAATGGGAGGAAAGGGCACAGAGAGGAAGCTGCTGGGGCTGAGAGGAGGCCCCTGGAGCCCAGGCTCCTGGTGCTGATGCAGGTTCTTAAAGTTTGAAGGGCTGCAGGCCCCCTGGCCACCCTGAAATGGGGGCAGATGGAGGGCTGTCACTATGAAATGCAAAGACTGGAACTCTACCCAGGAGGGAATTCTCCAGGCCCCTACAGTAGCATGAGCTGGTCCCGAGGGGTCGGGGATCCCAGGAAGCAAAGCAGGCCTGGAGGGTGGGCCAGGACGCAGCCGTTAAGGGAAGACCTGCAGACACAGAACAAGGGACCCCTGAAGAGCCAGGTCCAGGCTGGCAACCAAAAGAGTGTTGTTTTCCAAACTCCCATCGGAAAGTTTGGAAAACACACATGGAAACATGACTCACTGCCCCCTCCCCAGGGCTCCCCTTTCCTGGTTTCTGTGATTTTTCTCCCAAGAGCTAATTCGAATCACATTCTCACAGAAACCACGCTTAATGCTTTAACGAGGGAGGGCAAAGAGCAGCTGAGGGAGGCACGGAGGCGCCAGGGAGGGGCCGGGGATGGAGAAGTGTGCTGAGCTGGCCAGGCAGGGCTTCAGTGACTGCCCACTGTAGTCACCTGGGTGGGGGGGTCATTTACACCAGCTCCCCGGAAACGGTGTGGCCACCACACCTCGATGCCCTGCGCACTCCAGGACCAGAGCGCTTGGCTTCTGGCCTCTTCTTTGGAACTTTCCCCAGGGCCACACCTGAGACCAGAGGCTGGGAGGTGGGGTGGGGAGTTCCCTGAACTCACCTATCTCCATTGCTTCTTCCCCTGAAACGGGCCCTGGAGCAGGAAGGGCACGTCTCTCCCTTTGGCCAGGGAGGGTCCCACCCCTGACAGGGTGCCTCCGAGCCAGTCCCAAAGATAGGAGCCTGGCACTGGGCCAAGGGTGAGTGGCCGCTCCACTCCAGAGAGTTCCCAGCAGAGGGCTCCAAGCATTCCCAGGTCAGGGGTTACCCCCAGCTCCCATACTTGCCAGGCCTCCTTGGATGTCTCAGATGGCGTTCCCCCTGTCTTCCCAACACACCCAACCCCACTCTGCTCCCCCTCCATTTCCCTTGGCCAGGGAGTCCCCAAGTCCTGTGGGTCTTACCTCCGGAATCTGTCTCCACTCTGTGCACCGCCTCCAGCTCCCCATTCTGATCACCATCCCCCTGGCCTGGTACCCGCAGGATGTCGCAGCTAGCCCCCTGCCTCCACCCTTGCCTCTGCTCTGATCCTTCCTGCTCCCTGAACCACAGCCATCTTTCCAAAATATCAGCCTCGGCCTGTCTCCACAAGACTTCAAACTAACCCTGCATCCCATTGTATTTGGGATCAAGTACAAATTCCTTGGGAGGCTTGTAAAGTCCTCTGTGACCCAGTTCTGCTTGTATCTCCAGCCTCATCGTTTGCACCCCAGATTCCCATAATCCAGCCCTCTCTTCTTACATCTCAGGTGACCTGCTTGAACTTGGCACATGCTTTGCCCTCTGACCAACTCCTACTCATCCTCCAGCTACTGGTGTCACGAAGACTGGGCTAGGTGTTACCGCTAGTGACTCCGTCTGCACACCTCTGTCTTCCCCCATTCGGGGAAGTCCTTGCGGGCAGAGGCTGGGGGAGGGGGCCCTCCCTGTATTCCCAGCCTCCAGCACAGTGTCTGGGACACGCAAGGGGCCCTTTTCACGCTTGAGCTGACCATCTCACCAGGCCTCCCTCAGGAACCAGCACTCTCAAAGCGCTCAATGTCCCCCTCTACTTCCCCCACACACCCCACTCTTCCATACCCAATTCCAGCCTCACCTGCCTCCCAAGTGCACCCTCACTATCTCTCTGCATAGAGCTCCGTGTGTGCCCTGCACCTAGGCCTCTCTCCACACCAGCCCTGGGGCATGGTCACAGCACCACCACCGTAGTAACAGGAGCTGCTGTTTATAGAGCACTCACTATGTGTCAGGGCCTGTTCTAGGTTCTTTCCATTCATTGACTCATTTGATACCCAGCGGGAGCTTTAAAAATAAATAAATGAATTTTAAAAAGGGGCTAGCTGGAGAACTTGACTTGTCTGATGGTTCAAGACAAATCTCCCCGGGAGCTCATAACTCAGTAGTCACCATGTGTAAAGGAGATAGGGCATATGCTAGGCCCTTAATAACTGTTTATTGAGGGAAGGAATACTGTAATTGCCTACCTTTACAGCACGTCCTATCAGGAAACATGATCTCCAGGCAGCCCTGGGAGGTGAGCGTAGCTAGGGCATTATTCTCATTCTTTAGAGGAGGACTCAGTCCTGGTGAATGGGAGGGACCTGCTTCCGGCCACACGGGTAGTAAACGGCTCTTAATCAAACTGCAGCGCCTTCAGGGTGGTGCAGAGTCCAACATGATACAGGATGGGGAGCCACTATGTCAGTTATTGAAGATTTTTTAAAAAATATATTTAATTGATTTTTTTACAAAGAGGAAGGGAGAGGGATAGAGTCAGAAACATCGATGAGAGAGAAACATCAATCAGTTGCATCCTGCACACTCCCTACTGGGTAGGTGCCCGCAACCGAGGTACATGCTCTTGACTGGAATCGAACCTGGGACCCTTGAGTCCGCAGGCCGACGCTCTATCCACTGAGCCAAACCAGTTAGGGCGATTGAAGAGTTTTCAGGGGTCAGGTGTGAAAGGCCACTACCAGCGTGGCTTTTGGGTTCAAAGGCTTGGAGAAAGAGCTGACGTACAAATTGACACACAAGACAAGAAACATTAATTTTGAAATGATGGGGGGGGGAAGCCAGGGAAAACTCAACTGTAGTAGTCAAGTTCCACTGAGTCTCCGTTCCCAGCTGCTTTTATTTACTAGAACACACAATTGCCTTTTAGGAATGCAAACAGACATATCAATGGTAATGTTTAGTAAACAGTAAGATTGTCTGGTTTGGGGGGAGTTTGCTTTAGGCCATTGAGTCAGCAGTAGGTAATAAAATGCAAATATTCACCCTGTTATCAAATATCAAAGCCCAAACTCAGCCTTCTCGGGGACTTCTCACATTTATACTAATTACTGTTGATCTTGGTTTCCAGCAGTCAGGGCTGGGGGGAACCTTGGAGACCACACATCCAGGGGTCTCAACCCTTATTGGGCATCAACATGGCACCAGGGAGGGGACTTTCAAAGCTGCTAATGCCAGAAAAAACAAAAACAAAAAACAAAACAAAACTGATAACACCCAAAGTCTCAGATATCTTGATTCATAAATTGGCCTGGGGTGGGACCTGAGCATTTTTCAGCAAACACCCCTTCAATCTGTCACTTTTCAGATGAAGAAGCTGAGGTTTGGAGTGGGAATTATAATAACAGCTAATACTTGCTGAGCACTTACTATGCCAGAAACTGTTCTAAATAGTGCAGGTGCGTTATCCACCTGACCCTCACTATAACCCTGCACAGAAGGGACTGTTTTTTGTTTGTTAAACCTCACCAGAGGATATTTTCCCCATTGCTTTTCAGAGAGAGAGTGGAAGGGGGGGGAGAG
>NW_005359478.1:2541455-2544193 GCF_000412655.1 Myotis brandtii | reverse complement strand
GATCGATATGAGAGAGACACATTGATTGGTTGCCTCCTGCAAGTGCCCTGACCAGGCCAGGGATCGAGCCTAAGCCTGCAACCCAGGTGCATGACCTTGATGGGGAATCGAACCCACAACCCTCCGGTGCCCAGGCCAACACTCTAGCCACATAGCCACTCCGGCCAGGGCAGAAGGGACTGATACTTATTTATTATGTATTGATTTTAGAGAGAGAGGTGGGGGGAGAGGAGAGAAACATCAAGTTGTTTTACTTATTTATGCATTCATTGGTTGACTCTGGTATGTGCCCTGACCGGGATTGAACCTGCAACCTTGGTGTACTGGGATGATACTCTAATCAACTGAGCTACCCAGCCAGGGTGAAGGGACTGTCCTTATAGCTCAATTTTGCAGTAAGAAAACAAAGCCCAATGGATCCAAGGTCATACAACCAACAAGTGGTAGAACTGGCTTTGAAGTCCACACTCTCAACCTTGACCCTACACAACTGTCACCTCCAGAGTTGCCAAGAAGCCCGTGGAAGTCCCAGGCCTAGCTCCCACAAGTCTGGGCAGAAAAGTCTGGAAGCCATTGAGAGTGGGTAAACTGAGGTCAGAAAAGCTACAGTCCAGCTGGAGGCCTGGAGGCCTGGGGGCTCCTGAAGGGCTGAGTGGTGTGGGGCTCGGCTGCCCTTTACTTGCCTGCCTCCCTGCCCTCCTGAAGGGGAGCCCTGATGGGCCCAACTGAGCGGTCACCCTCCCTGTGCTAATTGATGCAGCCTCCTAATTGCTGATCACAAGGAGGCAATTAAGTCCAATTAGGGAAGGAGAGCTAATTAGTGTTCAACTTCCCTGGCCTCTAGGCACCCCCCCTCCTTTCCAGGAAATTGCTGCCCACCTTCCCTCATCCCAGGGAAGAGAATTGCTGTGTGTGTTAAGCATGTCAGAAGTTCTCATTCCTTCCTTGCTCTCCCAGGGGTCAAGGGTCAAGCACGTTGGTTTGTCCCCACCTCTGCACCATAAGGCAGCTCTTTCTCACTTGACAAGGACATTCACGCCAACCCATCATTCACAAGTACTTGCCCACCATCCCATCTCTCCTCCCCACAACCCTGAAGGTAGGGTAGCCCTCATTATCACTGGGGCTCAGAGAGGGTAAGTCATGTGCCCAAGTCACCCAGTCCGCTTGGACTCCAGATCCTGCACACCTGATGTGCTCATGTAATCAGTCTTTCCGATGACCTCACCTCCATTATTCCGGATGTCATCTGGCAGGTAGGTGGGGCAGGAATCACCTGCCTTCTTTCCACGGCTACACGATGCGAGGCCATCCCAGTGACTCTGCTGCCTCCCTCCGCTCATCTGCCTGTCTGTTCCCAATCACCCAGTGCCAAGTCCAAGAGTCAGGAGACCAGGAACCTAGCTCCTGTAACCTTGGGGAAGTGGTTTTCCTTCTAGGGGCCTCGGATTCCTTCCCTATAAAACAAGTAGATGGAACTGGGAGATTTCCAAGGCCCTTCCAACCTTCATCCCTCTGCTGCCGGGGAACAGGGGGTAAAGGGCTGGGCTTCCCTCTTGCAGGCCATCACGGTCCAGGGGTGGGATGGGGATACCCCTTTCATACTGAAATTGTGGGGCCCCCACAGCTAAACAAGAATGACACTGTCCTCATGGCAACTGGAGGAGGCCGGGAACTCCCCGGCTTTAGAAGGGACTGTGCTCTAATCAACTGAGCTACCCGGCCATTGCCCCCACGCTGTGTCTGGTTCCTCACCACTGGGGGCAGGGTAGGGCAGACATGATGATCGCATCACACACACACACACACACACACACAGTCCTGCCCCTAGGGCCGGAACTGGAGGACACACTCTGGCTAGTGGTTATAGCGTCAGCCAATGCACCGAAGGGTCTCAGGTTCGATTCCCAGTCAAGAGCATGTACCCTGAGAGTGGACTTCAAAGCCAGCTCTACCACTTATTGGTTGTGTGACCTTGGATCCATTATGGGTCGCAGGTTCGATCCCCAGCCCAGTCAGGGCATGTGTGGGAGGCAACCAACTGATGTCTCTCTCTCATAGCAATGTTTCTCTCTCTCTCTCTCCCTCCCCTTCCTCCTTCCCTTCCGCTCTCTCTAAAAATCAATGGGAAAAATATATCCTTGGGTAAGGATTAACCACACACACACAAAAAATAATAATTGGAAGGGGGGGGTGGACCCAATTTCTGGCCCACGTCAGGCCATCCATTTGCCCGCCTCCCTCCCTATCAGCGTTGGGCACACGGGGCAGGGCAGGTAGGGAGGCTGGGCAGATGGAGGACCCCTTCCCATCTCCTCCAGAGTCTTAGCCACAACCTAACGTCCATGCTCCTGTTCTTACTTTCCGGCTTTCTGGGTCTTCACAAGCATGGTTAGAGTCAGACTAGCCAGGGTTCTAGTCCTGGCTCTGCCACTCATGTCCTGTCCTACCTGTGTCATCTGGGCAAGGGTAACGGTTTCCTCTTCTATAAAATGGGTGAGCCTGGCTGGGTGGCCCAGTGGTTGAACATCCATCTATGAACCAGGTCATGGTTTGATTCCCGATCAGGGCACATGCTTGGGCTTCAGGCTCGATCCCCAGTGGGGGGTGTGCAGGAGGCAGCTGATCAATGATTCTTTTTTTTTTTTTTGACCAATGATTCTTCCTCATCATTGATGTTTCTATCTCTCTCTCCCTTTCCCTTACTCTCTGAAATCAATAAAAAAATATATATTTTA
>NW_005359478.1:2531957-2541432 GCF_000412655.1 Myotis brandtii | reverse complement strand
GACTGAAAGGTCCCAGGTTCGATTCCGGTCAAGGGCATGTACCTGGGTTGCGGGCACATCCCCAGTAGGAGATGTGCAGGAGGCAGCTGGTCGATGTTTCTCTCTCATCGATGTTTCTAACTCTCTATCTCTCTCTCCCTTCCTCTCTGTAAAAAATCAATAAAATATATTTTAAAAAAAAGTTTTAAAAAGGGGGTAACAGTAACCCCACAAGGCCGTGTGAGTAAGAAGTCAGATGTGCATGTGCAGTGAGAGCAGAGGGCTCAGTTCCCCTCTTAGGACCTGGTAGAGCAAGGCCTGTGGGCTGAGGTTGGAGGAGGGCGTGCTGAGCACCGCGAGGAGCCACAGGGCATCCGGTCCCCAGCACCCAGTCCACAGCCTTCTCTTTCCTGTGGTGAATCACGGTTTCACAGGCCCTGGCGACTCAGGAGTCCCCAGCTTGCCACAAACACTACCATCGTCATAGAAACCGGGCTTCCCCTTCCTTTCCTGCTGATTGGTTTCACCACATTGTCCCCCACGCTGTGTCTGGTTCCTAGATCTCAGCTTTTTACTCACTGATTGAACCGCCTCTCATTGCAGGTCCCCAAGATACTGTCAACCTACCCCCCTTCCAGGGCCTGGGCCCCAGCCCCGCAGCCAGGGGCCCCCTACTCCCTTCCCTGCCGAGTTAGCCGGGCACCCCCTCGGAAACCACCTGTTCCTGAGCAGTGAGCATGCATCACCCCTGCTGCCCGGCCTGGCCCGGTCGATGGCTCAGCTCTGAGATGTGAGACCGGCAAGGGCAAGGGAGGTGGCCACTGGCTGCGACCGATAGGCACTGGCGCCACCTGCCGTCCTGGGCGGAACCAGCCCCACCTTCTTACGGGCGGCTGTGCCCAGGCTTGTCCGGAGTGGCAGCAGGTCCCGGCTCTCTGTCCTCTCAGGGGAGGCCGTCACCCACACCATTTGTTCCTCCAGCCACTCACAGATATCTACCATCTGGGAGCCAAAATGGTTCCCGTCCTCCTGAAGCAAGCGATTCAATTATAGTACAATGAGCACCTCCAGAGGGGCGGCTCAGGATGCCGGGGGCAGAGGCCAGACACCGGACCCAGCCGTGGTTTTGGAGCGGGCCTCCCTGAGGAAGGGATGACTAAGTCCTCAATAACAAAAACATTTATTGAGCGCTTTCTGTGTACTCTAGATGTTATATCCGTCCTTCACACGCCTCTTTCCACTAATCACACAACAATCCCATGAGGTAATTGCTACTCTTATGTTCGTTTTATTAATGGGGAAACAGGTTCAGAGACATTCATTGGCACAGGGGGCAGGTGGCGGCACCACCCGCCTGCGCCCAGGCCCGGAGGGCGTCCGCGCCCCTGCAGCCTGGGAAAAGGAGGCCTGTTCCAGGCGGAGCAAACGGCAGCCTTGGGCACCCTTGGCCGCGTGGACAGAAGAGAGAAGGGCCGAGGAGACTGAAAAGGAGATGGAGGAAATGCCGGGGAGGGGAGTTTGGAGAAGGAGGGAGGGACCAGCAGGGGCAGAGGTCAAGTGAGATAAGAACTGAGACTGGACACAGCCCCTGCTCTGAAGAGCCTTGGTCAGCGTGGGAAGGAGGGGCACAGAAGCAGGGGGGTAGGTCGTCCCTCACGCAGGTCTGATGTCAGGGCTTGGGCCGACCCACAGGCCCTTAGTAACCTGCGAAGGCTGCCTGGGAGACACGCAGAGTCACCCACCTGGAAGGGCATGGAGGTACTTCTAGAAAACTGGCAATGAGGGGCACGGGGCAGCCTGGGCACTGGACAGCCTGGCATGCAGTGTGCCTCCTCTCTCCAGCACCTAGTCTGAGCTCACACACAGCAGGAAGCCAGTGATGGTGCCACTCACGGGGAGGACCTCTGACTGATGGCCCAGAAGGGATCTCTAAGCCTGTGAACACCTTCCCTGAATCACGGCTGGCAAAGGGAGTCTTGCCCATCGTATTCCCCAGAGAGGGCAAAAGCGTGTCTGTGCACAGGTCAGCTGCTCCTGCCAGACCCCGAGGCCTTTGCAGGTGCTCTTGCCTCTGCCAAGAACCTCTCTGTCTTGGCTATCTCCTGCTCAGCCTTCAGAGCTGAGCTGAGGAGTCATGTCCTCTGAGAGGCCACCTTGACCATGGCCGTCGATGCTGTGGCCTCCGGTGCCTACCCTTTGCAAGCACTTAGCCCACAGTGCTGTCCAGGCAGTTTACGTGTTCTGCAAGTGACACCAGACTGGAAGCTCCCCCGGGGCCAGGGAAGTGTCTCTCGAACGCAGTGGTTCTCAACCTTCTGGTCCTTTAAATACAGTTCCTCGTGTTGTGACCCAACCATAAAATTATTTTCGTTGCTACTTCATAACTGTCATGTTGCTACTGTGATGAATCGTCATGTAAATATCTGATATGCAGGATGGTCTTAGGCGACCCCTGTGAAAGGGTCGTTTGACCGCCAAAGGGGTCGCGACCCACAGGTTGAGAACCGCTGCTCTAACGCCTATCATAGGGGAGACACTCAATAAAAATTTTTGAGTGAACGATGAATTGAATGAATGCAAGGAAGAAAATTACCGTGTGATACTGAACAAGTCACTCCACATCTTTGGGCCTCAGTTTCCTCTTCCGTAAAGTGGGGGCAGGGGAGTGTGGAACAGTGGCGTGTTTGTGCATATTTAATAACCTGGGGGGGAAAGCCCTGGTTTATGGCAGCTTCCAATTTCTCTGGTGTGAATTCCCTCACCGTGGCTGATCTCAAGTTGAACAAGAGCTCACCACTGCATACAGGGTGGCTTGAGCCAGAGGGCCTCCAGGGCACTTTCTAGCTCCAACATCCTCGTACGTACAAGGTCCCTTCCCAGGAACCTGAGGGTCAGAGGTTAGGCTGCTCTCCAGGCTCAGTACCCCCTAGCACCTCCCATTATCTCTTGTATCCAGTTCCAGGCCCAGATGTACTTTATTCCCACGGTGTGCTCAGGGCACGGAGCGAAGATGCATGTGGCTGCAGCGGAGGCTGGGAGGGAGGGCAGGATCAGCTGGACAGGTGTGCCGGAGCCAGAACATGAAGGATGTTCTAAACCACAGGAAGGCCCTGACCAGGTAGCCCGGTAGGTTAGAGCATCGTCCCAATACACCAAGGTTGCAGGTTTGATCCCCGGTCAGGGCACATGCAAGAATCAACCAATTAATGCATACATAAGTGGAACGACAAATCAGTGTTTCTCTTTGTGTATCTCTCTCTGTAAAATTAATGTAAAAATTTTAAAAACACATGAAGTTTGGTCTTGAATCTAATGGCAATGGGGAGCTACTACAAGGTTTTCAATAAGAGTTTCGTGGTCATGTTTTGTTTTGTTTTTAAGTGATCTCTGTGGCCACTGTGTGGAGAATGGATTGGTAGGGGCAGAGGAGGGAGAGGCTACTGCAGGCAGATGATGGTAGCCTGGGTCAGGAGGGTAGCAGTGGAGGCGAGAAATTAGTGGATTTGGGAAATGTTTTGAGGTGCAGTTGAGAGGACTGATTGGTGGACTGGATGGGAGGAGGTTTGGGAAAAGGCAGGAATCACAGATGGCTCCAGATTTCTGGCTTGAGCTACCATGTGGGTGGTGGTCCTTTCCAGAAGCAGGGGAAGCTGGGGGAGGAGCAGGTATGGGCCGTGTTGGCAGTGCCAGGACTAACAGCTCAGGGCTCCTGGTTCCAAGTCAGGAAAATGGAAGCACCTGCTTGTCCTGTGGGGGCCACTGGGGAAAACGTGGAGAAAATTGGGCCAGAGGAAGGGGCGCGTGGCAACAGAACGGGGCAGAAGCCAAGGGCACACAATAACAGTGACAACAGCCAACACAGTGCCGAGCCTGTGCTCTATAGACGTCCAGTTAAATTCTCACAATGTGGCCATCCTCTCTCCATTCCTCACCTCAGACCTTCCTATCCCCATAGCCTGCTTTATTTTCCTCCAGAGCGATTAGCACCACCAGAACTTACATGCTCTACTTCTTTACTGTCTGCCTCCCCCCGTCCCTACAGACTATCAGCTCTGGGACAGTAAAGACTGTCTGTCTTGTTCAATGGTGTTATGTCCAGCAAATGACCGATATATACATAGGTTGTCCCCCCAAAAATGTGTACACACACTTTGAATATTTATAAAGGCAGTGTTTATTAAACTATACTTCATTTTCAAAACTGAGCTATCAGCTGTTCAAGTGTGTATACATTTTGGGGGACCCCCTGTATTTATTTTAACTGCGTCGTCATCAGCTGTTCAAGTGTGTATACATTTTGGGGGACCCCTGTATTTATTTTAACTGTGTCATCGGTAGGTGGGTAGGTGTTATTATAATTCCCCTCCCAGACCCAGGTCAGTTGGACTCGGTGCTTGTTTCCTTAGCCTGTCCCCTGTACAGTTTCTCCCCTGGACACGAAGCCAGTCTTAAGCGGCTGGAGGGGGCTCAGGTGAACCATGGGGACAGCCAGGTATCGGCCACCGGGGTTTTGGTCCTGGTAGCCTCTTATTGCCTCCCATGTGTTGGGTGCCCTGCCAGAAAAGGGCAAGGTGGGAGCTTGAGATGACACCCGAGGAGGCAGGGCTGGGCATGGAGACCTAGCTGGGCAGGAAAGAAACATCTGGGCCCTAGTATCAGAGCCCACTGGAGCTGCTCCCAGTCGTTGGCCTGCAGCGCCACCTCGTGGCCAAGGTTCAAAGGCGCTTTTCCTCCGACTGTCCCTGGCCCCTCAGGGTCCACCCAGGCAAGCTGGCCACCTGCCCAACCAGCAAGTTTCCCAGGGAACCTCTGGCATCAACCTCCAGACATCCCTCTCATTCTTTCCCTTCGAATAAGCCTCATTCATCCGTCAGGGACTCCAGATCTACTGCATCCAGGAAGCCATTCCGAACGGCTCCCGCTTTAGGGATGGCTCCCTCTCAGCTTCCAAAAACTTGCCGGGTGTCACTTTACCTCCGGGGTCCCAGGCTCTGGGTCAGACAGATCTGGCTTTGAACACGGGAGTGTCCACTGACCAGCTGTGTGGCCTGAGCAAGTTACTTAATCTTTTTGAGCTGTAGGTCCCTGGTGTGAAGGAGAGATGGCAAGTCCAGCCTCACAGAGGTGTGAAGAGGATCAAATGAAATCAAGAGAGCCTGGCAATCCATAGGCACTCAGGCGATGGCAAGTCCCTTCCCATCCCTCTCTCTGACTTCCTCTTTCTTTTCCTGAAAAAGGAAGCGTGCTGGATGGAACAGAAGGCACAGGTCACAGGACCTGGGTTCTCTGGGCCTCAGTCTCCTCTGTAAAACAAGGCCATTGGATCATTGGCGAACCTGTTAATTCACCCGTCCACTTCATTTCCACCGAGGACAGTCTGTGTTTAATTCATCTGTGCCACCCTGTGCCTCGTACTCCAGTATCCCCTGCTAGTACCTAGCATAGTGCCTGGCCCAGAGGGGGCACTGGAAAAACCCCTCAACAACCTACTAAGGGGATGTTTACTGCCCCCCCTCCTGCCCCAAGAGAGCACTCAGCCCTGGCTGGCACCAGGAACCCTGCCCCTCACCCCAGCACGAAACCAGAGCCGGCGCCACCGGGTGAGGAATCTGGGGACCAACTGTCACAGCTCCGGTATCACCGCCTCCAGGACGCCTGGGTCTGGCGCTGAGTCCCAGAGGGGCCCTGTCAGCCAGCTGTCCTGGGGGACCCCAGTTCTGCCCCAACCCCTCTGAGCTGCTCTCCCCGGGGAAATCAGAGAGTGCAGGAGACCTAGAAGGGGGGGGTGGTGCTGGGGTGGTGGTCCCAGGAGCGGAGGTGTTTCTCTGTCCCGGTCCCAACCTCAGGCTGGGCTTCCAAGCCCTTGGAGATCGGGCCCAGAACAACAGAAGGACCCACAGCGACCTTCTCTCTCCTCTAAACTCTGTGGCCCTCCAAGTCCCAAAGGCGGTCTTGCCCTCACATTTACTCCTATTTGTCCACGTTCCTGGGTCATGCGGACTAGTTTCTGTGTCCTGCTGAGGGCAGAGGTCAAGTCTGATGTTTCTTTTGAGGGACCTGCAAAGTTCTCCCCAGTACGTTCGTTCTCATGGATTGAAATTAATGAGCTGAGTGTGTTCCAGCAACAGGCAGAAAACTGGCTGGTGTTTACATAACAAGGTGGACTTCCCCTGAGGGAGGGGTATTTAAAAAAAAGAAAATAGAAGTCCCATAAAACATAGAAGAGACCCACCTGACTAGGACAGATGGAGAAGGCATTCTGAGAAGAGCAGGGAGATGGTCCGATAACCTCTATAAGGGCCAGCCAGCTAGTAGGGCAGCCTGCTGGGTGTCCTCCTCCCTCCCTAGGGGCAGGGAGGGGCAGGTATTAGGTGTATGCCCCCTGGTGTCCTCCTCCCTCCCTAGGGGCAGGGAGGGGCAGGGAGGGGCAGGTATTAGGTGTATGCCCCCGTCCCTTGGGACTTGGTGTGTAGACAGTGATAACAGGTGCCCAGGTTTGCTCAGAAAAGAAAGATACACAGATCTACACACACACAAATCCCCTCCCCACCCAATTCTTGTCCTCCAGCCTCCACATGAACCTTGGGCCACCCATCTCAACTGGGTCACCTTTCCTGTCCTGCAGCCAGGCCTGTCTACACACATATACACACACGCGAGCACACACACACACACACACATACACACACACTTGCACATGAACACACACTACACATACAGCCAACTCCACAACTCCACAGGGCCCTTTGTTCCTCAGGCCTAAGGCCAGGAGCCTGGAGTGTGTGTGTGTGTGTGTGTGTGTGTGTGTTAGAGACAGAGTTTGCCTGCATTCCAGTGCTCAACAGGAATATTTTTGGAATTATCTGCTCTTTGTTTGGGATGATCTTATTTCTGCAAGTCTAGGTCTAGAACTGACTTCAAGTGATTCACAGTAGGTCAGGATCTCCAGTGCCTGGCACATCCTAAGAGTTCAATAAATGAATTCATTTTAAGAGCTGAATAAACGAATTAAATTTAATTAACAAAGACCTAAGTCTGGCCAAAGTCAACGGCAAGGGGAGAACAGGCAGGGCCAGGAGAGTAACACTGAGTGAACACCTGAGAGGAGCCAGGCACCGCGCCAGGAGTCCGGCTTATTATTTCCATTTTAGAGATGAGGAAATTGAGGTTCAGCAGCAAAGAAATGCCCCAGGGGCAGAACTAAGAGGCAGCAGTTTGGCTTCAGAGGCCTGCTCCTTCCCCTTACACCATGAAGCTTCAAATAGGCCGTTATACTCAACACACTCCTGCTTGTGTTTTAGGCAGGGCCCTGTGCTGGCTGGGCACTGGGGGGCCAAGGTGGGCGACAATGACAAAGATGAGAGATACAGTCCTATTCTCTAAGGTCCTGAAGGGGAGAGATATGCCACTTACACACTTTTCTGGTCATAAGGCAGAGAGAGGGGTAGGGTGGGGTGGGCAAAGCCATCTATTGCTAAGCCTGGGGCCCTTATTGTCATAATTCTAGGCTGGCCTTGGAGAGAAACCTAGCTTGGCCGACATGAGGGTCATGGAGGAAGGGAGTTCCCTGAACCAAAGAGGCCACCAGCCTCTGAAAGCAAGGGAAGGGCTCATCGAAACCCCACTCTGGAACTTGGCTCCTCAAGGTGCCCATCCTTAAGCTCCTCTGCTTCATGGACACTCTGGTGGCCAGTCCCCAGTGTGGATGGACATGCCCCAGGCCATCTGCAGGCACACACTCCGTGTGTACACCCATGCATAGACCCCAGTGCACTCACACCTGCTCTGCCCTGCAGGGCCCGGGTTCACAGGTGCCTCTCCCACCATGGAGATCTGCCTGGAGTCTCAGCAGGACCCCTGGGGGTGGGCATATGGAGCATTAACACACCCAGGGGCTGGTTCGTCCTTGTTGGACCAGTGAAGTGGGTCTGGCAGGGACCACCGTCTCCCCTACCCCACCCCTTTGTCTACCCTTTCCCATCCAGCAGCTGTCCCCCTCCCCACGCATACACACAAGTTTCTGTCCTTTGTTTTCCTCCCTGGCCAAATCCCCAAGGCTTCTTTGGTCATTAACCTCCTGCTTTAATTAGCTTAGTGGGGAGGAAAGTGGAAGCAGGGCCAACTCAATGGTGGGTGTCTAGGGGGCAATCTCATTTGGGGGGTGGGGGCGGGCAGGAACGCTCAGACCAGCTGGTGACAATAATGTCTGGCATACAATAATGTCCTACGCAACTGTTTGCTATTCTATTAACGTGAAAAACTATCCAACGAAAGCCCCGGGTCCCCAGTACCACAGCTCCCCTAATCCGGGCTCTTGGGGCAGAGAGGGGCCAAGAGTAGAGAACAGACAACTTCCACGGGGCCTTACCTCTGCATTTCTGCCTCTCCGACTCTTGCTCTCCCAAGTGGCACCCAACTCCACAGTAAGGTTTGTTGTTAATCTCCTGTTAAGTCCCTGATCCAGGGGGCACCCCTCCCCAACTCCAGAGCTTTCCAGGGGTTCCTCAGTCATGGCTCCTGTGCCTGAATTATTAGAGGAGCAAGGGCCCTGCACAGCGTCAGTCCCTAACCTCTCCAGAGTCCCCCCCTCCACTGGTGTGCATTTTAAGGGACTGGGCTTGGCTCAGCCCTCCCTCAGGGCCTCGCAGTGCCAGGTCTATGAAGATCTCATCTGTCCTCCAGCAGGACTTTACCTCACAAACTAGTTCAGACTTCTGGTTTCCAAGGTGCCCCAGAAAAGGACACCTACTCTTGTAGCTCACCCACCCGTTCTTATCAAACTATTTTGGGAAGTTCTACTTAAAGTCTGACCTCAAGCCCTCGTGCTGCAGTGCCATCCTTTCTCCTCTTTAGAAAGACCAGGCATAAGAGTGCAAAAGAAATGCTGCAGGTGTAGGGTAAGGGGAGAAGCAAAGAGTGCATTATCCATCCTTCCACTTCCCCAAACCCTCTCTAAAAGTACCCAAGTGCCCAAATCATGCCTTAAAAACTTATTTTCACTTTCACCAAATTCCCAGAGTCAAAGGAACGAAATGAGTTTTCAATGCGGAAGAGCCGGGTGGAATGATGGTGGAGGATAAGCAACAGATCCCTCCAAGCTCATGCATGGCCCAGGCCTGAAGGAAGTCTGGGGCACAGTCCATCGCCTCTCCCCCTCCTTCGGTGGCACCCAGAGCTCACGACTCTCCCCCGAAAACTGTTCAGTCACCTCAGGCCTTTAAGACGGACTCTGCCTCCCCGCTCTCTGCCCCCCAACCCCCCACATCTCTCCTCTCCCTCCACCCCCTCACCCTCCTCACCTCCTCACCCCAAAGCCCTCCAGGCTCCCCTCCAATGATCCGAAGGCCATGAACTAACTCACCTCCCAGTCGGTGCCTCTCAGATCTCCGAGACTGGGGGGCGGTTGGGGATGAGGGGGGAGGGCTTGCCGCTTGGGTAGGAGGGCACCCCGTCTTTTGCCTGGGGGTCCCACACTCCAGCCCGGCACCATTCCGGC
>NW_005359478.1:2529847-2530858 GCF_000412655.1 Myotis brandtii | reverse complement strand
AGAGCCGCAGTGACCTAGCCGGACCGCTCCCCGCCCTCTCGGCACCCCCCCTCATTACCATGAGAAAGAGGGACCCGAGACCTGCCGGGACCGCGTGGGAGCCGGGCTTGGGAGGGGGGCGCGCTCCCTGAGTCTTTTTCCAACCCTTCCGTTTCTGCACCCCCACTCCTCTCCCCTCGCCCGCGAAAAAATTAGGGACCTCGACTTTCATCCCATCCCCAGCTTCGCCTCCGAGCCGCGGGTAAAGACCTAAAGCGCCTCCCGCACCTCCTCGGGTCAAGGAATGCGTCCCCGCGCCCCCCAGGGTGGGAAACTACAACTCCCGGCATGCCCCCGGCGCCCCCGGCGCGCCCCCCTCCCGTCAGTTCCATGCTGCTCCATCCAGTTCATTTAAAACAAAAGAGTTTGAGCGCTGGATGGGGCTGGTCTCTATTGGGGGCCACTGAGTGCTACTCCTAGACTGGGGCTTGGTGCGGGCGCCTGAGGGGGGCGTCTGGACCGCGGGGTCTGGAGACTCCGGGTCCGAGGAGGGAGGGGTGGGGGCAGAGATCCCGCAGCCCCCGGTCCCCCGTCACCCCCGGAGAGGAGAAGAGATCTGCTTTCTTGGTTTTGTTTCTCTTTCCCCCCACCCCCACCCCGGGGGCTGGGGCGAGGGGAGTCGGGTTACAGGGTGTTTGGGGAGGGGGGCTTAGGGGGAGGGTCTATCTTTCTATCTCGCCGTCTTTCCCCCTCCCCAGTTCTTTGTTCCCCCCTCCCCACACACCCCCTCCTCTCCTCTCCCCTCCCCTCCTCTCTCCTCTTTTCCCTTCCACCACCTCTCTCTCCCTCTCTCTCTCTCCCCCAGCTTTTGTTTCGCCATGCCTAGTCTAGTGGTATCTGGAATAATGGAAAGAAATGGGGGCTTTGGAGAACTAGGATGTTTCGGGGGAAGCGCTAAGGACCGAGGGCTGCTGGAAGACGAGCGCGCCCTTCAGCTGGCTCTCGATCAACTCTGCCTCCTGGGTTTGGGGG
>NW_005359478.1:2505481-2529725 GCF_000412655.1 Myotis brandtii | reverse complement strand
CCCCCAAAGGGGCCAGCGACGCCAAGCTCTGCGCTCTCTACAAAGAGGCCGAGCTGCGCCTGAAGGGCAGCAGCAACACCACCGAGTGTGTACCCGTGCCCACCTCCGAGCACGTGGCCGAGATCGTGGGCAGGCAAGGTAAGAGGGCGCCCCGATCGCGGAGCTGGAGGGGGGGGGGCACCCCATCCCTAGCGCGGAAAGTTCATTTCCTCTCTCGTCCACCTCTGGCTCTGTCCCTTCTCCACAAAGGGGGGCCCTCCTCAAACCCTGATTTCCTAGTGCCACAAAGTTCCCTGGAACCCCCAGTCGGACTGTTCTCCAGACCCTTCCTCCCGCAGGGCCCGGCCCTTAGACAAAGAAATATCCTCTCTTAAGAGAGAGGGAAAAGGGAGGGGATTGGTTTCCCAATCTAGAGAGGCTGTCTGTCCGGAGGGGGTGTCCACTCAAAGCCAGAAAAACTGGCAGAATGTGCAAAGAGTTACTCAGAAGCCCCTGCTCTGGTATCTGCTGGTGGATTGGGGAGGGGGTACCCCTGGGACCCCCAGCTGCCTGGAGTTACACACTTTGGGGGAGACCTGGCCTGGGGAGCCAGTCTGAGTATCTGTCTCTTTGTTGGGCTAAGTGTAGGAATGGAAGGGGGTGTGGCTCATGGGAGGGTCCCAGCCTGGGGGGAGAGATGGGAAGGGGGGCTCCTGGGAGGAGGGGAGCCTGTGGTCACCCACACACCAAAGTTGAACGGTCTGTGGGGTTTGGGAAGGGGCGCCTCCAAGGAAGTCCACCTCCTGGTGTGGCCCTCTCCTTCTCCCTCTCAGGCTTTTGTTCTGGGCTAGCCTAGGCCAGGGGCCAGAGGCCTGGACAGGGGTCTCTGGTGGTGCCAGAGTAGGACGGGGTGGTAGGGGACATACTTAGGGGGAGGGGTGCGAAAGCTTCACCTGGAGATTCGGTGCAGGGCGTGTGTCTGGGTGCGTTGGGGGAGGGATGTAGAATTAACACAGTGTAGTCAGTCTGATACCACACCCTCCTCCACTCCAGCATCCTTGGACCGGTGGGGGTCGGAGTGTTGGTGACTGTCCAGATTGAGCAGACGGAATCTTGGGGACCCTTCCCTCTCCTAGTTTCCCAAAGGGGAGTTGTTGGGGGGGTCGGATTTGGAAATGGCAAGGCTGGGCTGGTGAGGTGGGGGTGGGGAAGGAGCAGGGGAGGAGCTGTCCCACAGTAGGGAACAATAGAGGAGCTGCATTCCGGCTGGGGAGGGAGGGAGGAGGCCGGCCGCTGGCAGGGGAAGAGAGGAGGCGAAGCCAGGGGGCCCTGCTCCTCATCCCACCTCACCCCCCTTAGTGCTGGGGGTTGGTGGGGTTTTGCTCGGAGATCCAGAATGGAGGAGGGGAAGGTGCCACTGGCCTCCACAGCCCTCATTCCCACCCACCCCACTCCATCTCTTGAGATTTCTGATTTGAAAAGTTGGATTTCCGCTTATCAGAAACTAGGGACCCACAGCCCTGGAATCGGGTGGGGACACTAATATCTTTCTGGTGTGGGAGGGTGGTCTTGGGAGGCCCCAGCATTTCATGGAGTCATTTTTCCTCTTCTGCCTCCGCATCAGATGGAGCTGTCTCTCATAAAAGTAGAGGGGATTTCTCTCTTCCCCCTCATTCCTTAAGTATATGGAAGTCCTCCCTCTCGTCTAACCTCCCTTCTCCTGCTACAGGGTCAGTGCCCCTATATTTGACCTCTAGGAAGGTGAAGGCCACGGGGGTCTTCCCTTCAAGAGGCGATTCTTTAGGCTTGCAAAAACCTAGGGTCAGTTCCACCACCAGTTCTGCACTCCGGGCCGCTAGCTTTTGTACTTAAAGTACTCGTGCCCTGGCCTGTCCTCCTCACCCCACCCCAACCCCCAAAGGTATTTAGCTCACTTAAGTTTATGGACCCAAAAGTTAGAGCCAAAACCCAGGTGCCTAGCAGACACCATGTGAGTAGACATTGTGTGAGAGGGAATGCCACTGCTCCTCCACTCTCCGTGCCTTACGGACAGTCGTTTACTGGCATTAAAGCAGCAAGGATGTGAGCTCGACAACAGGTAGGACTTCTCAATTTCCAAGAAGTCTGAGGACAAAAGGGAGGGCAGATTCTCCTTTCTAAGGTCTCTTGAAGGTAAGGAGAGCTGCCCCAACCCGTTCTACCCTCCCATACACCAATCTGCTATGGTTGAAGGAACCATATGGAGTGGAGGAAGGAGACTAATAACAACAACAACAACAATAATAATAATAATAAGCTCTCCTCAGGCCTGTGGACGGAGAGTTGGGGCAGTAGTTCCAGAAAACTGGAACGACTGGTGTTGGTTTTCGGGATAGGCAGTGTGGTGGGGGAGTGAGAAAGAGAATGTACCTGAAGAGGGGTGTGAATGTATCTCTATGTGAATGGGGTGAAAGTTGTGGGCGTGCATAGGAATGTGCTGTTCCTGTGCCGGGGGTGATAGGGATGGAGGAGTGGGATGGAGGGAAGCTGAGCCAGGGAATCCCTGTGAGTATGAGAGGTGCATGAAAGTATTGTTTAGAGAAAGCACATAGTACCTCACGGCTCTCAGGTCCTTATGTGTGCAAACTCACACATGTGGCCTGTGTGCGTCAAGAAAGGATGTGAGTCTCTGTGAAGCTGGGTGCAGAGAGAGGGAACTCGGGAGAGGAGAGAGAGAGGCTTGGCCAGTCGGCCATTGAGGTCTGCAACCTTTAGAGATGGTGCTGTCGTCCACCCTCGCTCACTCTTCTCTTTCCCCTTCTCCCTCTTTGTCTCTTTGTCTCCGATTTCTTCTTTCTCTTCCTGCCTCTCTCCCCAACCTCCCAGCTTTAACCCACTCCTACTTCAAAGTGGAAATAAGGGTCCAGAATACCTTCTCCCTCACTCTAGTCAGCCCCCAGCCCATCTCAGCTCTCCCGCTCTTAGGGGACAGGGTGGCAGGAGTGACTATGGGGTTCAGTCCTGTCCCTCGCACGTCATTTTCTTTATCTTCATATTCCTCTTGTCCCTCTTGAAACTGATTCTCAGGCCCTTCCCTGTCTCCCATACTCCACTAGTTGCTGCAAACCTGCTGTGAATTGGAGACACTGAGAGACACTAATGGGTGGATGCCATGGGGGAGGGGATCGTAGAACAGATGGGGGTCGGTGGTCCCTGAGTAGGTTGGAGGACACTTTTAATGAATGGAGGCCCAGTGGATTGTGGGGTTACTGAGTGCATTTGGAGTTCTGTGGAAAGATCAGAGTCAGTGACAGATTGTGGGGAGGGGGGATAGAAAGGCAGTGTGATAGATTCAGTGATTTGGAAGTTTGTGAGTAGCCAGGAATCAGTAGAGAAGTTGAGAGAACAGCTCACGGTTGGGGAGGAATTAGTATGTAGATTTGAGGTGAGCCGCTTTCTGGGAGGGTTATTTCAGGGTTTCAAGGAGTAAATGAATTCGAAGGTCCTGAATGGAATTCAAGGGAAAGTTGTTACATTTTGAAAAATGTGGTTGAGAGAGACCTTGGGTAGATCTGAGATAAGTGGATTGTTCAAATCAGGGTGGTTTGGGGGGCGGGGTTCACAGGGTAGATTGAGAGGTTCCGGGGGGCGGGCCTCTGAGTAAGGGTCAGGAGCTTATTGGTCCCGGCACAAATCTTGTTCAGTGAGTTTCTTTCTCTCCCCGCTTCCCTCTCTATCCCAGGCTGCAAGATTAAGGCTCTGAGGGCCAAGACCAACACCTACATCAAGACCCCGGTGCGGGGCGAGGAGCCAGTGTTCATGGTGACTGGGCGGCGGGAGGACGTGGCCACAGCCCGAAGGGAAATCATCTCAGCGGCCGAGCACTTCTCCATGATCCGAGCATCACGCAACAAGTCGGGTGCCGCCTTCGGCGTGGCGCCTGCGCTGCCCGGCCAGGTGACCATTCGCGTGCGGGTGCCCTACCGCGTGGTGGGGCTGGTGGTGGGCCCCAAGGGGGCCACCATCAAGCGCATCCAGCAGCAGACCAACACGTACATTATCACGCCGAGCCGAGACCGCGACCCGGTGTTCGAGATTACGGGTGCCCCGGGCAACGTGGAGCGCGCACGGGAGGAGATCGAGACGCACATCGCGGTGCGCACCGGCAAGATCCTCGAGTACAACAATGAAAATGACTTCCTGGCAGGGAGCCCCGACGCCGCGCTGGACAGCCGCTATTCCGAGGCCTGGCGAGTGCACCCGCCCGCCTGCAAGCCCCTCTCCACCTTCCGGCAGAACAGCCTGGGCTGCATCGGCGAGTGCGCCGTGGACTCGGGCTTTGAGACCCCACGCCTGGGTGAGCAGGGCGGGGACTTTGGCTACAGCGGGTACCTGTTTCCCGGCTACGGTGTGGGCAAGCAGGATGTGTACTACGGGGTGGCGGAGACCAGCCCCCCGCTCTGGGCAGGCCAGGAGAACGCCACGCCCTCCTCGGTGCTCTTCTCCTCTGCCTCCTCCTCCTCCTCCTCTTCTGCCAAGACACGCGCTGGTCCCCCAGGAGTGCACCGCTCTCCTGCCACCTCGGAGCTGGCGGGACTCCCGAGACGCCCGCCTGGAGAGCCACTTCAGGGCTTCTCCAAACTTGGGGGGGGAGGCCTGCGGAGTCCCGGGGGCGGGCGGGATTGCATGGTGTGCTTTGAAAGCGAGGTGACTGCTGCCCTCGTGCCCTGTGGACACAACCTGTTCTGCATGGAGTGTGCAGTACGCATCTGTGAGAGGACGGACCCCGAGTGTCCCGTCTGCCACATCACAGCCACGCAAGCCATCAGAATATTCTCCTAAGCCCCCACCCCTGCCCCCGCCTCCGGGGGCCACTTCCCAGGGGCCTGCCCCTGGAGCTGGTTTCCACCAGAGCCTTTTGGAAATCAGCAATTCGAGGGGCCAGGTGATTAGAGATCCTGGCTGGGGAGCGGGGAGGGGAGGTGATGGTGGCTGGAGGGTGGGCCACTTTGAGACCCTCTGGTCACCCTATCCTTGAAAGGTTGGGAGGGGGCCAGGTTGGAAATTTTACTAGAGTTACAACTCTGATACCTCAACACACCCTTCAATCTGAAAGCAGCTAAGAGAAACTTTTGTTTTGCCAGCGGTGGCAGCTAAGGCATCCTGACCCCCTTTGTCCACCTCCCCTGAGTGTGTCATACTACCCCTTCCTCTATGGAGGGGAGGGGAAGGGAGAGGGAGAATTACCATCTGTATATAGAGGTGCTCTCTCCCATCCCCAAGTCCTCTGGTCCTGACCGCTGACCTCCTGGCATGACCCTTTGGACCCTCCACTGCCATATCCTGTTTGGGAATCTGTTCCGAGGTTTCCAAGATGGGAGGGGGTTGGGGCCCTTTCAGAAGCCTGTGTAGGCTGTAGGGGGTGGGGAAGCATGCCAATCAATTAAGGGCTCAGACCTGTCTGTCTCCACAAAGTTGGGCTAGAAGGATCTGGATGAGGCTCCGCTGCCCCCTCCAGCTTTTCCCTCCTCTCTCCTCCTGTTCTTCCTCCCTTTGGGTTCTCCTTTCTCCTTTGCTCTTTCCCCAGCTCCTCTCTTTACTCCCACCCCGTCTTTCTGTTTCTTCCCTTCTTCCCCCTCCCTTCTGCCCCTTCTAGCGCAGCTTTGGGGATACCATCCGCTTGGGGGAAGGACATTTTGGTGGTCCCCCCTAATTTCTCTGGCATCTAGAGGCCCTCTTTCCCCACTCCTCCAAAGATGCACCTCACATTCGTGATGGAATGTATCCCCATTCTCAGTGAAAACTTGAGGAGGGGACTAATACTGGGGTACATAAAGGGCCAACCCTCCACCTTTACCCTCCTTGGGCATTACATTTAGGGGGCAGTTCTTGGACTGGATTTCATGGCAGTGGTAGGAGGGGAGCCAGGGAGTGGGTCTGTTGTTTCAAGGAGCAATACCCGACTCCCTGCGCCCCTCTCGACCTCACACCAACCCTTATCAGTGAGCAGATGATGAAGTGTCTGTCCTACCCACTGTGGTTGAGAAGAGTGGCCAGGTCTTCAGAGAGGGGTCAGTTCCAGGGCTAAGCAGGATTGGGGTGCGGCTGTTCTGAATCATGTTACAGGCCTTACACCCCCTTCGCTGCTTCCCTACTGCTCCCTTGGGGCTGCCACCAGCCTCCCACCCTCCTAGTTCCGCTGGCGGGCCAGGAGAGGATGGGGGATTGGAGTCCCTGGGGGGGGGGTCCCAGGAAATTCTTGTATATAGTGAGGTGGGACTATTGTAAGTGATCTCTGAGCACGTAAGCTCTGGAGTCCCATTCCTGGACGGAGAGAGGGTGCAGGAATGGGGGTACAGAGGGGATTTCCTCCCCTCCTTCCTCCTGTTGGGAATTAACTCTCCACAGCCTTCCCCTCCACCACCAGCCAGGGAGGGGAGAGGAAGGAGGTCACAGCCAGGAAAACTGGCCTGTGACAACTTCCCTCCTTCCAGCCAATGTGAGCCATCCTGAGATGTCTGTACAATAGAAACCAAACCAAATGGGTTGCCCAGGGGAGGTGGGGGGCTGGGGCAGAGAAGGGATGCCTGTCTGTGGATTCCCCTCCCCCTCTCCACTCCTTACCCACAAAGGCAGAAGACTGTTACATTAGGGGGCTCGGAAGATTCAATCCCACCCTTACTAATTGAGCCAAACCTAGAAACAAACGCAGAACACACATAGTGAGAGACAAAGTAGAGGTGAGAAAGAGAGCGTGAGAGGGAGCGAGATAGGCGACCAACAGAGAAAACAAAAATAGCAAAAAAAAAAAAAAGCAGTTCTTTATAATTTAATATTCTATTTTAATAAAGGCGTTTATTACCGTATAAATGTAGCAAAGAACCTGGGCTAATATGAAAAAAAAAGACTTTTTATTAGGTAATTTATTATATGAAAAGGATATTTTATTTTATGATAAAGTGATCCTTAAAAAATAAAAAAAACTTTAGAAGGTTTAGAATATATGTAGGGAGAGAAGAAAAAATACATTTGTATTCAGAGTTAAATCTTAAAAAAAAAGTGTTTTTTAATATATGTTCAGGTTTACGTTCCTTTTTCCCCCACTTTTCTTTTGGGGAGGAATGTCACTTGCTTTGGGGGAGGAGGAGCATCCTGGGATGGATGGCGGCTGAGGGAACCTGGTCCCGCTGGGGCCCTGCAAGTGGATTGGATTTCATTCCATGGGCTCCCTTCTCCTCTCCCCCTCCCCCTCGGGGGAGCTGGCAGAGCCAAACAAAGAAAGGAATTAACAAGAAAGGAAGAAGCTGGAGGATTGAGGATCCTGGGTGCTCCCCTGCCCCTGCCCCTGTCTCAGGGGCAAGTGAGGAGGGGGAAGTCCAGAAGAGAGGCCTAGCAGGCCCCCCCAGGACCCTCAGAGAGGTCTGAGATTTAAGAGAAATAGTTTTTGTTTTTAACCAAAAATGAGAGAGAAGAAACTGAGGGGTTTAAAAGAAAATACTACAAAATAATAATTATTAATAATAATTCAAATTTATTTCATATAATCCTAGAGAAAAAAGAGAATTACTAGTTACTTAGTAGACTATTCAGATAGCTTAAAAGTTTAGTAGCATTGCGGGCCCCTGGGTCCAGTAGAATGTATAAACGTCGTAACAAAAGGAAACTAGAGGAGGGAAGTGGCTGAGTCACCCATCTTCAGATATCAGGGTGGAAGCAAATGGCTAGTTAAGGTTGGGAGCTTCTAGTCTGCTGGGGTTGATTCTGAGAATCCTTGGATTTTTAACTTGTAGGACAAATCGATGAGGGGCTCAGTTCCCGGGGCCTTTAAACGGATGGACACTGATCATTTCAACCAGGTGGGGGCAGCAGAGGCGGGGGAGCCTGCACCCTTGCTCTGCATCCCAGCACTGGGGGCCTACCATCCGGGCCACTCCTTTGTCTCTGTTGGGGAGCCCTTGCTCCAAAGTGATTATGTCCATTCTTGGGGCTCTCGGTGAGGTCCCTAAGCCTAACTGAGGAAGTCCTTGAAGTGTCACCGCCAGTGGTACAGATTGATTCAAGAGCCTGGTAGGTCATTCCACACACATGCATACGCACACTTCTCAGCTTCGGGAGACGGGGTCCCTGCCCCATCCCTGCTCCTACCCAATCTTCCACTTGGCTTTTGGCAGCAGAGGAGTCAGTCTCACCCGCTCTCCTTTAAAGCTGCACCGTGCTTTACAGGTTTGCAACATGCTTTACTGTCTCATAGAAGTTCAATTCCAAGGACTTTCCACCCACTGGGAAAGGGGGCTCCCAAGCGTACAGAGGCAGGGGGTGGGAAGCAGAGACACAGGGTGACCCTAGTCCTCTGCTCCATCCACCTCCATCTGTAAGAGTTCAGGTAGGGATCATCCGTTGTGCTCTGGCCATTGTGAGGGCACATGGCTCCCCACGGAAAATTGGGGAGCTTGGCTGTTGCAGGCGAGAAATCAATTTTTTAAGCACTTGCCTTCTACACACCCCCCGCTTGCAGTCAAGGTCAGGCCCCTTCCTCCAGGCTCTCCGGGGGGTGGGGGGGTGGGGGTGGAGGTCCCTTGGCTCTTGGCAAGAAGAGCCTGCTCCATGACACCAGTGACTCTGTCATGCCCCTCCTGGCCCTAAACCCCAAACACATCTCCCTCTTCCCAATTTATTCTTCGCGCCCCCACCTAGGGACAGATTACCCCCTGCTCTTTTTGTCCTAGAAACCCCCATAGTTTGGGAAGGTAGTGTCTGGGGTGGGGAAGGCTTCCCCTTCTCCACTCAAGGGTGCGGGTAGGGTAGGGTGGGTAGGTGGAGACAGCCCTGGGGCAGGGGGGATGGTCTCTCCACTGTAGAAAGTAGAGTAGGATTGTGGTCAGACTTAATTTGAGGCATCTAGTGAGGACGCATACAAATCCACCACGGAAAAATAGTTCAAAAGCAAAATAAAAGGCGGGAAACAAAACGGACCCACGAATAATTGAGTCAAAGTGATGTTGCACAAAATGCAGAGAAACCAAGAAGGGGGAGGGTTAATGTATTAAATGTGCTATTAAGAAGTTAATTTTATTAAAAGTATTATTACTTAAGGCTCTGGCTTCTTTCTCTGCGTGTGGATCTGAACCACCTGGGGGTGGCGAGGGGTGGGGGGTGGTGGTGTGCGAGGGACCACTGTGATTGTAGCTGGGAGTTCTCTCTAGTGTAATTCTGGGCGCCCCTCCCTGCTCACCTTTAGGAGGTGGGTGGCTCCTGCCTGCTCTCCACAGCTCCCAACTCCAGTCTCCAAACGCTCAATCCCCTTTTCTACCCATTTTACCCCTTCTATTCCTTGGGGGTGCCGTCAGACCTCCTTCCACTCTGCCCTGCAGAACAGGGGAAGACTAGAGACCGCCTTCCTGGGCTGATGGAGAAAGGGCAGAGAGCTGAGACACACCCTCCCCACCAGATGCAATCTGTCCCTACACCCCAACCCTTCTTCTTTGGGGTCAGACAGAAAACCAGATGGAGACGGACCTTCCACCTCCCAGTCTTAAAGCCCTTTCCCCAGCACACAGAACAGGCTGGCCCCGACTCCCCCTCCTCCCTACCATCTCCCCTGCCTCCCTTCACCCCTGGCATTGGAGTGACCTCAGTTCTTGGCACCAGGGCCCTGGGCACCAGATGGTCCCCTCCGATGGTCTCCTTTGTCTTGCCTTCCAGATACCCCCTCTCCATCATGCTGTCCTCCCTCCCCCCCTACTCTGGGGGTTAGCAGAGGGAAGGGCGAGCACCTCTCACCCCCTTGGCACTGTCCCCAGACCACAGGACTTCAGAGGCAGCTGGCCCTGGGGGGCAGCGGGGAGGATGGAGCGAGGGGAAGGGAAGGGAAGGGGAACAGGGACTCAGAAGAGGAGCGAGTTGCAGGGAGGCAGCAGGATGGCCAGGCATGGATATAAAATAGCTTTATTGGAGAGCTCTAGTCTGTGAGGTTAGCAGATAATACGGGGGTGGGGGGCATGAAGACCTTAGAGCTCGGCGGGGCTGTGAACAGAGAACAGGCCACTGACATCTGGAGCCACAGGGCAGGGAACGTTCCTGGAGCGTGGGGCTGGGGAGCACCCTCACTAGGAAGCTAGTGAGGGCAGGGCTGGTGCTAGCCAAGGTCAGAGGCTGATGCAACAGGCCCTCTTCTCACCAGGGCCAGGCTCCTGCCCAGCCTGGGCACTGCCCAGGGTGATGGCATTGGTCCGAGTGCTGTTCTGCCTCTGCTTGGACACTTTTGCGAAAATCTCTGAGAGGGGAGAGGTGAGTGGTCAGTTCAGAAGCCCACGCTCCCTGGGCTCACACCACATGCCCCCTTCTGAGGGGTGGTCGCACTTAAAGGAGGTTTTGCTGAAAGGAAGTGGAGTTCCTGTCCCTTCTACTTACCTGGGTGGGGAAGGACCAAGACTCCGCTCCCTGAGAAGTGTGGCCTTCTGGTTCCTTCCCTAAGCTCCAGGCTCAGTGGGGTGGGGCAGCACTAGGGAATGTCTGAGGGGGTGGTGGGAGGCTCTGAGGAGGCTGGGGACCCACAGAGGTGCTGAGGAACCAGCTGGGGTGGAGAGGGCTGGGTGTCTGCATTCCTACCACTGCCCGTGCAAGCCTGGGGTTGGAATGGGGTGCCAAATAGAGGCAGGGGCTCTAACCTTTAAGGACAGTTTCAAAGGCCAGCTCCACGTTGGTGGAATCCAGGGCTGAGGTCTCCAGAAATAGCAGCCCATTGTTTTCTGACAGGAAAGGAAACACACCATTAATTGTGGGGTCAAAAGCAATAGTAACAATATTTATTTACTTATTATATAGCTTACTATGTGCTAAACCCTTGGCATGTGTAGCTCATTTAATTCTTTTTTTTAAATATGTTTTTATTGATTTCAGAGAGAGAAAGGGAGAGGGAGAGAGGGAGAGAAACATCAATGATGAGAGAGAATCATTGATTGGCTGCCTCCTGCACACTCCCTACTGGGGATCAAGCCTGCAACCCAGGCACGTGCCTGACCGGGAATCTAACCGTAACCTCCTGGTTCATAGATTGACACTCAACCACTGAGCCACACCAACCAGGCAGCTCATTTAATTCTTAAAACAACCTGTGAAGTAGGTTTGAATACCATCCCCCCTCCTTTTTGTTGGCAGATATGTAGTCATTCACAATTTTTATAAGAAACATTTCAATAGAGTGGTATAAATTTTTTTTTAAAGGCCAAACAGTAATTCTTTTATTCATTTACTAGAGGCCTGGTGCACGAATCTGTGCACAGGTGGGGCCCGGCCGGCCTGCCCTGATTGGGGCAAATCGGGCTGGGCCAGCCAGGGGGAAGGGCTGAGGGCTGTCAGCTGGCTGGCCCCGCCCCATGGTTGAACTCCCAGTGGAGGGGACAATTTGCATATTAGCCTTTTATTATATAGGATTTTTTAAAATATACTTTTATTGATTTCAGAGAGGAAAGGAGAGGGAGAGAGAGATAGAAACATCAATGATGAGCCCTGGCTGGTTTGGCTCAGTATTTAGAGCATCAACCTGTGGACTGAGGGGTCCCAGGTTCAATTCTGGCCAAGGGCACATGCCCAGGTTTCGAGCTTGGTCCCCAGTGGGGGGCGTGCAGGAGGCAGCTGATCAATGATTCTCTCTTATCATTGATGTTTTGATCTCTCTCTCCCTCTCCCTTCCTCTCTGAAATCAATAAAAATACATTTTTTTAAAAATCAATCAAAAGAAACATCAATGATGAGAATCATTGATCGGCTGCCTCCTGCATGCCCCCTACTGGGGATCGTACCTGCAACCTGGGCATGTGCCCTTGACTGGAATCAAACCTGGGACCCTTCAGTCTGCAGGCCAACATTCTATCCACTGAGCAAAACCAGCTAGGGCTGAGTGGTACAAATTAAAGTTGCATCGGACTGAGGAGTGAAAGCAGTAGGTTCAGACTTCTATTCCAAGATGATAAGAGAAAATATTACAAGAATACAAAATGCTCATATTTGTGGGTTAGGACACATCCTATCTGAGGGAGAATTTGAAGACTCTAGCAGAGGAAGTAAGTGATGAAATAAGGTCATGGAGCAAGAGAGGGAAGGGGGGAGATTAATAGAAGCAAAAATGTGTTTCCCTTGCAGGAATTTTTTTTTTTTTTTGCAGGAATTTTTTGTTTACCAATCTCAGTCATGTAACTTCTATGTCTATGCTTAGATTGGGCCTAACATTCTGGCTAACTTTAATAACCCCACCTTAAAGAACATACAGTAGAACCTCGTTTCTTGAACTTAATTCATTCTAGAAGGCTGTTTGAAAACTGAATCATTCTTTCCCATTAGAAATAATGTAAATTGAATTAATCCGCTCCAGACTCCCAAATGATTCCCTGATTTAGTCTTTTTTATATACAGGACATGTCTACTGTACTGCTTAATCTATAAATAAACACTTTAAAAACAAAAAGGACATGAAATGTAAATGAACATTTAATAAAAAGGAAAGGAAATGTACAGTAAAAAAAATGAAAATTTAACAATAATTAAAAGCAGCAAAAAAAAAAAAAACAACACAAAAATATTCACAGCACACTATCCTGAGATTTTAACAATGGTAAACGGACTCATATTCATGCATTCTCTCTGTTTGTCACCTGGGAAATGTGTGACTGATCATACAGGTATCAGCATGAAAGGGTTGTCAGGTTGAAAAGCGAATTGTTCAAGATGGGAGACATTCAAGAAACGAGGTTCCACTGTAATAGCAGTGTGATGCATTCCGTTTCCAGCAAGGGATTAACATGTCACCCATGAATGACAGCTCAAGGACACATTTCAAGAAAATAAACCATCTCAGTATTCCAGGAGAAATCATAGATCCTAAGGTAAGTTCCTTAGAGGTCATCTGGTTTTATCCTTTGGATTATAAAAGAAACAACTAAAACCAGAGAGGTAATGTCCAAACCGACATGGCTCGGTGGTGGCAGAGTCTCCATCTCAATGACCATAATGTAGGTTTCAGAATCTTGTGGGGATTCAGAACGAGTCACCCCAAGACATGCCTCTGTGGTACTTGAATTAGGGGCCCTGCCCATAATAAGAGATTATCAAAGATAACCTCTCTTGACCTATCTCTAGGGCAGAACAAACTTCTATTTACTAAGCATCTGCTCGTCTTATCCTGCAATGACCCTCGGAAGCCCTCAACGTGCATTACCTCATCCCGAGCTCAGAGTGTCTTACATACCTCAGACCCCCTTTCTAGCTGAACTGCCTGGGTCTCCGGCTGCCTCCCTGTCACTCGGCCACAATCCCCGCTGGTTTTTACAGCTCAAAGTTACAGGGACTTCTCTTCCTGACAATGGAATCCTGGGCTGTTGGACAAGCCCTTTTAGCGCCTCCACCCCTCCTACCAGTCTCAATGTGATTTCTTCTTTAATTCTCTAGTCGTAGAGCTTTTATTCAGCCAGCTTTCAGGCGGTTCCGAATGATGGTTGTTCTGTATTTTAGTTGTAATTCTGATGTGGTTGTGGAAGGATGCAAGTACTGTTTTTACCTACACAGCCATCTTGGCTCCTCCTTGAATACTATCCCATCTATAGAAGAGGAAGCTGAGGCCCAGAAACACAGAGAGAGAATGTGAAAGAACTCGCTCAGCATCCCACATAGAGTAACTGGCCCAGAGATGTCAGGCTGGGCTGTTGGGAGTCCTGAGCCTACACACTTAACCACTGTATCTTGTTGCCTTGAAACCCCGGAGGACGCCTCAGGAAAGTGTGACTGGAGATAGTCAAGGGGAGCCCAGCTGCCACACTTTGGATCTTTGAGCGCTGCAAGGTGGGGCTGTCTTAAAATCAACTATAGCCCGGCCAGCGGCTCAGTGGTTGAGGGTCAACCTATGAACCAGGAGGTCACGGTTTCATTACCGGTCAGGGCACATGCCCCGGTTGCAGGCTCGATCCCCAGCGTGGGACATGCAGGAGGCAGCTGATCAATGATTCTCTCTCATCATTGATGTTTCTCTCTCTCTCTCTCTTTTTCTCCCTTCCTCTCTGAAATCAATAAAAATATAGTAAATAAATAAATAAATAAACTCAACTATAAATAATTACCCATAGAGACAATCTCAGGGCAAGGGGTGGGACATCAAGAGAAACAGGGTCACAGAGGGGAAGGGCTGACCCTGAAGAAGAGGGGGTGAAGGTAGGAGGACCTGGGAGGGACCAGTGTGGGTGGGTGGAGAGGTCAGCCCAGGTCTTGGCAGGCTCTTACCAGCGAACATGCGGGCCTCGTCACTCGGCACCTCCCGGGCCTGGGTGAGGTCGCTCTTGTTGCCCACAAGCATGACGACGATGGTGGCCTCGGCGTGGTCGTAGAGCTCCTTCAGCCAGCGCTCCACCACGGCGTAGGTGTGGTGCTTGGTTAGGTCGAACACCAGCAGGGCCCCCACCGCACCACGGTAGTACCTGGGTGGGGTGGGAGGGGTGGACAGAGAGGCAAGGTCAAGGTGGTTGGGCCCAGCCTCAGAGCCAAGCCTCAAGCCAAAAAGCTAGAGTTGAGTCCTGGAGATGGGGACATAGGAGAACTGGAGTATAGGGACGCAAACCCAAACCGGGCAGCCCGAGGCCCTGCTGCCGACATTGAGAGCCTTCAGGAATGCCGGTCGCGGAGGCTCTGAAGACGCCCTCCCTGCTCTACAACCACTGGCTCCCTCCTTCCCTCCTGGCCCCTCTGCTTCCCCAGGTCCTTGGTTCTGATTTTAGCCCCTGCTATCCGCCAGTGCATCCCCGGGCCCTGGTCAAGTGTGTCTCCTGGATGCCCCACCTCCAAGGTCTCCCTCACCTGGCTCCTTGGCCCTCAGCACCCTCTTCTCTCTCATGGCCGTCTGTCTAGGACCAGCCACATGCCCACCCCATGCAGCAGTCCCTACGCTGAGCATCGGATGCATCCTTGCAGGCACTGAGGTTCACTCCTGGAGCTTCTGCAGACTGGTGATACGTAACGGAGGCTCACAAGAGGTCAGGTGACCAGTCCGAGAGTGATGTGTGTAAGCACAGCCCGACTCCAGCTTCCTGCCCCTGGCAGGGACTGCCCCCACCACACCTCCGCGGACCACCTTTCTCAGATCCGGCCGACACTGACTGGGGACACTGCGTGTGGCATCCTGAGTCTGTAAAATGCAGTCGAGGGGTCCGGCCCTCACCTTTGTGGTTGGATGCTAAAGGGTGCCAAGTGCAGAGCACTGTGCAGAAGTGAGGGGTGCCCTCACTCCCTGGAGCCTGGCCCCATCTCAGCTCTGCCTGGATTTCACTTCCTTGAGCTACAAGTTTGTATTTAAACAGGGGTTAGGAGAGCACTTTACTCCTATGGTCCCTTGGGGATTGACTAAAATGCCCAAATAAAGGGCCTGTGCCATCCTGGGCACACAGCAAAGGCTTACTTAGAAAGTGGGGGCAGTGACTCCTGTTTTAGTCCTAGTAGAAAGTGTCACTATATCCCGTCTCCGACTATGCATGGCTCATAGCATTTGTGTCTCCACGCGTCCTGTGACCCCACCAGGAAGGACACTGCTGAGTGTCCTTGCCTCCTCCCCACCCCTCTCTCCTCCAGAGGTGTTCCCTGACTTCCCCGCACCCTCACACCCCGGCAGTCCCCCAGCCCAGGCTCACGCGGAGGTGATGGCTCTGTACCGCTCCAGGCCGGCCGTGTCCCAAATCTGAGCCTTGACAGCAGCAGTGCCCAGCATGACAGTGCGGGTGGAGAACTCCACCCCGATGGTGGTGCGGCTGTCGTGGCTGAATTCATTGCGAGTGAATCGGGACAGCAGGTTGGTCTTCCCCACTCCGGACTCACCGATCAGCACCACTGAAGGAGAGACAAGGGGTGAGCTGGGCCGAGCCCCCAAGCCTACTGAGCCTGGAGGGTCTGCTCGTCAGCACAGGGGAGCTGCTCTCAGAAAACTGGGAGGGAGCAGGGGCTCCTGGCAGAGACTGGGGCCTACACCTTCCCATGCTGTGTATCCGGGGCAGAAGGGCCAAAAACGGGACTCGCCTAAGGGGCTCTCATGGTCCCAGGCCTGGTCTGACGAGACAAGCCTGCGGCTCTGGTGATGGGTGACGTCTGCGGGCGGAGAACTCAACCCCGATGGTGGTGTGGCTGTGGTGGGTGTTGGGGTTCAGGGGCGGTGGGGGGAGGGCAGCAGGGGTGTGAATGCGGACAGGGATGGCAGAGTCTGGGGGAGGGTGCACATCCCTGGAGTAGGGAATGTGAGCACTGAGTTGGGAGGACAAGTGGGAGGGGCGGTGTGTGTGCTTGTGCGGGAAGCACAGGTGGGGCTAGAAGTGTGGGTGGGGAGAAAGTTCAGCAGACGGCACGTCTGGGCCAGCGGGGAGGTATGGAGGAGTGTGTGTGTGTGTGTGTGTGTGTGTGTGTGTGTAAAAAGTTAGGATCCAGCCGAAACCGGTTTGGCTCAGTGGATAGAGCGTCGGCCTGCGGACTGAAGGGTCCCGGGTTCGATTCCGGTCAAGGGCAAGTACCTGGGTTGTGGGCACATCCCCAGTAGGAGATGTGCGGGAGGCGGCTGATCGATGTTTCTCTCTCATCGCTGTTTCTAACTCTCTATCTCTCTCCCTTCCTCTCTGTAAAAAATCAATAAAATATATTAAAAAAAGAAAAAGTTAGGATCCAGTTGTTCCCAAGGAGGGTCAGTCTTGAATGGGGCTACATGTTAGACCCCCTGTGTGTGTCCTTCAGCAAGTTATTAACTTCTCTGACCTTCTTTTTCACATGAAAAATAGGAGTAACAATAGTACCTACCTAATGGGTTACTGTAACAAATAAATGAGATATTGCCCAAGGTCTAGTGAGTGCAAAACTGTTACTCTCATGACTGTTGTTGGTGGGCCAGCATTTTTCCCTTCAGACTTTCAGGGGCAAGCATCCGCCAGAAGGGCCCTGAAGAGCCTTTGAGCTGGAGGGCAGGGTCCAGGGCCCAGCCTCACCCACCAGGGCGGATGCGAGCAAGGCTCACAAATTGCACAGGCACTGAGCTAAGCATACGGAGTGAGAGGAAGCCCCCCGGATGATTCTAGAAAGGCATGGTAAGAGGATGTGTGAGTGTGTCTGTGTGTTCCTGTCTCTCTCCTATTGGGGACCCAGTCTACACTCATCCCTCCCAATCGAGGTTCGTGCCCTTGACTGGAATGGAACCCAGGACCCTTCAGTCCACAGGCCGACACTCTATCCACTGAGCCACACCAGCCAGGGCACTTTGTGACCTTTTGTAAGCTCCTTGGTTCTCATCTGTTAAAGTTTAGGGAGTGCCTACTCCTACTCAGTGCCAGGCACTGTCCTAGAGCCTTTACATGTATTAACTCATCTAACCCTCACGACAGTGCCACGAAGCCAGGACCACGATTAGGATCATCGCCTTTTTACAGATAAAGGAGGCACTTGGGGGGTTAAACAGCTTGAACAAGATAACACAGCCAGTGAGGTAAGCACAGGTGTGCTGCCCAGATGTGCCCGCCAGCAAGGACTGAGCCCAGCTGCAGGCAGTGCAGTCAGCGGACAGCCTCCAGCTGCCTGCTCCTTTGGCATCTGCCTCTGGCGCAGAGCAGCCTCGCCTGGCCGTGCCTCTCCTGGGCCGTCTGCATCCAGTGCCCAAACAAGGCCAGGGTATCACGGCGCTCCCTGCCTTCACCCAAGGCTTGGCGATCCTACTTGGCCGTTTAACTTCTCTCTCTGTCCAGTCCTCTTTCCTCCCCCTTCCTTTCAATGGTGTTGATACACAATGAACATCTTTCAGGGCAAACTTCTTAGTGGCCGCTTCTGGAGACCCCAACCTCAGTAAGTCGTGAGTGGCAGGGCTGAGATTTGAACTCTCTGTCTGGCGCCTGACTGTTATGCTCCACTGACCATTATGTTTTCAAAATCAAATAACGTTGGGGGGCTGTTATGGTGATTAATAAGCTAGTGGCTGGCACGTAGGAAGGGCTAAATAAATGGTAGGTAGTGACCGGTAGTATCAGTGCCCCAAACTCTTGCTAGCTCTTGCCCAGTCTCCTCATCCTGGGAAAGATGATCAGGTGTGGCCGCTCTCTGCATCAGAGGCAGATGCTAAAGGAGCAGTTGGGAGTACGGGTTCGGGTTCGCCTGTGTCCCAAGTGAGGGTGGGGCTGCGGCTGGGAGAGGCCGTGGGGTGGGGTGGCTGGACAGGGGATCATGGCTCTGCCAGTCCACCCTGCTCTGAAGGAGGTGTGGCGGTGAAGGGGATGTGGGGGCCAGGGAACGATAAGGGGGCCAAACACAGGAGTTTAGAATAAAGAACAGGAAAGAAACGTGCACACTTCCAGGGACAGCCCAGCTGAACCCGGTGCCTGGTACTTGGGCCCGGGGGTCTGCCTGTCAGGTGACAGACAGAAGGCTATGGCCCTAGGAGTCCTCTGAGCCCTATTAGACCCTGCTCCCAGTTCACCACATCTCCCCTGTATCTTCACCCAGCCCCACGGCCGGAGAAACCTGTCCTCTCTCCTTCTCTGTACAGCTGCCCAGAACGATGACTTTTCCCTCTTAGGTCTGCCTGCTTCTCCCTCCCTCCAGGAGGGAAGTCCTCTCAGAAGTCTGACCTCTATCTCTCATGCTGCAGCAGGTGACTATTCCTAGGAACTTGGCCTTCCATTAGGAATGGGGCAGAGGAGCCTAACTAGGCACTATTAGAGAGAGAGAGAGCAGCACCATTCATTATTTACAACCGCAGAGCATTCTGGCAGCCCTAAGACTTTTGCTACAGTAACCAGACCCTCCCCCATGCTTGCAGCTTTCTTTCTTATACAAAGGAATGACGAGCCCTGGGGGGTCCTGGTAAGAGATTAAAAAAACAACAGCAACAAATGAACAGGAGGGACTGCCTCTGTGGGTCTCCTTCTGGGTCTGTCCCAGGCTCCCTCTTCCTTTAGGAACCCCAACTTACCCTTAAAGACAAAGTTATAATCTTCCTCGGTTCCGTTCCCCATCTTGGCTCCGCATGGAGGGCGCAGGTGTCCTCAGGGGCAGAGGTGACGGGTCTATGCGTTGCCTCAACGCCCTCAGCCCTCAGCTCTTAAGAGACCTGGATCTACCCCTTCTCTCATTGGAGGTAAAGAAACTTCTGCAACCAGAGGGATTGGGGGGCAAGGCCTGGGCAGGCTCACCTCTGGCAGGTGGAGGTGCTGCAAGGAAGCTGCGGAAGGAACAGGAAGAGCAGGCCGGCTGGAGACCTGGGGCCCAGGTGGGTGGAGACGCTGACGTCAGACAGGTTAGACAGGTTGGGTGTCTGCTCTCAGCCGGGCTCCCGCAATGAGGTGAGCAGGCTCCAGAGGGTGACAGTCGGGGAAGTTGGGACAGGGCCTTCAGAGAGCCAGCTGAGGACTGAGTGCATGTTGTTCGGCTCCTGGGACCTGTGGCCAAGACAGGTCCAGCTGCCAGTGAGAACCAGTCCCTCAGGGAGCAGAAACCTACTTGGCCTTCTTTTCCTGTAGAGCCTCTGGTGCCGGGGCGGGGGGGCAACTGGGGGCACCAAGGGAAAGGTTGACAGGATGGCAACGACCCTGCAGAGCTCTGGGAGTTGCCTCTTGGGTGCAGCAAATTCTGCCCCTCCCTGATAGCCCAGGGCCTGGGAGGGGCAGCATTTCTTACTCTGGGTGGAGCTGGAACTTGCCACCTACTTACTTTCTTAGGATGGGTCCCTTCCTAGAGCACTGGGAAGCGGGCTGGCCGCTCCCTGCCCAGACCTGCTCTAAGAACACTGGGTAGGGGGAGACCTGGGGCAGAAACAGCCAGACAGGGTGAGGGGTCTGCTATAGGGCCAGGATCTGGAGACAAGTTTCTTCAGATCACTGCCCCGGACCTTTGGCCTCAAAACAGAGCCACCCTATCTGCAAAGGGCTTCAGGATCTGGAGGTCTGGGTGAGCGTGTGAATATCTGAGAGAAGAACAACAAAGGGGTGGCCCCTCCCAACCTAAAGGGTGGAAAAGGCACCCTACCGAAGTCAGGACTGAAGGACACTGAACTCTCAGGCCCCATATTGTTTTTGTCCAACGTGACCCCCACTGTCCCCCTGCTCCTTGGAGCTCACTTCCAATCAATGTTTCTTTCTCATCGATGTCTCTCTCTCTCTCTTTCCCTCTCCCTTCCTCTGTCTCTAAAGTCAATAAAAACATATTGAAAAAAAATACACGACAGGAGTGAAATTTATTCTTGGAAAAAACAAAGTCCCACCCTCCCCCCACAGTCCAGGAAGGGTCCCCCAGGGGGCCTTGTCCCTCCAAAGAGTCAGCTCTCTCGTCTGGCCCCTACTTCCATCAGTGACCATTACGATGCTGCTACTTGGGTGAGGGGCTCCTCCAGGTACTGCACCAAGGCCTGGGCCTGCGAGAGGGGGAGGAGAAATCAGTGCCACACACGGCCTGCCGTGAGAGGGATCCCAAATCCGGGTAGACTCCCAATGCTGAGAACCCAGCCCCTAGCCCCACGTCATGGACTGGGTGACATGGGGACATTAGGAAAGTGGTGGGGATGGGAGTGGTGATAAAGAACAGAGGCCAGGCCTGGGGTTGGAGAGGGATGGGCACATACACACCTTCGCCTTGAGCATTCCGAAGCCAACAGTCTCCTTGGCATACATACACAGCAGAAGGTTGGCCACTCGGGTGATGGCTACACGGCCCTCCTGGAGGGGTGATATCGTAGGATGTGATATTCGGCTTGGCACCCTCAGCTCCCTCTCTCCTCAAGGAGTCCTCTTGGGAGAGACTGTATCCTCCTTCCATGCCCTGGGCACAGCCCTGGACATGGGGTCCTACACTCAGATGCCAGCCGTAGCACAGGACCTACTGACCCAGTTACCCTGGGAAACTCGGTCTCCCAGAAACTCAGATTCTCTTCCTGTAACCAGTTGGGGAAGGTGTTAGTACACAGGAAGGGGTTTGGGATCTGCAAAGGGCTATCCAAATGGGTGATGTCATTATGATGGGTTCACCCCCAACACACTGTAAGGGGCTTGAAAGCAGTCACCCAACATATTTTCCCTCTTTCCCCATGGTGATGTTTTTCAAACTGTAGGTTTGACCCCAGAGTTAGATCAACTAAGAAGGGTGATCAATATTAAAAGAAAAAGGAAGCCTGCCAGCGTGGTTCAGTGGTGGAGGGTTGACCTCTGAACCAGGAGGTCACGGTTCCATTCCTGGTCAGGGCACAGGCCTCCGTTTTGGGCTTGACCCCCAGTGTGGGGCATGCAGGAGGCATCCAGTCTATGAGTCTCTCTCATAATTGATGTTTCTCTCTCTCTCTCTTCCTCTTCCTTCCTCTCTGAATTAAATAAAGATATATATTTTAAAAAGAAAGAAAAAGGAAAGAAGAGAAATTAAGTGCATTGCATGTAGTAAGGGAAGTACTGTTTCATGCCAACTTTTGTTTTTGTGGGCATACTAGTATGTGTGTACCAGGCTCTGACTTAAAATGTGTTTCTTATGGCTGGGTTGTGGTCAAATGTTTAAAAGTGATTGCCTTGCCCTAACCGGTTTGGCTCAGTGGATAGAGCATTGGCCTGTGGACTCAAGGGTCCCGGGTTCGATTCCGGTCAAGGGCATGTATCTTGGTTGCGGGCACATCCCCAGTGGGAAGTGTGCAGGAGGCAGCTGATCGATGTTTCTCTCTCATCGATGTTTCTAACTCTCTATCCCTTTCCCTTCCTCTCTGTAAAAAATCAATAAAATATATTTTAAAAAAATGAAAGTGATTGCCTTATAGCACCAGCTCCAGGACAGGTACCCAGTAGGAGTCATTAGTTGAACTGAAATGCATCCTCGGTTGGGCAGTGGGTGAGAAAGAGGTAGGCAGCTGAGCTACCAGTGCAAATCCTTCACTCTTGGGGCCTTTTCAATTTGGCTCAGCTCACTTTCACCAGGTAACCATTGCGTGCTGGGAATCAGGTGCTGCACCCCTGCTTCTCCGGCCTCATCTCCTAATAACCTCTCCCATTCTCATGCCACTCCACCCACATCAACCTTGTTGATCCTTCACCCGGCACCATTTTGCCTCACGGTTTTTGCACCTGCTGTTCTATCAGAAATGTTTTCCCCCAGACGGCCACATGGCTTGCCAGCTTCCTTCAAATCTATGGTAAAACGTCACCTTTTCAGTGAGATTGTCCCTGGCTCATGTCCCCCTCTATCTCACTTCCTTGCTTCATTTTTCCCCCCCATAGCATTTTCAATACCTAATGTACTGCACACTTTTTAAACTTACATATTTTACAAAACATATTTACAAACTTATTTTACAAAGCGTACACATTTCATTTATCTTAAGACATGTCAAACTGGGAGCTGCCTTAGGGCTGCAGTTTTTGTCTGTCCTGTTTGCTACTTTTCCCCCCTGGTCCCGAGAACACTGCAGGGACCTAAATATTTGTTGACGGAACAAAAGGGATTCATAGTTTCTGTTTCCAAGAAGTTCACAACCTAATGGCCACTTCCCTTTTCTGGACGTCAGAACCTTTCTCTGTAAAATGAAGGGATGGGACAAGGGTTCGGAGACTCTCATGGTTCTGCAAGTCAATGAATCCGGGACGCCCACACTTTGTGTGCCCCTCCCTCTACAGTTCCTCTCTCCACTCTTATTTGATCTTCACAGCCACCCTGTGAGTTGGTGGTGGTGGTGGTGGGGGGATTATTGTTTCCTCCTTAGAGTTTAGGTGAGGAAGGGAGGCTCAAAGAGGTTAAATAACTTATGCAAAGGTCCTCAGACGGTAAGTGGCTGGCTGAGACCACAACTCCAGGTAGATGCTGGATCCAGGGCTCCTCCCTCACCACTTGATGCATAAGATCCTGCCTGTTACAAAAGCTGCTGGCGCTAAATCTTAGCAATCCTCCATAGATCCCAACCATCCAGCATGGGGTACAGGTCACCCCCTGGGGATCCCCTTTGGGGACGGAGGAAGTGGCTCCTCTCTCCATACCATGCAGTCCATGAGGATGAATTTGAGATTGTCTTCATTAAATGCTTGGTTCCCGTTGCGGTCGTAAGCGGCCCAGATGTTACTGGCGATGGCTGCGGTGACCCGTGCGTCGGTGTCCCCGTAGCCAGAGTAGGCCAGCAGAGATCCCTCGTTATTCAGCAGCCTGGCGAGGGACAGGGAGGGAGAGCGACGTGCTCAGCGTGGGGAGTAAAAGCCTCGGGTTCCCATCACAGCCCCCGCCACAGACGCTTCTAGAAAGCAAGGGTCTGGGCTGAGTGTGTACTGGAACGTGACCCGAGCACCCAGCATGTCAATGTCCATTTTCCTGAGGGGCCCTCCATGCCAGCTGCCCTAGCTGCTGCCCTTTCCCTTCCCCGACATCCTTCCCCATCCCTCCCTCAGAGAGCCGCGCGCTGCCCCACTCCTGTGCTCGTCACTAGGTCCTCGGTCCACACTCACAAGGTGCTCTGGACACCTCCAGTGTTGGCTTGGCTTAGCACCTGGGTCAGAGCCTTGGGACGCAGCATGCCTGCGACTCTTAAGCCGGGACTTTTGCACCAAGACCCTCGAATTGCCTCCTGCGGGGCTCCGCCAGCCGCTTCCGGTACTGCCCTGCTCCAAAGCGCTCTGGGAATTGTAGTTCCCCGGCCTGACTTTATAGTTCTGGGTCAACCCCGCCCCGCCGCGGGGGCCACTGGGAATTGTAGTTTCTTGAGGCCTCGCGAGGCACCCTGGGAACTATAGTTCGCCTTTCCGCTGAGACCGAGCGGTTATGGGGGACGCGGGGGGAGAGGGGGAATTTGAGAGCGGGAGTGAAAGGACAGTGGCGGTATTGGAAGAACATGGAACTCTTTCGGGGAGAGAGAAGTTATCATGTTCGCTTAGTAATCCTCGATTCAGTAATTTTAAAAAAAATCCCTATATTGGTCAGGCACACCTTTGGTTATTTTCAAAGTAATTTTCTACGTTGTGCACAATTCTGCGAGGTGGGATACGTGCTATTGAGGAAACCAAGGCTCGGGAAGGTCACGCAGGCAAAACCCTGTCTCTGGAACCGAACTTCATAGAGTTCATTCGGGCCCCGACCCCGGGGGAAGGAAGGCAGCCCTCGAGGAGAGGTTCGCGGTGGACGCGCACAGGCGGAGAAGTTCGGCCTCCGGGCGGCGAAGGCCCGGCCTAGGAAGGACTTGGGTTTCCCGCGGGCGACGAGCTTCCGCCGGGAACGGAGAGGAGGCCACAGAGGCTCCTTTGTCCGCAGCGGGAATGACCTGCCGCGGGGGCAGGGGCAGCTT
>NW_005359478.1:2490573-2504596 GCF_000412655.1 Myotis brandtii | reverse complement strand
TGCTCCGCGCCGGGCGGCGGGGGTGGGATTCCCCTCCGCCCCGGTCCTTCTTGCTGTTTCAAATCCTGGCGGTCATGCCTGGGTCTCAGCGCCCCCGGGATTCACACGATGTGCAGTGGGTGTGCGGTAAAGTCGTGTTGAATAGGGAATAAGCCCGTGGCCGCCACCTCCCCGTGGCCGCTCCAGAATCTCACGTGGGCGGGGTTAGCATAGGCCTGCGGGTGGAAGGAGGGTCTGGACTCTGGAAGCTGCCTGTGCTTAGCAAGTGCACTGTCCAGTGTATGATCTGGGTGCGAGTCTTCACTTCCCAAGCCAGCCTTTAGTATCAGTATCATCACTGCCCCCCCCCCCCAGCCTTATAAAATGATTACATTCCAGAATTTAAATATTTCCCCCTGCAACGCTGGATTTGAAATCAGCTCCAATCCCGAGGCAGTGTTCTGGTTAAGAGCCTGGGCTTTGGTGTGAAGACCTGAGTCCATTCTGCACTGGCCAGTTTCCTATCCACTCTGACCCTCTTTTCCTCTCATCTTTAAAATGGAAGTAATAGTCAATGTGTATCTCCTAGGACTTGCTCTTAACTCATGAATAGTTAGGTCCCATTACAAAGAGCTGGGATCTATGTGTGTAGTTGTTACAAGCATGCTGGGAAGAAAGGGGGATAGAAACTTGGGGTCATGAGAGGAGAAGGCTGAGGGACACAGGGCCTGCGTCCAAGGCTGTTGAAGGAGCTGAGACCGGGAGTTCCCTCCCAGGGAACTGGGCAGAGGGACTGAGGAGGGAGGGGCAGGTAGCAGCGAGGGCGTCCTGGGGCGGGAGAGTTGAGAGAGGAGCCTCTCTCTGGCCCATCTCCTTGGTTAAGAAGAAAGGAGCTGCTTATTGCAGCTGGCGGGAGGGAGTCATGATCGCAGACGGGACTTCCCACCGCTGGCGGTGGGAGCCAAAGTGTGCTGAGGCACTTGAAGAGTCCCTGGTGGATGGAGTCCCGGCAACCTTTGCAGCGATCTCTGCCTCTTGATCACAGTTCAAAGAGGAAATCTCGCGGAGGTTTAAGGCTCAGCAGGATCAGCTGGTCCTGATCTTCGCAGGCAAGATCCTCAAGGATGGGGACACGCTGAACCAGCATGGAATCAAGGATGGGCTTACCGTCCATCTGGTCATCAAGACCCCGCAGAAGTAAGTTCAGGAGAGGAGCAGGTCCAGCTGCTGACTGGACCACTTTTCCCTGATACTTTCTCACCCACCTATGCCTGGAGGGTCTGTGCCTAGAGGACCTAGACCAAGACCAAGAAAGTGGCTCTTGAATGGGTTATGGGCTCCCAGGCAGGCTTATGGGCTCCCCTGCAGGGGAACGGATCCTGACTTACATCTCCCAGAATGCCCTGGAGACAGATGATCCTAGCTCCTCCTTCCGTATCTGACTGACTGACTACCCCCTAGCATCACCCCACCCCAGCTTCAGTGTTGCTTAGGATGCAGCCTGGGTTGGGGCAGTAGCTGCACACCAAACACCGAGACGCTTGTTTCCCTCTTGTGTTCACGTAAACTAAGATTTTCTTCCTCTGTCCTCAGGGCTCAAGATCCAGCTGCTGCCACTGCTTCTTCCCCCTCTACTCCAGAGCCTGCCTCCGCGCCCTCCACCACGCCTGCGTCACCTGCCACCCCTGCCCAGCCCTCCACCTCTGGCAGTGCCGCGTCGGATGCTGGCAGTGGAAGCCGGAGGAGCAGTGGGGGGGGTCCCTCCCCAGGGGCTGGGGAGGGCCCCCCCAATGCTACCACATCCATACTCTGTAAGCCCTTAGGCACTGGGGGTTGGGGGAGAGCCGAGAGAAGGGAGAAACATGGTCCCCACTCATGATCTGATGGGGATAGAGGACCCTGGACATAGGACTTTCCAGTTAAGGGGAGCATAGGCAAAGGTTAGAGTGGGGGGAAATGGGGCTGGGATATGGGGAACCAGGGGTGAAGACATTATAGGTAGGGACAAAAGTGGGTCCAACAGTAGCCAGCTGGGGAATATTGATTTACTCATTCAACAAGCCATCAGGGGGTGCCCTCTCTGTGCTCAGGACTATGCCCAGCTCCTAGCCTCTGCCACCAAGAGGGCTCAGTCTAGCAGGCGGACCTCTCTGCCAGCAGGTTCAGGGCCGGGGCTGTGGGAATGCCTGGGAAAGGGAGCTGCGCGAAGCCGAGGGGGCCCACCCTGGAGACCTGAACTCAGTGGCTCTGACCAGGTGGAGGAAGGGCTCCTGCAGCAGCCTGTGACTCTGCCTCCTCCCCGCAGCTGGCTTTGGGGGCATCCTCGGCCTGGGCAGCCTGGGTCTGGGCTCCGCCAACTTCATGGAGCTGCAGCAACAGATGCAGAGGCAACTGATGTCCAATCCCGAGATGCTGTCGCAGATCATGGAGAACCCCCTGGTCCAGGACATGATGTCTAACCCTGACCTGATGCGCCACATGATCATGGCCAACCCCCAGATGCAGCAGCTGATGGAGCGGAACCCTGAGATCAGCCACATGCTCAACAACCCTGAGCTCATGAGGCAGGTGGGTGTGGGAGAGGTGGGGTGGGGGTGTGCCTGCCCAGCCTTTCTTTCCCCGCCTTGTCCTACCTTGACTTGTTCGTTCATTTGTTCAGCAGCCATGTTGTGTACACTCGGGGTCCAGTGATAAAAAGACACAGGCCTAGCTTTTCAGGAACTCCTGGTCTTAAAGAAAAATGGGACAAGTGAGCAGACAATGATAATACAGAGTGATCAGTACTATCACACGGATAGTCACAGCGTCCCCCAGGGGCACACAGTAGGTCTTGACTCTATACTCGGGCTCCAAGGAGGCCTCCTAGAGGAAATGTCACCCAAGCTGAGGTCCAAGGGAGGAAGCATGACCCAGAAGAACGACCAATGGACAGTAAGTGCAAAGGCCTGGGAGTAAAAGATAGTAAGGTATTCGGGGAGCATTGAGGATGGCCAGGGCCAGAGATCTGGGGATGGGAGTTAAAGGGTGTTGGTAGCATGGCCCCAGCTTGAATCCTTTCCCTCCTCAACATACCATTTACCAGGAGGCAGAGCTGGTGTTGGCCAGACAGACTAACCTGGCCTTGACAGCTGGCTCCACCACTAACTGGCTGTGTGTCCCCAGGCAGTGAGTCTCTGAGCCTATTTTTTCTTCTGCAAAATAGGGACAGAGATACCTACTTGGGACCATTATTGTGGGGATTAAATGACTTGAATTCTGTAAATTAGTCCAACGCCTGTATGTAGTAGGTGCTCAAGAGATGTTAGTTTTTGTTTCTGCCTCCTCCCCGTCCTCATGTCCATTCTTACTCAATATCCTCGTGCTCCCTGACCCCTGACACCCCTGTGGGCCCCCTGAACCTGAAGGAGGGAAGCTGCTGCTGTGATCACTTCTGTGATCATTGTGTCTCACTGGAAAGAGCCAACTAGAATGCCCACAGGGAAGATGGTTGGAACCAAAATGACAGGAAGGAAGGAAGTCTAGTCAACCCTGTTCTCTACCGCAGTAGGCAGACCCTGGACCCTGGACCCTGGTCCTGATGCAGGCCTCCTCCTCAGGCCCACCCTTGGCAGGCTTGGGGCTCCCAGGTTCCAGGGCCCATTCTGTCTCTCTACCTTCCCCACCAGACGATGGAGCTTGCTCGAAATCCAGCCATGATGCAGGAGATGATGCGGAACCAGGACCGGGCCCTCAGCAACCTGGAGAGCATCCCTGGAGGGTATAAGCCCTCCGCCGCATGTACACTGACATCCAGGAGCCCATGTTCAGTGCTGCCCGGGAACAGGTGGGGCCAGGGGCTGGGGCGTCAGGTGGGTTGTCTGGCCAGAGATTCCCGACCTCCAGACCCAGGAGAGCCTGGGGTGCTGTCTGCTCCTCTTTCTAGTCCCACCCTCCACCCCTGAGGGTGGGCCTTGGCTTGGAAATGGTTCCCATAATGCATAGTCAGGGATGGTCCAACTTGGCATGGGACTGAGGCGCTAGGGCAGAATGTAGCAGAGTTCCCCAGGGAAGTGGGTGAGGCATAGAGCCCAGGGATTTGATGTTCTGAAAAACTTCTGGCACCAGGGGCTCAAAAGTTGTGGGTCAGGCCTGGGGTCAAACAGAAGGGATACAACCTTCTAGAAGTGGTATCATGCTGTTCATATAGTTTTTAACTGTCTCAAGTGTGGTCCCTAGATCACCTGAGGTAGAATCACCTGAGGAGCTTGTTAATGAGGAGATTCCGGGTCCCCACCTTTGAGCTATAAATGACTCAATCTCTGGAATCAGCCTCTGGGACTATGCACTTTTAAACTTAAAAAAAATTTTTTTTTAAATTGATTTTAGAGAGGAAGGGAGAGGGAGAGAAAGGTAGAACCATCAATGAAGAGAATCATTGATCTACTGCCTCCTGCACTCCCTCTACTGGGGATTGAGCCCACAACCCACAACCTGGGCACATGCCCTCCCAGAATCCAACTGTGACCTGGTTCATAGATTGACGCTCAACCACTGAGCCACACTGGCCAGACTGGGAATATGCACTTTAAAAATGCTTTATGAATTCTTTCCAAATGTACAACAAATATAGATAAAAATAGAGCATTCTGTCGAATCCACGTTGCCCTAACATGTTGCCATATATAGTTTCAGTGCCTCTTTTGGTTCTTCTTCTTTTTTTTTAAGTTTTATTTACATCAAATACATTACACATTTACATGTTTCAAAATCCAAAAGGTACACAAAGTAAACAAAAGGGCATTTAAACAGAATGGAAAGGAATACAAGCTCAATAAGTTATGCAAAATGGATCCTATTTTCTTCTCCGACCACTTCTTTCTTACCCCAAGTTAATGAATGTTGTTAATATTTTGAATATTTTCCTGTACGTATTTAATATTTGCAAATAAGACATTACAGATAGAATAGCAGCCTTCTCTATGGTTTCCTTTCCTTCTCTAGAGCTAACTACCACCCTGAGGTTGGTGTTTGTCATTTTGATTCTTTGATTACCTATATATATATTCATAAGTAATCTATAGTTTTGTTTTGCATATTTTTCAGCCTTCTAGAAGTGGCATCATGCTGTTCATATACTTTTTAACTTGCTTTTTAAACATTTTTTAAAACATATTTTTATTGATTTCAGAGAGGAAGGGAGAGGGAGAGAGAGATAGAAACATCAGTGATGAGAGAGAATCATTGATTGGTTGCCTCCTGCATGCCCCCTACTGGGGATCAAGCCCACAACCCAGGCATGTGCCCTTGACCAGAATCGAACTTGGGACCCATCACTCCGCAGGCTGACACTCTATCCATTGAGCCAAACCAGCCAGGGTGCTTTTTAAACATTTTTTAAAAGTTTTATTGAAGGATAATCAGTGACAGAAAGGTGCACGTAAGTGTACAGCTTGATGGATCTCCACAAACTGAACACCCTCCCGAAACCAGTGCTCATTTGGGAGGGAGGATATCACGCTATTTTTTCCTTGAGGAAAGGAAAAAGCACCATGTCCAGAGTGGCCCATGATATCCAACAGATTCCTCGTTCCTGCTGCCTCTGTCCAACACCAAGTCTGCACAAATGAGTGTATGTCTTTCTGGCTCTGCTCAGTCCCACTGGTCTGTCTGTCTGTCCCTGCAGTGCTACCACATTGTCTTATTTAAGCCTGGACATCTGGCGGAGCAAATCCCCACCTTATTCTTAACATCGTCTTGGTTATTTTGGAGATTGCTCTTTCAAATTTTAGAAACTGCTTGCAGGGATCAACTATGAATTTTTAAAGGAATTTATTTATTTTATATGTTACCTAAGTATTTAATTTAAAATGTATATCCAGTAATGCATTCACCTAGTTAAAAAAAAAAAAATCAAGTAGTTGAGAGAGGCTGATAAGCACTCCAGTTAATTCTGATGCACACTGAGGTGTGTGAGCCACCGGTTTAGCTATAGGAACATAGCAGTTGGCATCAACAAACCTGGGTTCGAATACCTGCTTCACCATTGTCTAGTAATGTGATTTTAAGTGAGTTTCCTCGCCCCTCTAAGCCTTAGCTTCCTCATTTCCAAATGGAAGCAATATATTATAGCAGAGGTTCTCAATCATTTTGGTCTCAGGATCCCTTTATACTCTTAAAAATTATTGAGGATCCTCAAAAGCGTTTGTTTTCATGGGTTAGATCTGATATTCACTGTATGTAAAATTAAAACTAAGAAAATTTTTAAATGTTTATTAATTCACTTAAAAATAACAACAAATTCATTACATTAACATAAATAGCAAATTTTTTTGAAAAAACTTTATTTTCCAAATCAGAACTTTAGAGGAAAGAGTGGCCCTGTTATGTTTTTTTGTTGTTGTTTTTTTTACAACACGGCGTTTTTTGGGTTTTTTTTTGTCGTTGATTCCTGTAAGTGCCCTGACCAGGAATCGAACCTGCAACGTTGGCATATTGGGACGACACTCTAACCAACTGTGCTATCTGGCCAGGGTGTTGTTTTGCATTTTTACAGATCTCTTTAACGTCTGGCTACAAAACAGCTGGATTCTCAGATCTGCTTCTGCATTCAGTCCACTGCAGTGTCACATGTTATGTATGTAGTCCTTGGAAAACTCCACTCAATACTCATGAGAGAATGAAAGTGAAAAATGCAAATTACGTCTTAGAATTATAAAAATAGTTTTGAACCTTTCAGGGGTCCTAGGACCACACTTTGAGAACTGACATATTGGAGGGATATTGTAAACATTACAGTAAATGGCAGCTGTTCTCACTATAGGGAGTTTAGGAAGAGAGATTTAGTCCTTAGGGTATACGAAGAAGAACAAAACCGGGCTCCAAAGTTGGGTGCTAGTCAAGTCACCAGAACAGGAAATCTGAAACAGGGACAGAGACAAACCTGGTGCACGAACTCTGGCCTGCAAGCCCCATTATCTGAACAGGCATCTGGTGAGGTGAGAGAACCGCCGCTCAGAGCAGCAGAGTCCTTGGTCAGCCGTGGTCCCATGACCCACTTTGAATAAACAGAAAAAGTGACTGGATGTGAAACTGCAAACCGCACGGTGGGGAGGGCTGAGGCTGCTCAGAGACCTGCTTAGGTCAGGACGGCCTAGGAACTCAGGACAGAGGCTGAGCCAGGGAAATGGAGCTGGGACTTCCCCAGCAAGCACACCCCTTGGACAGAGGGCGGAGGTTCAGGCAGCACCATAGGATGGTCCAGACCCTGAGATAATCCTGAGTGACTTGGTGGGAGCCGGGTGCTGAGGGGGATGAAGCATCTGGTCTGAGGAGGTAGGCTGGGCGTTTGGGGAGGAGATTGGAGGCCTAGAGATGTGCTCCATGGTGGTGTGCCTGGGGGGACGGAGCCCACATAGGGGACCCAGGCAGCGAGGGAGGAGGCTCTGGGGAGTTAGTATTGGGCCAAGGTGGTCGGAAAAGGGGCAGCTGGAGGCAAATCAGCGTTGAAGGGAAAGCCAGCACTTACTTATTGAGCACCTACGAGTGTCAGGAGCAGGGTGCGAAGGTGAGTCCAATGTCTGTGCCTGAGGAGCGGAGGAAAACGATCTCGCTGCACACTGGGAATGTGTGTAAAGTACTGTGGAACACAGAGGAGGCTAGAGACTGAATATTTAGAGCAGGGGTCCTCAAACTTTTTAAACAGGGGCCAGTTCACTGTCCCTCAGACCATTGGAGGGCCGGACTATAGTTTAAAAAAAAACTATGAACAAATTCCTATGCACATTGCACATATCTTATTTTGAAGTAAAAAAACAAAACGGGAACAAATACAATATTTGTATTTGCATGTGGCCCGCGGGCCGTAGTTTGAGGACCCCTGATTTAGAGCCACCAGGAGAGCGGGGAAGTTTCCGGTTATCTGAGGGGTTCAGTTATCCAGTCATTAGCATCAGCCAGCTCTGCCTGCAGGATAGGGGTGGAGCTGCCCATTGTGGGGCTAAAAATTGAGCTGAGGATTCCTAAGGTCTCAGATCTCTCTCCCTTTCCTGGGAAGGGGAGGCTACTAGGTGAGAGGAAAGAAGGGGTGTAGCCCTTGTCCCTGCTTTGTTTCAGTCCTTAACCCGAACCCTTTCCCTCCTCCCAGTTTGGCAACAATCCCTTCTCTTCCCTGGCCGGGAACTCCGACAGCTCATCTTCCCAGCCTCTGCGGACTGAGAATCGAGAGCCCCTCCCTAACCCCTGGAGCCCCTCGCCCCCCACCTCCCAGGCCCCCGGGTCCGGTGGGGAGGGCACCGGAGGATCGGGGACCAGCCAGGTGCACCCGACAGTCTCGAACCCCTTTGGGATCAATGCGGCTAGCCTGGGGTCAGGTATGTCCTAGGGTGGAAGGAGCATAGTGGGTCTCCAGGGCAGTTCCTCTGGCCCAGGACTGAATGGGGTTCATACTGTTTCAGAATATTGAAGACAGAGGTGAGACTATGGAAGCCACAGAGGGGGCTCTGCAGCCTGAGGCAGTGGCTCCACCCCTCAGAGAGTGAGGGTTGGTTCCAACCAGGCCCTGATACCATTGGGAGTGACCTAAGTAATGGCTCACCAATAAACCAGCCCCACCTTCTAAGCTGTTTCAGCATAAGTGGTACTGTCCAGCGTAAATGGGTCAGACTGGGAATGAGGGTGTGGAGAGGAACCAGGGCAGACCTGGGGACAGGCAGATGCGGGGGTCGGGGGGGTGTACAGAGCTACCATGTGCAGGTTGTGACTGCACGACCCTGGGGGTGCCCCACTTATCTGGACTCTGGCTGTACTTACGACCCAGAGGATGTCTTTGGTAGATGCCCTGATTTCTCTATTCCCTGGGGGATACCTTTATTGGGAAAGTCCCTTCCCCTCTATGTGCTTCAGTTCCCTTATTTATAAAATAAGGGACTTGAACCTGACTCATGGTTTTAAAAGTCCGCTCCTGAATTCTGGGAAGTCTGGGCCACCTTCAGGATGGGAAAGGACCAAAGGGGAGAGGCTCCAGGCCTCCTGCTCCAGCCCCGACCATGCTGGGTTTCTGCATGAGATTTGGTTTGAGGAAAGAGTCTCTGCTGCTAAGACAAGTTTGGAAACCATTGATCTACGTGATCTTTAGTCAAATCCTTTCCAACTCTGACATTCTCTGAGCTTGTGAGAGGAACAGGGCATGAATCAGACCCAGTTTCCAACTGGCTTATCTTGTCCTGAGCAGAGTGGATGGGAAGGGGGCCGGGCCCCAGCGGGAGTCAGCAGAGCCTGGACCACGCCCAGGACCTGGGCGCCCATTGTCCCGCTGCCTTTCTGAGTTCTGTAGCCACTCAGTGTCTGAAGTAAGGTAGGTTGATGTGGCATCGGTTTCCATCTGGACACCCTCTCTCCTGTGTGGTTTGTTTTTCCTCCTTGCCTTAGGGATGTTCAACAGCCCGGAAATGCAGGCCCTGCTCCAGCAGATCTCAGAGAACCCCCAGCTGATGCAGAACGTGATCTCCGCCCCCTACATGCGCAGCATGATGCAGACGCTTGCCCAGAACCCGGACTTTGCCGCTCAGGTATGGAACTGTTCCGGGGGAGTGCAAGGGGGCAGGTACTTGTGGTCAAAACACTCGGGAGCCAGACTGCCTGGGTTTGTATCTCAAGCATCAGCACTTCCTCGCTGTGTAAGTTAAACAAGTGATTTAACCTCCCAGTTTCCTCAGCTGTAAACTGGTAACAATAGTTCCTCATAGGTTTGTGAGGATTAAATGAGTTGATGCATATAAAGTGCTTTGAACTTGGCCTGGCACATCGTAGGCACTGTGTCCTCGGTCATTATCAGACCCAGGGCTGAGCAGCCTGGCTCCTGATGTCATCACTGCCCGGAGTATAGTTCTATTTCCTCTCGCTGTCCCACTTAGGCCTTCAGGATACTTTGAGGTCCTTGGAAAAGCTGGCCAGATTTCCTGCAGTGGTAGGGGTGCCGAGGGAGACTGAGGCTGTGGGGGATTCTGAGGGTGGGTAGGCCCAGGCCTCCCCCTACTACCTTGACCCTGGCAGATGATGGTGAACGTGCCGCTCTTCGCGGGGAACCCCCAGCTTCAGGAGCAGCTCCGCCTGCAGCTCCCCGTCTTCCTGCAGCAGGTCAGTGAGGAGCCTAGAGGGCAGGGGGTGGACCCTGAAGCCCAAGGGGTGGAACTGCAGGGACGGGGCAGAGCTCGGCCCTGGACTCAGGGTTTAGGCTGCTTCCTGTCTCCTGCCACCTCCCATTGCCTTTCTCTGCTCATTTCCCACCAGATGCAGAACCCAGAGTCACTCTCCATCCTTACCAATCCCCGCGCCATGCAGGCGCTGCTGCAGATCCAGCAGGGATTGCAGACCTTGCAGACTGAGGCCCCCGGGCTGATACCCAGGTGAGGGTAGGAGGCAGGTGGGCAGCAAGGTTCTGGCGACTTCTCCCCTCACCCCCTCCCTCTGCCAGTCCGAGCAGCCATTGTGTCTGTTTTTCCTGTTTCCTCCAATTGCTTTCCTTCCGGATCTCATGTTCCCATCCCTTTCTCAGAGGCCATCTCCCACCTTTTGGTCTCTCCTGTCTGCAGCCTTGGCTCCTTTGGGATGTCCCGGACCCTCGCACCCTCAGCAAGCAGCGCCGGGCCTGCACCCGAGGCCCCCACCTCCTCACCAGCCCCACCAGCCACTTCTCCCACAGGGGCTTCCAGTGCTCAGCAGCAGCTCATGCAGCAGATGATCCAGCTTTTGGCAGGAAGTGGAAACTCACAGGTACACGGGGCAGCGGGGCGGGTGCTGGAACTGCCACTCCATCCTGGTGGTGTCAGGGGTCGCAGTAGAATGGAGAGAGCAGAGCAGGCTTAGGAGGCAGCCAGCCCTGGCTTTACACCCTAGTCTGCCACTTTCTAGCCTTGGGCAGGTTACTGATCTTCCCTCAGTTCAGTTTCCACAGCTGTAAAGTGGAGATGAGAATAGTAATAGCACTTACCATGTGCTCGGTACTGTTCTCAGTGCCTCATTTAATTTATTTCTCACAACAGCCTTGTGAGGGAGCTATTATTATAGTTCCTGTGTTACAAAAGGAGAAAACTGAAGCCCAGAGAGATGAAGGGGCTTGCTCAGTCTAAAGCCAGTAAGTAATGGAGCCAAGATTCAAACCGAGGCATGCTGGCTCCAGGATTTACACTGTAACTACTGTGTTTTACCACTTCCACTCATATCATGGGATTCTTTTTTTTTTCTTTTAAAATATTTTTATTGATTTCAGAGAGGAAGGGAGAGAGAGATAGAAACTTCAATGATGAGAGAGAATCATTGATCGGCTGCCTCCTGCATATCTCCTACTGGGCATGTGCCCTTGACCGGAATCGAAACCGGGACCTTTCAGTCCTCAGGCTGACACTCTATCCACTGAGCCACACCGGCTAGGGCCATGGGATTCTTTTGATAATTAAAGCAGCCTCCATCTCTGAGACCTGAGAAGAGGATTCTGGGAGGTGAGGTAACTAAAGCCCTGGGGTACTAAGAGAAGGCTAGGGGTTTGAGGGAGTGAGGATGACCTCGGGAAAACCTCGAACCTTTCTCCGGCCTTTGTAACTCATCTGGGGAAAGCCTGTCAGTAGAAATGTAGGTATGCCCAGCTCTGCAAAAGCTGAACCAGTGATCGCCAAGGTTGAGCCCCACTTAAATCCTGTGGGTGGCATGGAGCACTGGACGGGGCTCTTGTGCAGCAGCCGGGTGGCCTGTGATTGCTGGGCTCCTTCCAGCTCTGAGTCTTCTGTTCATGGTCTAGGTTAGTGCTTCATAAACATCCCTTGGGAAAACACTTCCAGGAGATATTTATAGGAGTGTCACATAGGAAAAACCTCCTCTTTTGTAAATAGCTATGTTTGTGGATTGGTTAAAATTAAACAGATTCTTTCTTTCCTGGAGCCATTCTCAGGCCTTTACTCTGACTGTATGTGTGAGGATGGCTAGGAGGGGTTTAGAGGTGGTGTTTAGTACACATCTTATCCACCACCGCGCATCTGGCGTTTGGAGTACCTGTTAACATCTCCAGACTGTTGATGGGAAGTCGTTAGGCATATAAGCTGGCCGAAGCCTGTCTGTTACTTTGAAATTTTAAGAAAGACACCTCCACCTCATTATCACACAGTTGTTTGCAGCTCACCACCGTGCTCCATTGATTGACTCTGAGGATGTTCGAGAAGACCTTCAGGTTGTCTTCTCTTCATTGTAAACCCCCAGCTTCTGAAGTTGGTCCTGTGTCCGCTTCACAAGGCCTGTCCCCTGTAGGTGCAGACGCCAGAAGTGAGATTCCAGCAGCAGCTAGATCAGCTCAACGCCATGGGCTTCATCAACCGGGAGGCTAACCTGCAGGCCCTGATTGCCACAGGAGGGGACATCAATGCGGCCATTGAGAGACTGCTGGGCTCTCAGCTCTCCTAAGCCTGTGGCCGTGCCTCCTGCTTCTCCCTTCCCTGGATGCCACCTCTGGTTCCTGTCGGCTCCTTCCCTCTGCTGCTTGTCATCCCTCTGTCTTCTTCCTGTCCTCTTCAGACACAGGGTGGCTTTAGAGGCGTGGACCCCAACCCTGTAGCTCTGCCTGAGAATTTTGGTTCTATTTCTACTTCTTCCGGAATCTTCTCTCCTGCTCCTGCTTGAGCAGAACTATTTAACGGTCTTCACAGTTTGTTGATTGGCCCACAACCGCCTTTGCAGTCTTCACACTTCTCCGTGGCAGCACAGAGTTGAAGGAGGAACCGACTGGTTATGGAACATGGCCTTTCACCTGCACCACTAGGGTTCGCTGGTCTGTGTTTACTTTTGGTAACTCTCTTCTCTCTTTCCCCATCCCCTCTCACCTCCAGCCTAACCAGTGCTAGAACTCCGTCCTCGGAAGGAGGGGCAGGTGAAGCAGGCTGAGATTTTCCTCCTCGCCCCTGAAGTGCTTTTTAATGGGGTCTGTTGGGACCTCCAGGGGGAGGAAGATGTCTGTTCCTCCCGTCTGAAGGAGGAGATAGGACTGTGTCTGAACAAGGAATTAACCAGCCCTGGACCAGCCCAACAGAGACTGGTGCCCAGGAGAAGGGCCTGAGATTTCTGGAGGAAGGGAATGGGCAAAACAGCCTGAGGAAAAGGCTTGGAAGTTGAATTGACAGTTAGGAAGTGGGAGCACTAATTGCTCTATTAGGCAGGAGAGTCCTGGTTCAGGCGTGGCAGTGGAGACTTAGAGATGCTAATGTAGCCTGAGTTGAAAGGGGCTCAATGAAGCTAAGGGAGATGGCTCACAAGGGGCCATATTAGCTCCATTTCCTCAAACACACGTGCTTATGTACACACACACACATTTCCATGAACCCAGGACCTGTCTGTGTCCCCAGGTACCAGTGATTTGAGCCCCCCGTAAAAGACATGAAGTGGGTTGGGGTCTGGTTCGGCAGTGGGTGTGTGGTGGTGGGGTGCATATGGGTTGAGTAGAAGTGGATTCTTTGCTGATTTCTGGTTCAGAGCTCCCCGCACCAGAGAAATAGACAAAAGGGCTAGTCTAGGGCAGAAATATGTACAGCCCAGGGAGCTAGGTCCCTTGGGCCTCTGGATGCTGGGTAACCCAGGGGTAGTGTGGATACTCCTTCTACCGGAACTGTGACCAACACCCTTACACCCCTCTCCTGATTGCTTCAGGGGATGGTAGAAGGGTCTTTCCATCTAGAGCCCCTGGCCCTTGCCCTTTGAGTTCTTCACTGTTTCCTTCCAGGCCAGAAAGTTCTATTTGAGACAGGAAAGGAGAGGCTGGCAATGCTGCCTGTGATCTGGAGTTGGACGTGACTATACTGGAGCACAGGGGAGGCTCATATCACTTCCTCTCTCTGCTACTTAGCCCAGCTGCTTGGCGGGCCCATGGCTGAGAATATGGAGGCATGAGAAACAGGATTTTCTCCCAGTGGGAAAGGGCCCCAAGCACTCCAGAGAGGATGTCTGCGTGGCTCCTCTCCATCCTTCCCTCAGCTCCCACACTGGCCTTTGTAAATAAATGACGTGGTCTTTGTTGTGAGTGTGTCTTGGT
>NW_005359478.1:2486497-2490489 GCF_000412655.1 Myotis brandtii | reverse complement strand
GGGGAGGCTAGCTGAAGACAGCTTCTTGGTCTTAGAGGGTTTTTATAAAGTGGATCTAGAGGAATTTGAAGTTCGGTTCACTTACCACAGATGTTAAGAAACACTGAAAGTTAAGGGATAACTGGTCGTGGGATATCTATAACCCATGGTTTAGGAATGAGAAAGGTTGCATTCTTCCATTCCCCATCCCCAGACCATAAAATACCAGATTCCTCATCCTACCCCCCACCCCCACCCACACTGGTCAATCTGGGAGAGGAATGTATACTTTTTTAAAAATATATTTTTTTATTGGTTTCAGAGAGGAAGGGAGAGAGAGAGAGAGAGAGAGAGATGATGAGAATCATTGATCAGCTGCCTCCTGCACGCCTCCGACTGGGGATTGAACCTGCAACTCGGGCATGTGCTCTGACTGGGAATCAAACCCTGACCTCCTGGTTCATAGGTCAATGCTCAGTCACTGAGCCAAGCTGGCAGATCAGTGCTTGATTTTCTTTCAAAAAAAATTGTACCAATTTTCCCCCACTGCAGTGCAGGTTTTCAACATTGGATTTTTCCCCCCCGCCCTTGACAATCCCCTGGCCTCCCCTACCCAGGAATGTAACTTCTGTCTGATCTTTTGGCAAGACCGCTCTCTCCTTACCTCAGGTAAAAAGGTAAAAAAAACACACAGCCACCAAAAAAACCCTTGCATCTAGATCTTATGCAGGTGGAGTTTAGTAGTTCTTAGTCTTGATCTCTGAGACTAATGTGTGAACTTTTATCTTGTATAGTGAGGTTATGGCCTGGAGTTCTGTGATACATGAATAAATCATGGTGGGAGGTTCCACTTCTGATTATGGTAGTCTGGATATTTTATTTAATTTATTTACTTTTTAAAATATATTTTATTGATTTTTTTACAGAGAGGAAGGGAGAGAGAGAGGGCTAGTTAGAAACATCAATGAGAGAGAAACATCATCAGCTGCCTCCTGCACACCCCCTACTGGGGATGTGCCTGCAACCAAGGTACATGCCCTTGACCGGAATCGAACCTGGGACCCTTCAGTCCGCAGGCCAGCCCTCTATCCACTGAGCCAAACCAGTTAGGGCAGTCTGGATATTTTAGACCAACATTCTCACTAGAAAATTTTTTTATTGATTTTAGAGAGCGAGCGAGAGAGAAACATTAATTTGTTGTTCCACTTAGTTATGCTTTCATTGGTTGCAAGATTGAACTTGCAGCCTTGGTGTATCAGGAGGATGCTCTAACCAACTGAGTTACCTGGCCAGGGCCTCACTAGAAATTTTTACAGTTGGATGCAATATATGTTTAAAAAATCTAAAAAGCATCAAAGGGCCAATAAGATTGGCTGGGAATCGAGAGAAGAAAAATGGCCTAAAGACTACCTTTATCCTGGGAGTTTTTGCCACTTGGAAAAAAGTTCCTGAGAGGATTTGAGGGCCTTGAAGGATAGGGAGACAAAAAGTTAGAATCTGGGGAGAGCTAAAGATAGGGATGCTGGTAAAGATCCAGCATTTGACCTAGGACCCTCTAGAGGTGGATCAGAAGTAGGCCATTCCTCATACTCAGCAGCCTAGCCTCCCACCATTCTGGGTGGTCCAGAAATTCTTAAGCCTCAAATTTAGGAATAAGATGATCCCAGATTGCTATCATATCCAGATGCTTGGTAGGATCAAGCAGAAATCTCGAGGAATGTAACATCAACCTAGACCTCAAAACTATTACAATAAATAATTTTTAAAATATAACATCAACCACAATAAAAATTAAGCAGTTGAAGAGATAAGGCAATGTAAATGAGACCAAATAGAAATGACAGACAATAAACAGACCCACGGCAATTCCACATATTGAAATTATACAAGTGAAAACAAGAAGATAAAAGCCAAGCTTAGAAATTTCAGCAGAGACATGAAACTATAAAAATGGACATAGCATGCCCTAGCCGGTTTGGCTCAGTGGATAGAGCCATCCTGCAGACTAAAGGGTCACGGGTTCAATTTCAGTCAAGGGCATGCACCTTGGCTGGATCCCCACCTGGTGGGGGTGCATGCAGGAGGCAACCAATTAACCAATGGATGTGTCTCTCCCATCTGTGTTTCTGTCTCTTACCCCCTTCCACTCTCTAAAAATTAGTGGGAAAATGTCCTCGGGTAAGGATTAACAAAATAAACATTGACTCTAAAACAAAAATGACAATGTCTCATGGCGTTTAAAATCTATAGAAAGAAAATTTAAGTATATGACAACAGCACAGGAGTCAGACTGGTACATGGAGTTAGCACCTCAAAGGAATTCTAAATAAAGCTCAGGGCTTGGTTACTTACTGGATGTAGGGGGTGACTAAGTGTCCTGCCTAGAACTAGAATTCTAGTAACCCTGAGAAGAATAGCTTTTCTCTAATTCCTGGTTCGACAGTACACTCGCCATTCTAAATATATGATCAAAATCTCTAGGTATGCCAATTCCGCAAAGCAGCTGATCAGGTGTTGGCCACATACGGTAAAGGCAAACCAGCTTGAAAAACCATTGAAAGGGCAGAATAATAAAAGCAAGGGGAACGCATAGACAAGCCTTTCTGAAGTGCCTCGTGTCTCCGAGGTCCGAGAGCACTACAAAGGGAAAGGTGGGGCTTGTCCAAGAACTACAACTCCCAGAAGGCATCGGGCGGAGCACCGGGGTTTCCTGTCAAAGCTTATTTCCGGTGTTTCGGATGCTGACGCTCTTTTCCGGTACTGGTTCCTCCCCACCCCCAAAGGTTTCTTTGGGGTGCACGGTGAGTCCCGAGCAGGAGGGGGGAGTCTCATGTCCGCGCCTCACTTAGCGGCTGAGGATCAGCTGGGGGAGGGGCAGGAGAGAGGGCGCGCCGCGGAACGGCGTTCAATCTTGCGGAGAGGCGGGAAGGGGGCAGAGCAGACTGAGCCCATGAGGGAACCACAAAAGGATGTCGGGGCGAGGAGAATGGGATCCCGGGGGAAGGATGGAGGGTGGGATGCAGGGTGTGTGGGAGGACCCCGCGAGCGCGCGGTGGGCTCTCAGTGGAGCTGGGCGATGGAGGAGAGGGCCATGTTCTGGAAGGCAGCAGCCGTGGGGGCTCCTGTGTCAGGGAAAGCTGGGGGGTGCTGCAGGGCTGAGATCGGCCGAAATCGGGCACCCCAAGAAAAGCCCTCTTGCAGCCACATGGTGTCATCTCAGTAGACCCTATCAGCTGGGGAGCACCTCGGTCCCCGGCAGAAAGAGGGTGGTGGGTATGCTGGTGCTGAGGCCGATGATCCGAGGGCTTGCAGGGCCGCGATGGCAGGAGAGGCGCGAACAGGTCCGTTCCAGCGGCTCCCAGGCTACTCTGTGGAAGGGCTGCTGCTTCCGGAACATCAAAGAGCTTCCCTAGGCTTTTCACGAAGGACTGTCCGGAAGCTGTTGGTGATTTTACGTGCTTGCATGGACTGCTCACTTTGCTTCTTTCCCACAGATGAGGCTGCTGGCATTGGTAGTGTTGGCTCTACTTGCTGTCACACAAGCAGAGGAAGGAGCCAGGCTTTTGGCATCCAAATCACTGCTGAACAGATATGCGGTGGAGGGCAGAGACCTGACCTTACAGTACAACATCTACAACGTGGGCTCCAGGTAAGGAGGCCCTGGAGCCGCAGGGTAGGCCCCTCCCAGGCTTCTTGGGTTTCCCAGCTGGGACAGCACCAGCAGCGATTTCCCTTTGGGAGACCTCCAGCAACAGATATCATGAGCGAATGAATACACTGCTGGACCTAATGTAGGAGGAGGAGGACATTCTTACCGAGGCTATAAGAAACCATCTCCCACTTTTTTTTGAATTGGGAGAGTTTTAGAGTGGGGGGAGAAGCAGGAATTGTGAAACAGGGAGAGGAAAATGAGAAGGCATAAAATGTCTGATTCCGCATGATCTCACTCACTCATGGATAATAAAGACCATTATAAACTTATGAACAAAAATAGATACAGAGGCAGAGCTGCC
>NW_005359478.1:2456796-2486383 GCF_000412655.1 Myotis brandtii | reverse complement strand
GGGGGTGGGGGAGGCGGGGGGATTGTTAAGGGCGGGGAAAAAAAGGAGACATATGTAATACTCTTTGTAATACGTTAAGCAATAAAACAATTTAAAAAAAAAGAAACAATCGAAATAAAACATCCTAAAGTAAAAAAACAAAACAAAACAAAAAATGTGTGATTCCGTCTTACCTCAGGGTTTGAAGTTTCAGCTTCCTTTGTTTCATTAGTCTGTATACACTTTTGTTGCCTTTTTAAATTTTGTTCCCTCTAATATGATCTTCCATATGCATCTTGCTCCTCTCCCCCTCCATCCTCCCAACAACACACACAGAGAAATTGAGACAAGAATGGGTTTGGGCCCATTTCTTCCTACTAGATACTTGATATTTTGGTGCCTCTGAAACATAGAATCCAGTCCTTGACCTGGATTCTTCGGTGCAACAAACCCAAGTTACTGTCTATGTGAGTCATATGTGTCTTTTGTAGTTTTGAATTTTCAGGACAAGCAGGCGGATTTGATTGCTGATGGCTTTCATTTTCATATCCATGACTTGCAAACCTTTTTTTGTTGCCTCTGTTTTCTAGTGCTGCATTAGATGTGGAATTATCTGATGATTCCTTCCCTCCAGAAGACTTTGGCATTGTCTCCGGAATGCTCAACGTCAAATGGGACCGGATTGCCCCGTATCCTCTTGACCCTGGGTGATGAAGGCTGGCGGTGGGGGTGGAGGACGTTGCCACCAAAGAAAGCGGGGTCCCTTCCAACAGTCCAGGGGTGCATGGCCATTTTCTGTCATCTCTCTGGATGAGATTGGGCAGGAGATACTGGTGGCAGCTGTGTTCGTGTGCTTTGGATGCCCCTGAGGTTCTGACGTTTAGGTTATAAGCCCTAAGACATACTCTGTTGGGAAGACGTAGACACTTACTAGTAGATGTTGGTGGCCCAGCAAAGGAGGGTGCCTTTAAAAGAAATTCAATTGGATGCTAACGTGGGGGACCTGAGGGACCTTTCAAAGATTCTTCTTAGTCAATGGGTCTCTTATTCTGTTCTACCAGTTGTTTCCTGAGTGTTTTGAATTAGATTTTTTTCCCCATGTGAGTTAAAGTATGTTTAGATTTTCTGATGAGAGTTAGTGTTCTCTTTGTGGTTTTTGTTTGTTTTTATTTTGCATTTTCAAGAACTTCCTTCAGTTATAGTCAATGAAGGATTTTCTGTGAGCTTAAGTGACTAATTTTTCATCCATAACATATATTGTTTTGAAAGTTTACTTCAAAAACCTCGATACTGAGTACATCATGGATTTAAAACTTGGCTAAAAAGGCATCATATTGCCCTACCTGGTTTGGCTCAGTGGATAGAGCGTCGGCCTGCAGACCGAAGGGTCCCAGTCGATTCCAGTCAAGGACACGTACCTCCGTTGCAGGCTTGGCCCGGGCCCTAGGGCTCGTGCAGGAGGCAACCAATCGATGTGTTTCTCTCACATCGATATTTCTCTCTGTCTTTCCCTCTCTCTTCCATTCTCTCTAAAAATCAATGGAAAAAATGTCCTTGAGTGAGGATTTAAAAAAAAAAGGTATCATATTATAATATATGTTAGGCTTACAAAAAAGTGTATGTTTATTATTCTTGCAGAGGATTGCAAGTATGCAATCACCACATGTATTGGCAACTTCTTTTGTAAATGGTGCATTTAGTCCACAAGTTGAAAGGTTGTTACAACTTTAGCTTCATCTTTTTCCCTTCCTTAACTCTTGGGCCAGTGCTAGCAACGTCTCCCATACTGTTGTCCTGCGCCCTCTCAAGGCCGGTTATTTCAACTTCACCTCAGCAACTATTACTTACCTGGCCCAGGAGGATGGGCCCGTTGTGGTGAGTTGCCCAAACCCTTAGCTGGATGGGGCTCAGATCTGCCTTTGAAAACTCCTGCAGAAAATTGTCAAGGTAGCCACTAAATTCTGAGAAAGATAAGAAAGACCAGAAACGTGGGATATTGTCCTTAGGAAATATGTTTCAAATTATAAAGTTCCAGAATAAAGCAATTGAAATGGATGGGAGGGGAGTACTGTAGCATTCCCTTCCTCTTCATTCCTTCTGCTTGGCTTTTTATCTGGAATGTGTCAAATATCGCCCCGTTCATTGCTGTCCTTGCCCTTCCAATTCATCTATGCTGCTGTCAGATCATTCCCCATCTTCACTGTTTCCATGTCTTTCCCTTGCTTTGGATGCTTCTGCTTATTGCATCAAGGTCAAGCTTTTCTGCCTCTCATTGCATACCCTCCAGTAGTCCAGCTGTTCTCTGCCTCTCCTGCTTTCTCTCCACCCGACCCACAAAGACCCTCCATCCCAGTTAGGCCAGGCTCCTCCCGGTGAAGTACTCTCTCTCCTCCACTTCATTATCCAACGCCTTCTCGAGACCCAGCTCTGAGCTGCAAGGCCTTGTTTCTGTCGTCTGCTTTCACAATTCCCATTGCTCTTTCCTACTCCTTCTTTCAATAATCATTCATCGAGGCAACTGTCGCTCTTATGCTGCAGGCACTTGAACATTTAATTATTTACTGTCTTCAGTAGTTCTCTTTCTTTATGTGTAGGTCTTCCCCCCACCCTCACTCCCAATTTAATACACACCCCTTGAAGCCAGGGACTTTGTCTTAGATTTCTCTCTGTTTCCCATATTTAATAGAAACAGTAGTCAGTAATCTTTGACTGATTGATGTAAAGGTCAACAGACATTTATTGAGCCCTGCAATGTGCTGGACTCTGGGAGATACCAAGAAGATTAAGACGCTGTCCCAGCCCTCAAGAACCGTAGGTCATGGATTCATAAAGGCCTCTGACAGGACCATACGATGGGCTGTTGGCTACTTAGCAAGTACACAGTAGGGAGAGGACTTTGAATAGAGTCAACCATAGAACTAAACAAAATCCAAAATTCTCATTAAATGCACATTCTGAATTTTCTTTTTTTATAAACCATGTGGAGCCTTATTTTTGTAATCCCTGTTACATTGCCACATCTTGTGTCATTTCTACTTTCAGAATCCGCTTTAGAAATAGCGCTGGGATGTAAAGTACAGCACAGGGAATACAGTCAGTAATATTGTAATAACTAGCTGTGGTGCCAGGTGGGCACTGAAATACCAGGGGGAACACTTTGTAAAGTAGATGATTGTCTAACCACTATGCTGTACACCTGAAACTAATATAAAATAATACTGAATGTAAACTGTAATTGAAAAAAATATTTAAAATAGCTTGGCAGGGTGGCTCAGTTGTTTGAGCTTCCTGTGCACCAAAAGGTTGCGGGTTCGATTCCTGGAAAGGGCACATACCTGGGTGGTGATTTTGATTCCCTCTCAGGGAGCATGCAGAAGCCAACTGATGGATGTTTCTCACAGTGATGTTTCTCTGTCTCTCTCTTCCTTCCTCCCTCTCTCTACACGTCCTTGGGTGAGGATTAAAAACAACAATAACAACAACAAAAAGACATAATAAGATACTACCTCACACACACTGTGATGGCTATAATAAAAAATGAAGACAGTAACATGTTGGCAAAGATGTGAAAAAATAGAATGCGAAAACACGACTGGCGAGAACATAAAATGCTGCTGCCACGTTGGGAAAACAATTTGGCAACTCCTCAAAAAAATAAAAATAAAGAAAGAACCAACTTTTAGGACTCTGGTTCTACATGGTGTCTAATGGGTTAAAAGACAAAAAACCAAAGGGTCAGCTGCCACTTTAGAACAGAGTTGTTTGCACTGTGCTCCAAAGTCCTGGCCTGCTCTCCAAGACAGGAATGTGGGCCAGACTCCGCCCCCTCTAGTTCTGTACGTTTGGGTAGGGCTTTGTACTGTCCAGAATCTTTCTCATTTCATTGGAGCCTCACGGCACTCAGGTACAGAGGAGTATTTCCACTGGAGGAATAAGGAAATGAGTGGCAAGTGCAGGTCATTCCATCACACACTTGGCCCTGCAGAGGGGCCAGTGGTGGTGAGCCACTCTTTCCCGAGTCTGAGTCTAAGGTAGAAGGACTTGGTTTGAATTTCAGCTGCATCCCTGGCCTACTTGTTTAAGTAAATGCTCATCATGTGTTTCTCAGGTCTCCTGGCTCCTAATTTACTCCCCTTTACAACACAGTAAGAATCATCCAACTCTCTCTAGTTCAAAAGCTCTTCTTCCTCTTGAAGCTCTAAGAATCTAACACTTAGGCCCTGACTGCGTAGCTCAGTTGGTTAGAGCATCATCCTGATACACCAAGGTTGTGGGTTCGATCCCCTGTCAGGGCACATACAAGAATCAGCCAATGAATGCATAAATGAATGGAACAACAAACCGACATTTCTCTCTCTCAAGTCAATTAAAAAAAAGTGTTGCATGAAAGGAGAGAAGGTTAGCACTCCCCTTGACAAGGATGGAATTGGCTCTCGGGCCTAACAACACGCATACGGTTAAGGCATTGCCACCTACTTCGTGGCATCTAACCACTGAATGGGAAATTTTATCACTATAGATAGATGAATTGTATTGTGCTACTCTAGAGTAAGTAGGATGGTTCAAATAATACATTAGATTCAATTTCCTGATCTCATTATAAGACAGACCTCAAAGTTAGTTTTAATATGATGTTAAATAAATAACAAAACATGGGTAATGGGGGGGGGGATGAGGACACATTTGTAATACCTTAACTAATAGAGAATTTTTTAAAAAAAAGAATAACGCTTAGAACTAGGTTGGTTGGGACTGCCCTTTCTCAGGTGAGACAGTGTGGGGCTTGCCTTATGTCCTGCTTTTATTTTCAGGTTGGCTTTACCAGTGCACCTGGACAGGGAGGAATCCTGGCTCAGCGGGAGTTTGATAGGAGATTCTCACCTCATTTTGTAAGCGGCACAGTGTTGTCTGGGATGAGACCACCTTGGGTCCTGGGACCTCTTAGCCTCCTTAGAAGATTTGTTTAATTGGTTGGTTTTTGCCATATCTGTTTTTTTGGTGTCTGATACAGCCATCAAATATCCTGATTTAACTATGATTAGAGATTTTTAGTAATGAGATCACAATTATCAGAACCAAAAAACTGCCCTTTTTCTTTCCTCATCCTTGAGTAGAACCCCATCTTGGAGTCCTGAGGTTATTTTGAGATTTAAAAAGAATATCTGCTTAGATTCAAAGAGTTGTAGAGCATTGGGAAGGTGAAGCGGGAACTTAGCTGTGGTCTAGTCTAAGAGAGAATTTTTTGAAGATTTGCCTAAAGTTCTGAATGAGGAAATTCATGTACTCATCCATTCATTCAGTGAATAATTATGAAGTTCCTAATTATGTGCTCGGTTCAGTGCTTTGCTTTGGGAAACAATGGTGACCAAGACAGCCCTTTTCATAAAGATCTTAGGGGCTCCTAGGGACTCAGAACAAGTCACCGAGGGGAGATGCTCTGATGGAGATCGTATACAAGGTGCGGGAGGAGCATGCAGCAGGAACATCGAGCCTGGTCTGAGTCAGGGCGAGTTTCTGGAGGAGGAGGTTAGCAAGGATGGGCATCATAGGGAGAGGGAGCAACTCAGTGTGAGAAATAGCGAGGTGCCATCCAGGTATGCGAGTAGTCTAGGAGGCTGGAGGGCAGATGAGGCGGAGGGATGGGGGAGGGGCTGGAGACAGTGGGGTTAGATCACAGGAGGCTTGACTGTCCGGGCAATACTTGGCCATCTCCCTCCTCACAGATTGTCTGGAAGAGAAAAGCTTTTCTTCTCTTCTGGGTGGGGTCAGGTGAAGCTTTGGCTTCACAGCGAGAAAGATAGATTGGTTTTCAGAGAGCCATTCTCCCTCAGGAGTGGTCAGAGGAGCCTTCCCGTCAAGGTTCTGCTTGTGGGCGGGGCTGCTCCCTTTCTCATTGGCCCTCTCCTTCCTGGTCCTCTCCTGTGCCCTCCTCCCTCGTCTAAGCAAGGCCTTGTTGTCTTCCACAGCTGGACTGGGCAGCCTTCGGGGTCATGACTCTCCCCTCCATCGGGGTCCCCCTGCTGCTGTGGTACTCCAGCAAGAGGAAATACGACACTCCCAAGACCAAGAAGAACTGAGGGGCTTGCACAGCCCTCCCATCCCAAGAAACGCAGGTGCTTTCCAGACTCCAGAGGGATCTCAGATGCAGTCTCCTCCCTTAGCCCTCGGCCGCCTTCTCCTGGACCCTGCCCTGCTCTCATCCCGAGGGAAGGACTGGGCCGAGGACTACGAGAGCCTCCTCGCTTCCCCCTTGAAGCCATACAGACAAGAATGCCCCGAGCCTAGAGGTGCCCTGGGGTGTTTTGCTGGCGGTACGAGCTCTCCAGTGTAGGAGGGGGCATTTGGAGACTGCATGACACCACCCCCATCTCCTGCTCTCCCCTCTCAGAAGGGGATAGAAGATAAAGTGAAAGCTGTGTGACTCTCGGAGGCTACCCAGCTCCTGTTCCGGGTTAGGGAAGTGCTTACCAAATGGGTTTTCTAATAAAAACAAATGCCACACTGACTTGCCCGTTTTCTCATCAGCTGAGTGAGTGCAGGTTGTTGGAGCTCAAACCTGAGAGCCAAGGCTCCTGGGCAGGTGAGCGGAGTCCTGCCTCATTGCTGTGGGGGTTGCGGGTCCTGTTCCCATGGAGATACTGTTTATCTGCTTTTGAGCACCTTGCTTCATCTCTTATTTCCCTCTGCTCTCACCAGTCACCACATATTCCCCAGAACCTGTCTTGACTGTTCGCTCCTCTTAACTCAAGGAGAGGTGGGGAAGCCGTTCTGGTCTCATATACTGACTTGTTTTTGTAATCCTCACCCGAGGATGTTTTTCCCCATTGATTTCTAGAGAGAAGGGGGGAGGGGGTGTGGAGAAACATCCATGTGAGAGAGACACATCAGTTGGTTGTCTCTTGCACAAGCCCTGACCAGGAATCGAACCCAAGATCCTTTGGTCCCCAGGCTGACACTCTAACCACGGAGAAAACTGGCCAGGGTTTACTTACTGACTTGTTGAAAAGCTACCTCTTACACCTGGTTCTAGTCCTCCTTCTGTTTGAGAACTAGCTTTTCTTGAGCTTGCATTGCGCCTCTGCTCTGAGCTCTGGCCCGGCGGCAGCACCGGGATACCCTGAGCTGTCCCCGAGCACGGCCTGTGGAAAGGCGGCGGCTTTCGCTGCAGCAGCAGCAGCGGTGGGGAGAAGCCACTCCAGCTGACTCTGTCCAACCCAGGAATGCCGTGGTCCGAGAACAGCCTCCCAGGCAGGGGAGCAGCCCAACAAACACCCGCTTTGTTCCTGCCACCAGTTTAGACTCTGTTGGGGATGGGGGGGGGGGGGGGGGGGGGGGGCGTGCTGCCCAACCGGTTTAACCTTTCCTCTGCCCAGCAGCGGAGCCTCTGGGCCCCAGGAAGGATGAAAAGGACATGGAGGCAGCGCGAGGCTCCAAACGGAGTGGCCCTCCACCAGCTCACATCCCTCCTCCAGGGGCTGTGGCTCGGACACCCCGGGACCGGCCAGGTGAGAGCGCAAGGAGGGGACAGCACGACGCTGTTGCCATTGGTCCTGGTGGAGACCTGGGGCTTGCTCAGGAGAACGGGGAGAAAACAATGGTCAGGAGCTGGGGGTTGAGGAGGAAAAGGGAGCTGGTCTATGAAGCATTCGTCTTTGGAGGAGGAAGCGCACTTCCACCTGCGCGGTCTCCCTGGGAACAGAGCGAGCTCACCTGCAGGAGGCGGTGTTGTGCTCTAGAGGCCAGGATGAGCTTCGTGACCCGAAGGTCCTAGAGAACTCTCCTCCTGTCTCCACTCAGAGGTGCTCCTTTCCCGAAACGGGCCATCTTTACCTTTCCTGGCGGAGCTCAGCACTCCGTGTCCTGGGCCTTGTAAGAATGGAGGAGACTCGGGTGGGGGAGGGGGCGCGGACAGCTAACAGGAGAAGCATTGTGAAGGCAGTTCGTGTCCCAGGCACCTTGAAAAGGGGCCAACACCAGATACTTCCTCTCTGAAGGGATCCACTTCCACTGGTGTTGGATGGAATGCGAGCCCACCCATGAGCAGTGGGCTTGGAGGATGTAAGAGCCTCTAAAACAGAGGTTCTCAACCTGTGGGTCGCAACCCCTTTGGGGGTCGAACGACCCTTTCACAGGGGTCGCCTAAGACCATCGGAAAACACATATATAATTACATATTGTTTTTGTGATTAATCACTATGCTTTAATTATGTTCAATTTGTAACAATGAAAATACATCCTGCATATCAGATATTTACATTACGATTCATAACAGTAGCAAAATTACAGTTATGAAGTAGCAACGAAAATAATTTTATGGTTGGGGGTCACCACAACATGAGGAACTGTATTAAAGGGCTGAGGCATTAGGAAGGTTGAGAACCACTGATCCAGAGGGTTGGAGTAAATTTTGGCTTTATTGGTTATGTTTATTTTTTTTAAATAAGGAGAATGTATGATTGTGCTATTTGTATAATTAAAAGTTAAATACTTTAATAACATTTATTTTGGGGCCACCATTTAACATTTTTCCCCACTTCTACCATCTCTACAACAGGCTGGTCTACTGCACTGCCTCTGATATGTAGTCAAGCAGCCAGCGCAGCCGGGTGTCTCAGCTCTCCGCTGGGCACTGGCACCCACGGAGGCCCAGGAACCAGGATTTTAAAAAGATTCCCAGGTGATTCTAATGTGCAGCCAAGGTTGAGAACCACTGCTCTAGAGGCAGACTTAGCTGGAACAGTTGGCTTTATGATTGAACCCTGTTCACTTCTGAGGTAATTGACTGGGAGGAGGAGTGGTCGATAGCGTCCTTTGCTCTAATGGAAACCACCCTAGGAAGGTGGGAACCCTGATCTCCAGATTGTGTGCAGGTCTGCATGGCGGAGGGAAAGTAAGCCTGGGTCCCCCATCCTTCCTGGAGGTTGGGCACCAAAACAGGGGCTCCTCCCTAAAAGGCAATACAGATCCCACCCTGGGAGCCAGCTGACTATTCCTCCCACGTCGTCCAAACTTTCAGTTGGCACCTCCTCACCCACACCCAGCCCTGGTACCAGGAGGAACCAGGTGCCTGGGTGTCCACCTGCACACACTAGGCTTGGGGACTCCTCCTGAAGGAAGTCAAAGGGAAACGGGTGTACGAATTTCCAAGAAACGGGGAAATGAATGCAGTGGCTCCGAGTGGTGGAAGCAGGACTGACCACAGACGGGCAGCATGCTGGGCATCCGCCCTCCGCATCCACCACTTGCTGGCTGGCTGACCTCAGGTAAAGCACGCCCCTCCCGGAGCCTGTGTCCTCGTCTGAACTAACGCGAGATTGTTCAGTTAGAGGACTCCCGAGGCCCCCACGCCAGTAAGATGAGGCAGGTGTCTCCCCTGTGTTCTTATGACGGGAGAAGCTGCCCCTGTCACCCATCATGGGCTTTGGGGCCCAGCCAGGTAGGAAATGATGCAGTTTCCACATCTGGCAGCAACTGCCCTCTTCCTTTCACCCAGAAGGAGGATTTTAGAGCACGCATGGGCCGTGCACCACCTGATTCAACCCTCTTCTTTAATGGGTCAGGAAAGGCACAGGCCGGGTCAAGTGGCTTATCCCACACAGTGGCAGCTGGCGAATTTATTGAATAACTAGCAAGGGCCCGGCACTGGTGTGCCAGTATTTGCCCATTTCTCAGTTAACACCTCCATTTCACAGATGAGGAAACCAGGCTAATACATCACTTCTCCAGGCCCCATAACTAGTGAGTTGGCAGAGCCAGCTAAGGTCTTGCAGCCCCAGCAGGGCTGTCAGGAGGAGGATCCAGTTACCTCAGGAAGTCCAGTGTCTGCCCATGCTGTCCTCTGCCCCATGGAAAACGTGAGGGTGAGTCAGGCCCCCCCAGCTGTTACCAGGAGAGAGGTCAGGGGAGCCGGTCAGATATCCTGGCCTGGTATCCACAACAATGATGAGGGAGTGGGAGACATGTGGACGCTGAGCTGCCCGGTCACCATGTTCCTGTGGGCTGAAGGGAGGGCCCTCCTCAGATGTAGCTGACCCTGTGAAGGCTCCTCCCTTCATCACAGAAAGTACAATCTTTCCTCCTCTACCCCCTGCGGTAACCTGCCTCTTAAAGGGACCAACAATCAGTTTTGAAGCCAAATTGGAGAGAGGACAAAGGGCCTCCCTGACCCCAACAGGACCTGGCTGTGAAGTCAGTTTCCAGCTGTGAGCCTTTCCCTGCTGTTCTCTTTCTCTCCTTGGCTTCACCGTCCCCACGGGAGGGAGGGCGAAGGCTCCTTGGATGTCAGGCTCCCACGTACTCTCCCCTCAGGATGACCCCAGCTTGGTTTCCTCTGCCTGTTTCCATAGGAGCCTGAAACCCGGGGGCCGCCCTTTGTCCAGGGAATGCTGAGGATGGGGCCCCAGGACCAGCACACAAGGGGTTAAAGGCCTGCACACAGGGTGTTTGAAGTAGGGCGGGGAAGGGAAGTGCTGGAGTAATAGAAGAGGCGGCTGGTCTGGGCTGGAGCGAGTCCCCCCTGTCTTCTCCTGTGCAAACCTCTGGGTCATGAGCCCTCCCTTTAAAAGGACCATGCGAGGGGCACTTCCATTGAGGCGCTGGACTGGATTCTTAGCGGGCCGACCTGAAGCGGGACTTTTTCTTATTTGAAGTCACCAACTGAGGGCAGGAACAAGTCCCCATCCTTGGGATATCTCCCGAATCTGGTGAGTTTCCCTCTCGTCCCTTTCTCGGGGTCCCTTCCCTATACATGGGCAACTCCCCCAGAAGCAGAGCTGGGAGGGGAGAACAGTGTGTGGCTTCTCTACCAGCCCCCCTGCATTCGGCTCTCATTGTTAATTAGGGGGCTGTGTGTGTGTGTGTGTGTGTGTGTGTGTGTGTGTGTACACAAAGAGGGAATCACAATTATGGCCAACAGTTAACACTCAAATACGTGCGTGACAAGTGATGCTAAACCCTTATACATATTCTTAATCTCCACAATCCTATGGATTTTAAAACTCTGATATCTGAATTCATTCAGGGTCCCCTTCCTAGTGCCTAACATTGTTCCTTTACCCCTGGGGGTTGTGAAATTTAAAAGGCCACCAACTCATACCTGGAGCCAGGGACATCCTGATTCTAGATTATCTATCAGATTCGGGGTTCCCTACTTTGCCCCCTACTTTAAGCTGTCTCCTGGGATCTGATGGGTTAATTCCCTGAGACACAGTGGCCAAAGTCTTCTCAGGTGTGTCCCTCTGAACCTCAGACCCTCTCTTGCCCCACCTATCTGGCACAGTACCCATAACACACGCCAAGAAACTGGCAGGAGATGGGAGAGGATTAGTTGGTCTCCCTCTCTTCTGTAGCCCCCACATGTCATGGGCTCCCCTGGGTCCATGCAGGGGATTTTGCTAACCTAAGTTTGGTTGGCAAACCAATTAAAAAAAAAAAAAAAAAGGTGGCACCTGGAAGTCCAAAGCAGCAAATTCCTGACTGATTTGTGAGCCTGGTTTATCAAAGACGTGGGTGTTATTTAGGGTGGTTGCTTAAGATGCCTGATTGCTGACTTAGTCAAAGGAGCTGTGGGTAGGTCAGGGGGCTGGGGCTGCGGACTCTAGCTTTGAACTTAGGAATTAAGTAGTAACAATAAAATCAATAGCTCTGCCCTGCGGGTGCTGAAGCAGGTGTGTACCTTGCAGAAGTCAACCTGGAAGCTGATGTGGGCTTTAGCCTGTACTTAGCCCTGTCCCACTACGAGATGGTACACATGTCCCACCATTGTCTGGGTCCACAGACCCTTCTGGGTTCTCTTCTCCATGCCTGACACCTGAATGAATGAATCCGCTCTCTCTACCAGCGGTTCTCAACCTTCCTAATGCCGCGACCCTTTAATACAGTTCCTCATGTTGTGGTGACCCCCAACCATAAAATTATTTTCGTTGCTACTCCATAACTGTAATTTTGCTACTGTTATGAATCGTAATGTAAATATCTGATATGCAGGATGTATTTTCATTGTTACAAATTGAACATAATTAAAGCATAGTGATTAATCACAGAAACAATATGTAATTATATATGTGTTTTCCGATGGTCTTAGGCGACCCCTGTGAAAGGGTCGTTCGCCCCCTAAAGGGGTCGCGACCCACAGGTTGAGAACCGCTGCTCTATACCCTTTGCCTTTCCTTTCATGTTTGCAGTGGACAGGAACGTCAGAGAAGGAAAGTGAGTTCAGGACACCAGTCTGCAACACATGTCAAAATCTCATGTGTTTCACATGAGAAACAGAGTAATGATGTGACGGAATCAGGATGGGGAGGGGAGCGATCAGAAGCTCGGGTACTATGACCTGCCATAGGACGGGGTGTCCAGGGTGCAGAGTGGGAAGGAACTATGGTGACTGGGGCCTCCTTTATCTGAAGTGAAGAGAGGCCCTGATTTAGCCCTCTTTGCAGACACTGTTGGATTAATGGTTTACTTTCTACAGGAAAAGAAGCAGGTAGGTTAAATTTTGAACCATCAAAGGGTTTTCAATGACCCTGTCCCCCCAGGCCTGAGGGACCTGGAGGAGAGCCAGCAGGCCTCTCCCTCCCTCCCTTTATTATCCGGATCTGGGTCTGCCACATTATGGCCAGGCTTCAGGCAATTTAGGACCTAAATCCAGACCCAGGAAGCCCCCCAGGCCTCCCTGGCTTCAGAAGGGCAGGGTAGTGGCCAGCAGCAGTTACTATCCCCAGTGTTTGCTGGCAGCAAACATAGGCAGAGCCCTGCCTGGCCCCGTGGCCTCATTCAGATTTCTAAGATAACAGACGGAGTAGAAAGGACAAATTCAACTTCTTTGGAGCCCCCATCTCATGTCTTTAGCAGTTTCTTCTTTTCTTTGGCTGGGGTGGGGGTGGTGGGGTGGGAATGAGCACAACAATATTGCCAGATTTCTTTCAAAGCTAGAAAGAAAAGAACCCGGGCCCCATAGTGCGATGGATTTGCTCTGAAAGATGATGTAGGCCCTCATTCGTTAACTTTCTTCCCCTGTAGGCTCCAGAGGCAAGTTAGGACAGGGATGTGTTGGGGTCTTCCATGTCCCTCTTCTCCCCAGCTCCCTGCAGAATGGAGTGCATGAGCCTGGATGTCTTTCTTTGATCTCTTAAACCACATAAGAAAGAAAAGGAAAAGAAACACCTTTTAATTGAACATATAGTCATGTGGCAGGCATATATTGGATTTCTAAAGATCTAAAGACATAAGTATTATCATTTCTACTATACAGATGAGAAATGAAGCCTAGAATGTTACACTCCTTTTCCAATGTCAGACTGGAATGTATTTTATTTTAACTGGATGAATGCTCAGATGGACACGGACTGCATCTGTATGTGATCATATTAGAACATGCAGATTAGAAAGTGACGAGGAAATGCCTGGGACAGCCTTTCCACCCATACCTGTGGCAGACTTCATAAAAAGAGGACTGTGTTTTTTTTTTCCTTTCCAACCCAGAAATCTGGCTAATGTAGGGAAATCACTACAGATCAACTGAAGTGAACACGCAGGGGACACCTAGTGCCAGGGCAGCTGGGAGCAGTGGGCAGAGTGAAACTCCAGAGGCAGGCACGCACGTAGGGGCTGATTGATGGAGAGCACTGGCCTCTAGGTCTCTTTCTTAGGCTCTGTAAAAAGGGCGACACTACCGGAAGTCCTCGCAGCCTTTGGTAGATCACCTAAATAATTGAGAAGATACTATCCTCTGATAACAGTTTACTGCTAACTGTTCCATAGAATCGCTTACAGGCTCTGGATTCAAAAGAGAAAGGTTGCTTTAACACTAGGGATTCAATCTCTGTGGAAAAAAAAATAACTTACTCCTTAACAAGAGGTTAAGGCAGCTTTCTTTCTCTCTTTTTATTTATTTATTTTTAAATATATTTTTATTGATTTCAGAGAGGAAGGGAGAGGGAGAGAGCTAGAAACATCAATGATGAGAGAGAATCATTGATCGGCTGCCTCCTGCACACCCCCACAGGAGACCGAGCCCGCAACCCAGGCATGTGCCCTTGACCAGAATCTAATCTGCAACTCATCAGCCCGCAGGCCGACACTCTATCCACTGACCCAAACCAGCTAGGGCGCTCTCTCTTTTTAAAGGGATGATGGTGGGTAACCATCATATAATGCCTATTCTGCTTCTGCTTCTGCTTCTGTGTTGGACCTTCCTCTCTCCATCTCTCCATTTCTCTGTGCCCTACATTCTTTCTCTGCTTTTAGATATTAAAACCAACAACAATAATAGTAGCATTTATTAAATACCTAAATATGGCCCAAGCACAATGTTAGTCACATTACATACCTTATCAATCAAGTCCGTCAATGTTCTTACAACTTAGGTATTATCATTCCCATTTTACAGAGATTCTGAAGCTCAAGAACATTGCCCAGCCAGTGTGGCTCAATAGTTGAGCGTCAACCCATGCACCAAGAGGTCACAGGTTCCATTCCTGGTCAGGATACATGCCCTGGGTTGCGGGCTAGATCCTCAGCAGGGGGCATGCAGGAGGCAGCCAATTGATGTTGATGTTTCCCTCTTATCGATATTTCTATCTCCTTCTCCCTTCCTCTCTCTCTAAAATCAATTACAAACAACATTAAGCAAGTTCCCAAGGTCATGTGGTTTTTGAAGGCATCAGAACCAGTGAATCTGCTGGACTTCAACTCCACTATAACAATATAAATAAATGATGGTCTCAGAGTTTGGAATAACACATGTCTCTCTCTATTAAAACATTATACGCTCCCATCTCACCACCCAGAGTCACTGCTGACTAGTGTAATCGGTGGAGGTTGCACACTCAGAGGAGGAGACACTGGTGGTCTGTGCTGGTGGGAAAACCATCTAATCCAGGAGCAGGAAGACAAGTAAAAGGACTTCTTAGAGCCCTGCTTGCTTTCCTCCCCTGTCCCCATCTCCGGCTTCTGATCCCAGACCTATTTCAGCATCTCCGATCTCTCTGCTCAGCAGAAGCAATAATGTGACATGATGTGATCACATCCGGGAGCTAAATAAAGCCATTGTGTGAGGCCCAGCCCTGGCTGTTCCCTTGCATCATTTCCTAAGCGTGGGAGGCTAGGGGGCCTGGGAGAGAGCCGATAGAAGAGGAGGGAAACCAGCACAGCCATGGGCACCCCAGCTTGAGTTTCAGAAAATGGAGGAGAAATATCTCTGGGAGGGGGTTGAGGACAGAATAAAACGACTGGCATTCGAGCGCGCACGGGTGGAATTTAGGAAACAGGAAAGACTCAGAAATGGAATGAGGATATGAAGGAGAAGGAGCTCAATGGGTCCCGTTTTCCCAGAGGGCAGGGACAATGACCGAAATGACAGGGATGCTGGGAAAAGGGTAGATCCTTCCGAAGAGGCCAGAATCCAGTTGTTCTGCGGTGGAAAAGGAAGGGTGAGCTCTCAGGATCAGATCTGTCCACCTTCAGCCAGGGTGGCAGGGTACCATCTCTAGCAGGTGGCATCTCCAGGAAGAGGGAGAGGAAAAGGCTTCAGTTCACTGCATTTCATTGATCTTGCCAAATCCCGCCTTGCGGGCAGAACTGGGGCCGGGAGAGCAGACAGAGGCTGGGTACAGGGGGTGTACCCCAAGCAGTGTTTCCTCTTCCATGAGGTCACTGAATGCCAGACCAGGGTTCTCACAGCGCCCACTCAGTGCCCCTCAATTTCTGTCCTGTTCCCAGTCCCGTTCCTCCCTTCCTAGTGAGCACTTCCTTCTCTCCACGCCTGCTTCTCACAATACTTTCTGCGAACCCTCTTTACCCCCAAACCTTAGCGCTGGAAACCACTGGTTGGCAGGGCCCGGTCCCTGGCCCTCAGGCTCTGTCCTGCTCCCTGCAGATCTGCCCGCCCTGTTTGCAGCAGCACCTCAGACGGCAGGAGGCCCAAGTCTGATAACAAGGAGGGAGGCCTGGCCGGTGGGGCTCAGTGATTGAGTGTCGACCCAGGAACCAAGAGGTTGCAGGTTCAATTCCCAGTCAGGGCACATGCCTGGGTTTCGGGCTCCATCCCCAGTGGGGGCCGTGCAGGAGGCAGCCAATCAATGACGTTTCTGTCTCTCTATCTTTCTCCCTTCCCATCTCTCTAAAAGTCAATAAAAACAAAAACAAAACAAGGAGAGCGAGGATCTCTCGCGGTGGCTGCTAGGGTGCCCTCTACATTGCTTTCCGATGTTATGATCCTGGGTGGGCACAGGCCTCCCCTAGGCCTCTCCTTCTTTGTCCTTAGACTTGCCCTGAGAATGCTGCTGCAGAGGCCTGAGCACTTGTGGCCTTGTTTCCCCGGGGTAGCAGGCAAAAGCACATTCTCAGCACTCCTGGGGAGGGTGGGGCAGCGACCAGGTTGAAGTGAAAATTGTTGAGGGAACAATTTTCCAACCACCTGGACTCTCCCGGGTGGGGTGGGGCACCCAGATAACTTGGAGGAGGCTTGACACCCTCACGGAAAGCCGGGGAGGAGGCCGTTTTCTGACTCACGGCTTCCTGGTCCTCCCGGGTCCTCCCAGCACCTCAGCAGCTGGGGGTGGTTCCAGGAGAAGGGGAGCCTGGAGACTCGTTCTAGCAGAAGTGCCAGAGCCTGGACCTGGAAGCCAGGTGCTCAGAGGAATGCAGTCAATGTGAGCGCCCTCCCACCCTGCCCTCCCCTCACTGCCTTGGTGCTCTGGTATTTGGTACTTCTTCCTGGAATGGGCTTATCATTTGCAACTTTAAGAGCACCTGAGGGTTCTTACCTCTGAGACACACGGAGGCCAGCCCTGGTGGCAGCCACAAGTGTTGGGCAGTGAGAACAATGCCCACCTGGGAGAGAGAAGGAACTGCAGGTCGGTCATGATGTTGGAGCCCTTCTCTCTGCTCCCTGGGAGGGGCCATCATGGTGTTTTACTCCCCCGATGACCAGTCTTAGAAGAAAGCACAATACTTCCTCACGCATGAACCTTTCCTTCCCACTGCTTTACCTGCCCGGACGCCTCCCTCTCCAAGTTGGCCAAATCCTAACCACTACACCCCTCGAAGCCCATCTCAAAGGCTACCCACTTCCTGCTGTGTCCCTTTTTTTGAGTCCTCCAACTGGGTACATGCACGCATTCCTTGGATGGCACAGAGCCTTTTGTTAAAACTTCTCTCGTGGCATTTGGCATACTCTGACCAGTCATTTGTGTCTTTGTCTGTACACACACACAGACACACACACACACACACACACACACTTGCACATGTGCACACGTGTCACTCACTAGACTGTGAATTCCTTGAGGACAGGAACAATATCTATGTCCCTTTGCTTGGCTTGGCTTCCTGCCACAGAGCTGCTCACTAAATGGAATAGCAATGCGTGGCGAGGATGTCATTATGAACTGGAGAGAACACTATACGGGGAGTCAGAAAACCCAAGTCCCGACCTTGGCTCTGCAGTGAATTCCGGGTGTGATCCTCAGCCAGCCATTCTCCAATCCTGTGGCTCGATGCGCTAGGCCTGGCTGACTGTGACACCTTTCTAGTTCCAGGGTTCCAGAGTTCTAGAACTCTGCTCACCCTTCTCCGTCTTCTTGACTCAGACTGGCCTGCGTGTGCCTTCCATGAACAGAGACGTCCCAGAGGTGCCCCTCACAGGTGGAGACCTGGTGCCCCAAGGCCACACTCGCCGCTGCCTGTCTGTGGTTGAATCCAGAGAGCAGCTGGAGGAAGAGGAGGAGGAGGAGGGGAAAAAGAAGGAGAGAGATGGCTTCCACGCTGTACCGCTCCGAAGATCGGGGGCTTTCCGTGCCCATAACCACAGCTATGACCCCTTCAAAAGACATAGTTGGGGGCCAGACAGGGAGCCCCAGGATCAACTGAGCAGGTAAATCCCCAGGGGCCTCCTGTCCCTACTTCCCTTAAGTCCGAGACCTGGTTCAAAAGGAATGACTCCCTCGTTCCTTCTCTGGGGGCTTAGAACCCAGGCCTATGTGAGCCCTTGGGAAAGGGGGACCCTGCCTTTCAAGATGTGGCTTTCCCTGGTGTTTCTAGATCAGCGGTTCTCAACCTGTGGGTCGCAACCCCTTTGGAGGTCGAACGACCCTTTCACAGGGGTCGCCTAAGACCATCGGAAAAACACATATGTAATTACATATTGTTTTTGTGATTAATCACTATGCTTTAATTATGTTCAATTTGTAACAATGAAATTGGGGGTCACCACAACATGAGGAACTGTATTAAAGGGTCGCGGCATTAGGAAGGTTGAGAACCACCGTTCTAGGTCCTTCTTTCTCCCTGGTCTCAAGGGCACGTGGGGGAGGGAATAGAGAAGGGGAGGTACAGGCCTGGGGTATCAGGACACTTGGGTCTTGTAGCTTCCATCTCCCACCTTGGATTGAAAAGAACCATACGACGGTTCAGTGCTGAAAGGGACTCCAGGGTCATATGGTCCCGTTTCCTCATTTTACAGATGAGGAAACAGGCCCAGGGAACCGTGGGAGGTTTCTTGAGAGAAGTGGTTCTAGGGTTGGGGCCTTGAGCCAGCCCCTTTCCCAAACGGCTGCCTCCTTGCTGGTTCCCGGCTGAGGCAGACTCAAGGTGTCTTGGACCTCATAGTGCAGTCCTGCCATGAGAGAAGAGTGGCTCTCACTCAGAGGTCTGCGTATGCCTGGCAGACCAGTAGAGAGGGACCCAACCCCCCCGCCCCCCGCCCCCTGGAAAAATCCCTGACCACTTCCCCCAAAACAGAGGAAGTCAGAAAGAGAAGGCCCCGGGGTCAGCATGAAGAGTTCAGTGTGAGTGGTCACGGTGAGCGCCTGCTAGCGATGGAAGGGCCCTGTCTCTCTGCGTTGGCACTGGTTCCCTGGCACAGGTTCTCTTAGCTCTGGTGAGTAGACCCACCTCTTCTGGCTCTTGGTCAGGGCTGGCTGAGCAAATGAGGGGAGAGGACCCTGCGCCTTGGGCCAGAACTGGAGCGAAAAGCCTTGCCTGCCGGGCCCGTGGCACTTGCCTAAGAGCAGCCCGCCGAAGGCAGCGATGCCCTGGGTAGCCCTTACGTGGTGCTAACTGTACCTCAGGCCTTCCAGGTGTCTCCTTTCGCGATCAGGCATTCATTCTGCTCCCGGGGCAGAGAGAGAAGGGATCTCTGGATACATCGTCTAGATTAGCAGGGACAAAAGTTGTCGTTAGAAAGCAGACAGGGAGTGAGAGTCCAGCTTGCTCTTTGCCTCCCCCGGGGCACTGGCTTTCTTCTGGAGGGCAGTACTGCCGCATGTCCACCAGGGGTCACCCTTGCCTGCAGCCAGCCCTGCAGCTCCTCCAAAGCACAGCTCCAAAGAGAGGGAGGCCAGTTTGAGTCAGGGCTGTGCCTGTGCCAACAGGAAGGGTTGGGCTGGGGGCAAGCAACAGGGCTGGGCTGAGGCCGTTTTCCTCTCTTGTGCCCATCACTGGCCATTGGGTACAGAGGGCAGTGGTGGCCATGTGTGTTTCAGGAGCAAACTGCAGGCTTCGGGATGCGCTGGGGCCCAGGAGACTCCCTTACTGCAGAGCCAAGAGGACCTGGGCACTTCTCTGGAACCGCAGCACCAAGGTGGCCAGCCTTCCAGTGCGGTATGGACAGACACATTCCCAGGGAGCCCCTCCCCTCCCTGCCCCTGGCCTTTCCAGCCATCACTCTGTGCCTCCTCTGTTCTGCCAGCTGCCCAGGCATCACTCCATCTGACTGACTCTGAGTCTCTTGTCTGTACCCCTCTGTCTGCTCCCTGCGTCTGCATGCCGAGTGCCCCACTCTTGGTCGCCTGCCTCTGTCTCTTTGCTCTGAGACTCTCTGTTCCTTCCTTGCTGGGTCTGGGTCTCTGTGTCGGTGTAGGAATCTCTATTCCTCTCTCATTAAAAGGCCCCTGTTCCCCTAATTGTTAGAACCGCTTCTCCGATTTGAAGCTGGACCTATTATTTGTGGGAGGAGACTAGGTCTCTGGTACCCTGAGAGACAAGAGTTCTCCCGCAAGATAATCAGAAGATTATTAAATGAGAAATAGAGAGATTGCCCAGTCTTCTGGCTTAAGGGAACACAACTTGGGGATCTCAAACCAGGACCCACAGACCACCGAGGGTACATTAGGGCTGTAGAGGCCCCACTTGGTCAGCCAGCTACGAGTGCCTCACAGAAATGTCTCAAGCCCCGTGACTAAGAGGCTGCCTCCCTCCCAGCTCTTCCTCCAGCTGGCCAAGGAGCCCAACCCCAGCCTCCTCCTTCGATGCCTGTGGAGTAGGAGAGGCTGAGAGAAAGGAGCTGTTGCATGTTACAGCCTATCAGGGGAGCAGCAAACCCCAGCTCCCCCCTCACCTGCTTTTCCCCATCAGCACCCTGCATGTCTTCCTTGCCTCCATATCAATCTGGTAACGTAGAAAGAACAGGGTTTCCGAACCAAACTGACTCCTAGATCCTTCATTTACCAGCTGAACACTTTATTTCATCTTCCTGAAAATCAGGATCATAAAAACGACCTTTTAAAGGTGTGATTCTTAGATGACAAAAAGTTGTCAAAGTGCCCGGTACAGAGGCTGGCGTACAGGATGAGCGTGAGAAATAACCGTTTCTTTTCCCTCTTCTCTGCTCCATTCCTTCAGACTGCTTTCCCTCTCTCCCGCCTTTCTCTTCTCCTGCCCACTTCGCCCCTTATTGGTACGATATGTCTTCTTCTTTCCCCCACTGGATACAGAGGGCAGTGGTGGCAATGTTTTTCTAGTGTTTTTCTCCGCCTTCCTGCTCTGATTCCCCTCCTCTCTCCATCTAATCTTTAAGCCATCCCCTTATATTTCTCCTTCTCTATATGTTTGGGGTCTTTTTGTTTCTTCCTGCAATAGCAAGTGAGTAGAAGTTCTTCACCAAAGTCCACAGACCAAAAGTCTGAGACTCCTTAAGCTAGACTGGGGCTTGCAGACTGAGGGCCATGGTCTAGCCAGGTCTAGCTCCAAGATTTATTTTGTTTGGCCAGCATGGTGCTTCCACTTTTAAAAATGCAGACATCCTTAAATGGGACCTGTGCTCTCCAGTTTGCCAGAGTTGCTAATACTTTCTCTTGTATTTTTTCATTTATATTTTATTTTAAATTATTTTTTAAATATATTTTTATTGATTTCAAAGAGGAAGAGAGAGGTAGAAACATCAATGATGAGAGAGAATCATTGGTCAGCTGCCTCCTGCACACCCCACACAGGGGATTGAGCCTGCAACCCGGGCATGTGCCCTGACCGGGAATTGAACCGTAACCTCCTGGTTCATAGGTCGACACTCAACCACTGAGCTACACTGGCTGGGTCATTTGTCTTTTAAACATAATATTTAAAAATGAATGCCCAATAAATCAACCACCCATCTCAAGAGCCAGAACATCACCAATACATTTATCTTTACTTATGTCTTCCTCTCTTATTCCCTTGGCTCCCATAGAGGCAACCACTATCTTGATTTTTCTTTATCATTCATTTAATTTTTAAAATAGTTTTAACACAAATATATGCATCCCCTAATATTACATTATTTTTTTTGCTTCTGAATTTAAAAACAATGATGTTATAGTATACACATTGTTCTATAATTTTCATTCAACATTCTGTTTCTAATTTTTATCCCTGTGTTGCAAAAAGTTATAGTTCATTCGTTTTCATTTCATTCTTCTGTTGATGGACATTTGGATAATTTCCATTCTTTGCCATTATGAAGTACATTACTATGGAATCATCATCATCATAAAAGAATGAAATGCTTGCCATCATAGTGGATTCTTAAGCTCGTGCTCCACGTATGCGGCGTGCTAGCTGGCTGTTTGGGCATAATGGTTACATGTTTGGCGTGGATAGCACACAGATTGGTGTCTTCAGAAAGGCCAACCAGATAGGCCTCACTTGCCTCCTGCAAAGCACCGATAGCTGCGCTCTGGGAGCGCGGATGTTTGAAGTCCTGAGCAATTCCTCGCATCAGAGGCTGGACGGGACATTTGCAAATCAGAAGTGCAGTGGACTTCCAATAACGTCTAATATTTAAGGAAGTGCCACAGAACCGGGCCTGTAACGACGAGGTCTCTTCACCCCTCCAGTAGAGGGCGCACCCTTTGGAGTGGCTTTGGTAGCCAGTTGCTCTACTACGTTCGGGCAATTTGTGGGCAGTCTACTTTGTAGGAGCCTTGCTATAGAGACCGCTTTACTTACCCCCTTCTCGTTGGGATGGAACTCTGTGAGTTAGATGCTGCATTGATGCTAGAGAGCAAGGGCTGCAAACACCAGCTTGTCTTTTTCTTACTGATTTGTAAAAGTCCTTCATATATTCTGGATTTGAGTCTTTTGTCAGATATGTGTATTTTGAATATTTTCTCCCAGTGTGCATTTTTACTTTTAAAAAATAGTTTTATTGATTTCAGAGAGGAAGGGAGAAGGAGAGAGAGATAGAAACATCAATGATGCAAGAGAATCATTGATCAACTGCCTTCTGCACACCCCACACTGGGGATTGAACCTGCAACCGGAGCATGTGCCCTGACCAGGAATTGAACCATGACTTCCTGGTTCATAGGTCGACGCTCAACCACTGAGCCACGCTGGCCGGGCTATCAAAGATTCTTTATCCAATCTACTGGAAAGGGACTTCTGGGTTGTTTCCTATGATCTCAATGACACAGACTATTTGAATTTATTAAAATTTGCCTTATGGCCTGATATTTGGTCAGTTTTTTGATGCCCCAAGTAGGCTTGGGATAAAGGTATTTTCTAATGGTTGGGTGTGTGGTTTATAAATATTTTTATTCCTTATTGTCTTAAACCCAGATGATCTCAGTTTTTCTCCTTACATGTCTGGCCTCCATAGGTTGAGTTTGTCATCTCTGGAAACCATTCAGGGTAAATCTTTTCTAAGACGTTTTCTATATTAAGGAAGCCTGGGCTTGAGTTGCACAGTGGTGACTAGTAACTAGCAGAAGAACTTCCCAGTTATTTCAATGGAATATCCCAGATATGGATTGTGATGGTGATGGGGGAGGGGGTGAAAGGCTTGAGGCCCTGAAGATGGGCCATGTTGTGCGGGAAAGTGAAAAATGGGGAGTAGGGGAGACGGATGAAGCCTAACCTTTGTATGAGGATTCTTGACGTGATTCTAGGGTCAGGGTTCCTGTCATCCATCTCCTGGCCCTTTGGACCACTCAGCCACTGGCATGCTGTCGAAGTCTGTCTCCATGAGTGGCATCAATTGCTTCTGGAGTGGCTCAGATCCAGCCGGTGAGTCAAAGTGGGGAGCAAAGCAGTGGTAGCTCCCCCTGTCTGTCTCACCACCACTCCTCAGGGTGAGCTATTGAGGGTTCAGATATATCCTGGGTTATATCTAACTCTAATTTGGAAACTTCAAAATGCCTTTATTTCAATGAGAGATTTGAATTCAGGACTCTGGCATTCTGACACTCTCCTTCCAGTGAAGGAGAACATAGGACACCCGAGGCTCTCCAGCCTCCCTTATCGCCAGAGATGGAGGACAGTTAACTGCAATGCACCTTGTCCTCAAGATGAGGCATTGGGAGCTCACCGTGAAACCGCTGTCCGCCCCATTCACCAGAAACATGACAGAGACACGGAGTCCTCCGCCCCCTTCTCCACAGAACCCTGGCGCCCTGTTTCCCTGGCTCCCAAGTTCTTCAGCTCTGCTCAGACCCCGCCCTCCCTCCCTACTCCCCAGAGCGCACCCTCAGGAATGGCGTCACATGCACCTGCAGCTTGGGAACCTGATCCAGGTGGAGGGGGTGGGGGAGGCAGCCCTGGACGCCTTTGTCTGGCTTCAGCTGGACACTTCTCGTCTCCTTTTGTGTTGGCAGGAAATTTATCCCAGTCCTCTGCTGCTAACTTCAGCCAAAGGTAAGTTTGGGGAGATCTGGAGTCCTTCAAAGGCCTAGATGGGGGAGGGTCAACGCTTCCTAAACATTGCTCCCCTTAACATTTCTGATCCAAGACCTCCAAATACCTTCCTCCCTGAGCTGCATAGAATGGACCCAGGGAAGGCTCCGGCAGGTTCTGGTAGCCCATGGGATGGGGAAGACATTAAAGAAAGAACAGGAGTATCCAGACGACAGGGTGTCCGTTAAATAAAAGAGAGAGCTGCTAGTTGTCAGTGCCAGGAAGGTGAGCAGGCAGACGGGCTGTTAGACAGTCTTAGGGAGAGACAGTGAGGGAGAACCACGAATGAATCAGCTTCGATGGCTCAGGTAATTGACCAATGGGCAGTGGCTCTAAGGAGAACCCCCAGGGGAGAGGGCAGAGGGCAGAGGCTGAAGGCATAGTTCAGGAATCCGGGCGAAGGCTGGGCGAGTTCATCGGCTATGCCAATAAGCATGCAAAATCAGCACCTGTTTATTTGGCGCCTGCAGCTGAAGCCTGATGGGAGTGGGTCAGCCCTCTAAGACAGGGCGGGTGTGAGAGCTGGTCATGGGCCCTTTAAGATGTCAGGCTCTGATTTGCGGTCCCAAAATCTCTAGCTGACACATCCTCCTGGCTCTGGCTTTGGGATTAGCTCATGGGATGGGGCTGATGAAATCCCAGGAAATTCAGTCCTTACTGGCGTTAGGCCCAGAGGCCCTTTCCAAACAGCGGAGGGGGTCCTACACAGGGCTCTTGTTTAGGAGGGGAAAATGCCGCCCCAGAGAGCTCCCACCCCATATCGCTACCGCTGGGAGCAGCCTGAGAGAGAAGATTGGGCCTGGATGAAGTAGGGGGGTGTCTGCATTTATCTGGGAGGAGCCTGGCGTTTTCCTCATAAATAGAGGGGCCTGGAAAACTAGCCCTTCACACCCAGGAAGTCCTAGGAGGTGGGGGTGGGGAGTGTCTTTCTCTCTGAGTCCTTCCTTTATCTTCCTCACCCTTTTTCTGCGTCTTTCCCCTCATATCTCCACTCTCTTTCTCCTTATCATGGCACCTCCATCCACCATCTCTCTGGGAGTATCTTTTCACCTCTGCCTTCTCTTTCTGCAGCTGTAGCCAACTGGAACGCGGTTCGGACACCTGGGTAGGCTCCTCCCTGCGACGAACCTTCAGCTTCCTCTGGGGCATGACCGGCAAGGCCAAGGTAAGAGTCAGCTGGGGAAGTAGGCGGCCTGGGACCCGCTGCCTCTCCAGCTCCCTTCCTCCCCACCCCTGGTAGACAGAGACTCAGGGCAATGTTCAAGTGTTAAGGGAACACATGCTGCCTCTCCCAGCCTTCCTGCTGCAGTCCAGTAAACCGCCTTCCCTCTGTTTTCCCCGTGCCTGCAGCTTAGCAGCCAGCTGTGGACAGCTGGACGAGACAAGAGCCTCAGCAGCTGCAGGGTGGACTAGCCCTCCTTTCCTTTAGGCCTCACATAGCTAAGAGGTGGGCAGCAGAAATCATAACCATTGGGCATAATAATAATAGTTACAGCAACACTGTACTTCATTTTTTAAAATATATTTTTATTGATTTCAGAGAGGAAGGGAGAGGGAGAGAGATAGAAACATCAAGGATGAGAGAGAATCATTGATTGGCTGCCTCCTGCACGCCCCCCACGGGGGATCGAGTCCCCAATCTGGGCATGTGCCCTTGACCAGAATCGAACCCAGGACCCTTCAGTCTGCAGGCTGATGCTCTATCCACTGAGCCAATCCAGCTAGGGCTACTCTTTACTTCTTCGTAGAGTATTAGCATTTATGAAATGTTTTAAAATTCATAATTTTATAGGTGGATACGGCAGCAGCAGGAGTTGAAGTTAGACTATAGGCACATCGCCCGTGGAAGGCCATGTGCAGTTCTAACCCTGGGCAGGTGCCGGCACATTGCTCTCTTTCTTATTACCAACCTCTGGGCTCTGGTGAAGCTGGGAGGTCTGCCTGCTATTCGAATTTGTATCCACTTTCTTCATTTTCTGAGCCACCCCGCCCCCCTTTTCTTCTGGTGGCCTCCCCAATTATACATGTACTTTCCGCCTCAAGGTGGCTCCTGAGCATTGAGAGACACCCAGAGCAGTCATCATCTATCCACTTGGAAGAATCATAGGAGTCTCCCCTAGGAAGGTTGTCCAGGCTCCTTCTGGCCCCTCCCACAGAGCCAGGGCTCTCTCCTCTGCCTGCCTTTTAGCCAAGATTCCCCTTCCTCTGGGCGGACAGGGGAGGCAGAGACAAAGCCAGGTGGTTAGCACCTTCTCACTACTGGCAAAAGTGGGGAGTTGAGGCTTGAGACCAAGTAATCTGAGAAGAGGAGGAGCAGGCGGGCGGGGAGGGGATCCTAAAGCTGGGGGGAGGGGAGGGAGGCAGGGCAGTGAGGCCTGTCCTCTCCATGGGGGAGCAGAGCTCTTTAAAGAACAAAGCCAACTTGAGGCCTTGGGTCTGAGTCCCATCTTCCCACGGGCGCTCTGGTTCAGTTCAGGGCTTGAGAGTCGCTGGCAGAACCACCCTCTTTCCCCGCAGTTGTTTGCCCACTCTTGATCTAACAGTTTGTCGACGGGTTGAGTAACCCGGTGAAGGGGAATGTGGGCAGAGACTTTGGAGTCCAGACAGGCAGCAGGAAAGCGCCAGAGTAAGTCAGACATTGTCCCATGTGGCCTTTCCTCACGCGGCCTCTGGTCCTGTGGTCCTGTTTCCCGCTCTGTCATCTGGTCCATCTTCCTTCCACCTTCATGAATGTGTGTGTCTTTCACCGAATCTCTTCTCCCCCTTCCTCCCAGCTCAGGATAAGGGGCCGTGAGGAGGTAAACACCAGGGGTGGGGCTGGAGAGCCGCTCAGTCAAGCAGCGAGAGAAGGAAGTGGCTTATTCCTTCCTATTTGACTAGCATTGTAGGGCTGACAAAACGCTTTTCCAGAGGTCATCTTATTTCATTCTTATAACATCCTGGGAAAGATAAATATTTTAATCTCCAGTTCTCAGGCAAGATAATTTAGAGCCTAAATTGCCTCTGCTTGTCAGTAAAGCTAACATAACAGTTTATCCCCTTTCTTCCCTCCTTCTTCCATCTTCTGATGGATGGCCACTGGAGTCAGTTATGTCTTAACGATCCTTCCCAGAATGCACAAGGTCCAGAGTAATAATAAGAAAAGCAAGCTTCCTCCTGGGCACTGGAGTGCTTGGGCCCAGGTATCCCTGAGGCTCCATCTGTTCACTTACTCGCCATGACTCGGACTCTAACAATCAGGTTCTTCTCTAGATGGTCTTCCTACCCATGAAATGTGGAGGACACACCTGTTGAGTTAAATGAGCTAAAGAAGGTAGTGGCCACTTTTATTTATTCATTTGTAAAATATTTTTTATTGATTTCAGAGATGAAGGGAGAGGAGGAGGAGAGAGATAGAAACATCAATGATGAGAGAAAAATCATTGATCGGCTGCCTCCCGCACCCTACACTGAGGATCAAGCCTGCAGCCGGGGCATGTGCCCTGACCGGGAATGGAACGTGACCTCCTGGTTCATAGGCTGATGCTCAACCACTGAGCCATGCCGACTGGGCTAAATTTAGTACATTCTTCAGCCTTGGCTGCCCACTGGGGTGGGGGTAAGTAAATCGGGGTTCTGAGCCTGGGAGCCTCTGGACTACTGGTTTGGGGGAGTTCCTAGGGCCTTTCAGGAGGTCGCCCCCGCAGGTGCGCTCCTGGAGGAATCAGCTTCTCTCCTGGCCCTGGAGAAGTCCTTTCTGCTTTCTCTTCAGTCTAGAACAGGCATGGTTCCTTCCTTTCCTTTTTTCTGGTCTTTGCTATATAAGGATCCTAACAGGGGAATGGGTGAAGAAGGAGGTGAAGGAGTTGCTAGGCAGAGGGGAAGCCAGAGGAGCACTGTGGGGGTGGTGCTGTGGGTGAGGAGCCCAACTAGCTCAGCCAGTGGTGAGGCAGTGGAGCCCGAAATAGTGGCAGCAGCTAAAATTGGCACCTACAAGAGTGCTGAGTTGGGCTTCAGACCTGCAGCCTGCCCTTCTGCCCAGCGAGCAGGTCCTGGGAGCCGCTCAGTCTGGGTTGGCTCAGTCTGCCACTATTTCGGGCTTCCTCCCTCCTTCCCCCACACCTTTTGGGACTAGAACTGGTCAGGCCTCTGCAAACAGGGGATGGATGCTCTGTCTCAGGGCATCCCATGCTTCTGGTTTCTCCAGAGGTGGGAGACCCTGGGAGGCAGAAATGAGCTGCACGGTGAGTGGGTGTAGCTAGGAGTGGAGGAGGAACTTTCCCAGCAGCAGGAAGCTCACCAGAGGTGGAGGGTGCCTCCGGGGCTGGCGCCCCATCCCCCTTCTCGTGGAGAGACTGGCCATACCCCAGCTGCCCCTGACTGGCACAGGCTGGTTTCTGGTCTTCTGGGTCTGGCCTCACTTGCAACAGAAAGGACTTCCTTAGCTTCTTAGCGTTCAGGTAGTGAATTCCTCTCCACCCTCAAGTATTTGGCAGGGGCGGAGGCAGGAGGGGAGGTGAATGGACGGAGTGCGGTCAGAAGGCCGCAGAGGGGTGGAGCTTGCAGAAGAATTCTCCCCGCTCCCCTCTGTTTTCCGGAGGTGAATCCTCTCCTTCACGCCTTCCAAACACCCAGCCTCCAGTTCCCCTTCGACTTCCCCGCCCTCTCTCCACCCCGACCCCCAATTGTCAGGGGAGCCTGTCATCTCCGGCCTGTTTGCTTTGAAGGGCCCAGGGCCGGGAAGGAGCCGGTGGCCGGTTCCCTGGGGACCTGGGGGCGCTGGAACCCTCCGGCCTGCGGGTCTCTGAGTCCTGCAGCAGGGAGGATGGAGGGCGGAGGATCTGGGCTGGGACTGGGCTGCGGGGCTGGGCAGGGCAGGGCAGGGAGCGGTGGCTTTTTGGAAGAGGAGAGCTCAGAGGCCGATCCCTGGGGCTCGAGGCCGCTCCAGGCGCTGGAGGGGACCCTCCACTTGTCCCTGGAAACGCGCTCACGGCTCTGCGCTGCCCCAGTCCAGACCCAGCAGTTGGTGCCGGGGGCACCCGCCCTGCTCTGCCCCGCCTCCCCCTTCCTGCGCCTGGGCGGGGGGTGGAGACTCTGGTTTGAGGAACTGGCGCCGGTGCTGCGAGGGGAGTCCGACTTCCTGTCCCCTGAGCTACGCGTGCGGGGCAGCCCGTCCCCCGCCACCCCCACAATAGCTGGACGCCGGGGCCCCCAAGTGTCCCTCTGGCCCCCCCTCATCGGGGGATTATGTCTCGGATCGAATCCCTCACGCGGGCGCGGATCGACCGGAGCAAAGAGCTGGCGAGCAAGGTGGGCTTGGCGACCCCTCCCCTCCACCCCTGTCCCCAGGGCACCCCTCAGCCCCCGCCCACAGGCGCCCCCCCCTCCCCCGGTCGCCCCGCACCGAAATCGGGGAGCATCCACCGGGCAGGAGGCGGGCTGGCTGGGTGGTGACTGAGTAGCTGGAGTCATTGGGGAGGGGGTGGGGGCCGGGGACAGACCTTGCTCCACCTCCACCTCCACCTCCACCTCCCCGCCGGGTCTGGGGAGAGCGCGGGCCAGGTATCGGTGGCCTCCGATCCGATCGGCGGACCGGGTGCTCGGGGCCTCACGAAAGAAAGTTACTCGGGTAAGGGACAGAGCGGGAGGAGGGGTGCATCAGGGTGGGGGTGGCGAGAGCTGGTGGCACCCCCTGAGCCTGGCT
>NW_005359478.1:2455046-2456632 GCF_000412655.1 Myotis brandtii | reverse complement strand
CCTCCCAGGAAAAAGTCAGCTCCTCCTCGCAAATGGACTTTCCAGCTGTGATTCAGTTCTCTCCGGGGGGAGGGGGGCCGGGGTCGGGGCGGCGGATTTCCCCCGCTAGCGGTCTCGCTCAGGTGAAGGGAGCAGAGGTCTTTGTGTAGCTGGGATCCTGGCCTCCCTCCTTAGGGGCCCTGAGCACCCCTGTCCCCGCAGGGCCCCCTGTCCCTGTCTGCCCCACCAGCTTCCAAACTCCTCGTTCTCGCAACCTGAAACCCTTCCACTGACCCACTGGGCACGGTGCCCCCTTTGTCCCTCGCCCCCCCTCTCCCAGCTCCCTTATTTCTTCGTCTGGGGATGTTTACCAACCATTTAACGAGTCTGGGTGTATAATTATCCTCTCCCCCACCTCCATCATGAGGTCTTGGCCACTCCTTTCCAAGTATCCTTTATCCCTGTCTTTGTACCCAGGCCCGCTCCCAAAGGCCGTGACCTCTGCACAGCCAGACCCCAGGAAGTGATGAAGCTGACTTGCAGATGGATAAGGGGGAGCTGGGAGGAAGGGGCTGCCTGCAGACAGCACCTCCCAGCCACGCAGGGTACCCACACGGGAGCCCTTCTCAGAAAGGCCAGGCTGCAGCCCCAAACTGGTTTAATCTTTGGCTTCTCTCCCACCCCAGGACCCCAGGGCCCTGCCCCAGGCTCCCACCCTATACTGATCACTGCCCCCCTCTTCAGGCAAGGAAGCAAGGACAGTGGAAACCCACCCACTCCTGGCTCCTCGCTCGCCTACCTGTCTTGAGGCTAAGTTGGGAAAGATTCCATCCTGGAACTTCTCCTTATCGGGTTGAGATAAGAGTCAGCTAACAGGAAGACCACTGGGGAGCTGAGTAGGGCCTAAGACCAACTGAGGGCTGGCAGAGGTGGCTGACGTGCGGTGAACGGTGGGGTGGCCTGTGCCAGGCCAGGCCCCTGCTCTGAAAGTCTGTTTATTTTTCAACCGTTTGAGCTGAGACCCTGGAGGAGAGCCAAGGGGGGTGGAGAGCTTTTTGAAACCACGGAAATTTGGTTCCGCCCTAAAAAGGAAAGCCATGGGGGAGAGGGGGTACAGAGAGGACTTCTGGGAGGATAGATACTGGGGGTCCTCTTTCCATTATTGGGAGGAGCTGGGGGGCAGATACCTGGGTCCTCATGCGGGCTGTTTGTTGGTGGGGAGGGGGACCTGGGAATCTGGAAGCTTGGCTCTTTCTATCCTGGGGTGGCCATGGTAGGGGGTGTTGGGAATCTGGCCGGAGGGTGGGGTGTGGGGGGCTGAGTGGGTGGATTTTTGAGGGCAAAGAGGCCACTGGAACTTGTCAGTTTGGGCTGGTCGGAAGAGGAGGGCCACCTCCGGAAAGCTGTGGTTACAGAAGGGGGGAGTTGGTTCTTAGCCAACAAACCCTGGATCCCCTCTCCCCCCTCCCCCAAGCACGCCAGCTGTCTCTTTTCTTTTTATACAGTGGTGGGAAGTAGAGAGGGGCCTGTGGAAATGAAATTATTTGAGGAAGATGGTCTCTCCTGCTACCCATTTGGGGAATAGCTCAAAGCTAAGCCCTGACCCT
>NW_005359478.1:2450711-2455016 GCF_000412655.1 Myotis brandtii | reverse complement strand
TCCTTTCCTTGCTCCCTAGGACCTCGTGGTTGTAGGAGAAATTTAAGTCAAACCTGCCCTTTTTGCTTCTCACTCTCGCAGTCTTTCTGGGTGGCTTCCCCTCCCCATGCTTCTTTTTTCCTCTCCAGTCCATTTTTATTCTTTCAGGCTGTCTTCAGCCCTCCACCCCCTCAATTCTCTCTGCTCTACTTCCTACCTCCACAGGCCCCAAACGCAGAGATCTCCTTTCTCACTTTAGCGCCCCCCTTCCTCTTCTCCTCCCCCAAACCCTAACCTTTCTACCTCTCTCTGCTCTACTTCCTACCTCCACAGGCCCCAAACCCAGAGGTCTCCTTTCTCACTTTAGCGCCCCCCCCCTTCCTTTTCTCCTCCCCCAAACCCTAACCTTTCTACTTGCATGCCTCTCACAGAACAAAGGGTCTTTTCCTGCTTAGGGTCAAGCAGGGTCCAGAGATCCAGGGATGGCTGTGGAGCCTGGAGGGGGTCTCCTTGGAATCTCTAGGACCCCAGCATTGGAGTGTGGCGGGCAGGTGGAGTGGGGAGAAAGGAGGAAGACTGTTTCTTTGTCCTGAATAATGGAGAGGTGGCTGGCTTTGTGTGCAGGAGTGGAGCCGCAGAGGAAGGCTGGGTGAGCCCAGGAGGGGGCTGAGAGGGGTGGCAGTTTGGGGGAATGTTGAAGAGTTGGGGATCCCCAGGAGGCGGAAGCTTTTGGGGGCGTAGGAAAAGATTCTAGGTTAGGGAAAGAGCTGAGGGGGAGGGGAGGTGCGAGGATGGGGGAAGGGAGCGGAAAGCTTAGGGAAGTCACAGGACAGCAGGGGAGTTGGATGAGCCTAGAGAAGAACCTGCTGGGCTGACCAAGGGGTTTAAAGAGGGCTCTGCTCTCTGTCCCCCTGGCTTTCCTGGATCCCTGACCTTGGAATCAGGGAAAGGTCAGATCAGAATGTCTGAGTCCCATGCATGTACATGGCCTGTGTTGGGGTCTATGTATGCATCTGTCTGTCTGTCTGTCCCCAGATGCTCTGGTTTACTGCTTTGAATGGTGGTCACCAAAGTAGGAGGCTCGTACTCTGGACTTGAGGAAGCTTTTCCGTCCTTAGCTTCAGTCTCTGGTTTGAAGTATTGTCCAGGAGCTTGTGTGAGCAGATTGGTTAGGGTTCCTGGGGCTGATAAGAGAAATGACTGAGAGGAGCTGGCTGGACCTTTCTGGGTTTGTTTATATCTCCTTGGGGGAGGGGGCCTGCAGGCAGCAGCTGCCCCCTCCCAGCTCCACCAGCCTGCCCTGTGCCAGGAGGGCAGGGAGTCCTGGCACAGCTATTGTTCGCTTCACAAATGCCCGTCTGTCTGCATCACTCCCCCTCCCTCTGCTGGTTTCTCTCTCTGACCCGACAGGTGTGGCCGGGTGGGGGGCAGGCTGGGGTCCAGGATGTCTGGGTCTCAGGGTCTCTAGCTTGATTTTATTCCCAATGACCCTTAGCACACCTCTTTGGCTCACCAATGTGCCCACCCCCATTGTCCAGTGTTTCATCCTCATTCATCAAGCAAGCATTTATTAAGTGCCTTTGTGTACGCAGTGGTATCTTTTTGTGTTATGTGTCTGGCTTTGGCGTTAGTATTTCAGTTAGCTGCCTTCTCCTTGGCCTCCTTTATCTTATCCCTGGAAAGTCACAAAGGGACAGAGCCTGGCGGAGACCATCCCAAGCTCTCTTCTCAGTCCCATGGCCAGGAACCCTCTGTCTCATTTCCCAACCCTATAGCTCATTCCCATGACTCACTGCCCTTCACAGCCCATGACTCTGCACCCTTGCTGGCTAGGGACTGAGCCACAGATGACTCCAATCTCAGTGGAATCCGCCAGGGTCACCATACAGCGGGTCTGGACAGAGGCCTCACCATCTTGGGGAAGGGGCTGCTGCCAGTTGCAGCCGGAGCAGAGGCGATTCTGAGTACCACGTGACTCCCCCAGAGCCCTTGGTTTGGATACACCCGACAGAGGAGCAAGGACAGCTGAGAGCTTAGGCTTTGCCTTGGAGAGGCTCCAGCCAGCCCCTGCTGCCCGCTGGGAGCACAGGAAACCAAGGTCCAGGCTTTGGCATTGCCTTGTCCTTCATGGACGTTACTGTTTTCCTAGTCTCTCAGCCTGGGAGACAAGAGAAGTGGGGAGACAGCTGCTGCCTTTGAGTTTTTGGGCAACCAGCCACAATACCCTCTGCTATTCACCTCGTCTTTTCTCCCCCACAAAGTGACTGAGATCTGGATGACAGTGAAGGAAGGGTTGGGTTGGCCTTCTGGCCTCTAGGTCTAAGCTCAAAGGAAATAAGAGGAGAGAAGAGCTGGGAACCCTCCAGGAAGAGAGAAAAGGAGGAATGAGGAGAGGAGACTGAAGGCTTTGAACCTCTGACAAGGAATGAGGGACCCTAGAGCAGGGGTGAGGGTGCTGCTGGGACCCTTTGTCTTGGTGTCCATCTATCCGTCCATCCGTCTGTCCACCTATCCTTCCTTTCTTTCCTTCTTTCCCAACATGTATTGAGTGCCTGTTGTATACCAGCCATTGTGCCGGGTGCTTTGTTCACTTTATCCTTGATGTAGCAGTAGATGAAGGCTGTGTAGCAAGAAAGACTTCCCAGGTGGGTTTATGAGAAAGAATGACTCTAGATACGGGGCCGCAGAGCATTGGATCAAGCAGGAACGGTGGTGGGTGTTTGGTGGTGGGTGGTGTAGATTATGGAGGAGTGGGCCCTTTTCTTGGTGGACAGAATGGGGAGTGGAGGTGAAGGGCCGTCCTGCTGGGAGGTGGATAAATGGGAGACCAATGTGGTTATCGTAAGAATACCTGGAAAAGAGGCGGACAAAGAACCAAACCCACCATTCACTCCTCTCTGGAGCAGGCACCCTGGTGAGCAGGCCCAGTGTCCTCCTATCCTCACCAGCCTAAGCCCAGGGGCGGGCAGAGTCTGCTTCCAGGACAATAGCGCTAGGCAGTGCCAGGGCGGCTTGCTGCTGGGCAGTGCCCATGTTGGGATGTGCTGTTGCTGTGGCTGCTGCCCGCTGCTGGCCCACCTAGAGAGGGGGTCACTTGGAGAGAGGGTGAGTATTGGGAGCTCAAGAGGGAAGCCTGGGCACAGAGTAGCTGGGTTGTTGATGGGGCATCGATGCCAGAGAGGGTGGGCCACTGGAGACCCCATTCTCTGGCAGCCCCAGTCCACTCCCTCCTCCTTCCACCTCCTTCCCAGGTGGCTGCTCCTGGAGGCGGAAGAGTGGAGGGCACTCTGGTGAGGGGAGGGAGAGTGGTGGCATCATTAGGGCCGATCTGTACCATTGTCTGTTCTGGAATTGACCTTGATTTAGACATGTTGCTCTTTTTAATATGATTATTACATTGATATTTATTTTTTTTGCTTGCTTTTATGAAAAATATTTCAATTATAATTGACATTCAATATTGTTTGCTTGCTTTTAAGTCAAACATAGTAAGTGCTCAGACTTTTTATTTGTGTCACAGAGAAGCCTGGGCGGGCAGGAAAGGAGGAGAGAACGGAGTGTATGACAGTGAGAAAGAGATTTGGACTTGGTCTTTGAGGTCCTATAAGGTTGTTATTCAGAGCAGGGTTTTATCTTCCATAGAGCAGGCAGATGGAGGTTAGACCGAAGGGAGAATTTTCTAGTGGTCCAGGTAGGTGGTACCAGAATAAAGAAAGGGAGGCCTGGAACATTGGAGGCTAGAGTTAGAGGCTGGCCAGCTTCCTTCACCAGGCCTAGGTGGAAGGGGAGAGGAGGGGGGCATGGGATGGAAAGGAGACCAGGAGACAGGAAGAGAAAAGAGAGGAGGAGGAGAGGAGAGGAGCAAAGGAAAATGGAAGATCTGGGTAGGAAGAGACCTTAAGACCTCTGGTCTCTGCCCATCTGACAAACCTGGAGCTCTGAAGGGAGGCAGGAGAGAGAAGGATCCGGGCCACCAGGAAGTCTGGAGACAGCTAGGGCATTGTGGCCCGGTGCCCTCTGGCCCCTGTGGTGTTGACTCAGCCCGGCCACACTTCCCTTTTCTACCCTAAGCACCAGACCAGGGTGTCTCTGCCCCTCCCCCACCTCTTAACTGCTAGTGTGGCAGGCGCTGGGAGTGACTGGACTCAGGCTTGGGCCTGAGGTCCAGCCGGAGGGCTCTCCCCTGAGCTCTGATTCTCTGTCCCAGGGCCCCCACCACCGTCCTCCACCTCGGGGCTCATACCCTCGGCTTCAGCAAATGATCCACTGGGTTCTGAGGGGCTAGGAAGCAGAGGGTGGTCCTAGCGGCTGTTCCTGTTCTACTTC
>NW_005359478.1:2418287-2448958 GCF_000412655.1 Myotis brandtii | reverse complement strand
AGAGAAGTGGGGAGACAGCTGCTGCCTTTGAGTTTTTGGGCAACCAGCCACAATACCCTCTGCTATTCACCTCGTCTTTTCTCCCCCACAAAGTGACTGAGATCTGGATGACAGTGAAGGAAGGGTTGGGTTGGCCTTCTGGCCTCTAGGTCTAAGCTCAAAGGAAATAAGAGGAGAGAAGAGCTGGGAACCCTCCAGGAAGAAAAAAGAGGAGGAATGAGGAGAGGAGACTGAAGGCTTTGAACCTCTGACAAGGAGTGAGGGACCCTAGAGCAGGGGTGAGGGTGCTGCGACCCTTTGTAGGGACCCTAGAGCAGGGGTGAGGGTGCTGCTGGGACCCTTTGTCTTGGTGTCCATCTATCCGTCCATCCGTCTGTCCACCTATCCTTCCTTTCTTTCCTTCTTTCCCAACATGTATTGAGTGCCTGTTGTATACCAGCCATTGTGCCGGGTGCTTTGTTCACTTTATCCTTGATGTAGCAGTAGATGAAGGCTGTGTAGCAAGAAAGACTTCCCAGGTGGGTTTATGAGAAAGAATGACTCTAGATACGGGGCCGCAGAGCATTGGATCAAGCAGGAACGGTGGTGGGTGTTGTAGATTATGGAGGAGTGGGCCCTTTTCTTGGTGGACAGAATGGGGAGTGGAGGTGAAGGGCCGTCCTGCTGGGAGGTGGTTAAATGGGAGACCAATGTGATAAGAATACCTGGAAAAGAGTAGGACAAAGAACCAAACCCACCATTCACTCCTCTCTGGAGCAGGCACCCTGGTGAGCAGGCCCAGTGTCCTCCTATCCTCACCAGCCTAAGCCCAGGGGCGGGCAGAGTCTGCTTCCAGGACAATAGCGCTAGGCAGTGCCAGGGCGGCTTGCTGCTGGGCAGTGCCCATGTTGGGATGTGCTGTTGCTGTGGCTGCTGCCCGCTGCTGGCCCACCTAGAGAGGGGGTCACTGGGAGAGAGGGTGAGTATTGGGAGCTCAAGAAGGAAGCCTGGGCACAGAGTGCCTGGGTTGTCGATGGGGCATTGATGCCAGAGAGGGTGGGCCGCTGGAGACCCCATTCTCTGGCAGCCCCAGTCCACTCCCTCCTCCTTCCACCTCCTTCCCAGGTGGCTGCTCCTGGAGGCGGAAGAGTGGAGGGCACTCTGGTGAGGGGAGGGAGAGTGGTGGCATCATTAGGGCCGATCTGTACCATTGTCTGTTCTGGAATTGACCTTGATTTAGACATGTTGCTCTTTTTAATATGATTATTACATTGATATTTATTTTTTTTGCTTGCTTTTATGAAAAATATTTCAATTATAATTGACATTCAATATTGTTTGCTTGCTTTTAAGTCAAACATAGTAAGTGCTCAGACTTTTTATTTGTGTCACAGAGAAGCCTGGGCGGGCAGGAAAGGAGGAGAGAACGGAGTGTATGACAGTGAGAAAGAGATTTGGACTTGGTCTTTGAGGTCCTATAAGGTTGTTATTCAGAGCAGGGTTTTATCTTCCATAGAGCAGGCAGATGGAGGTTAGACCGAAGGGAGAATTTTCTAGTGGTCCAGGTAGGTGGTACCAGAATAAAGAAAGGGAGGCCTGGAACATTGGAGGCTAGAGTTAGAGGCTGGCCAGCTTCCTTCACCAGGCCTAGGTGGAAGGGGAGAGGAGGGGGGCATGGGATGGAAAGGAGACCAGGAGACAGGAAGAGAAAAGAGAGGAGGAGGAGAGGAGAGGAGCAAAGGAAAATGGAAGATCTGGGTAGGAAGAGACCTTAAGACCTCTGGTCTCTGCCCATCTGACAAACCTGGAGCTCTGAAGGGAGGCAGGAGAGAGAAGGATCCGGGCCACCAGGAAGTCTGGAGACAGCTAGGGCATTGTGGCCCGGTGCCCTCTGGCCCCTGTGGTGTTGACTCAGCCCTGCCACACTTCCCTTTTCTACCCTAAGCACCAGACCAGGGTGTCTTTGCCCCTCCCCCACCTCTTAACTGCTAGTGTGGCAGGAGCTGGGAGTGACTGGACTCAGGCTTGGGCCTGAGGTCCAGCCGGAGGGCTCTCCCCTGAGCTCTGATTCTCTGTCCCAGGGCCCCCACCACCGTCCTCCACCTCGGGGCTCATACCCTCGGCTTCAGCAAATGATCCACTGGGTTCTGAGGGGCTAGGAAGCAGAGGGTGGTCCTAGCGGCTGTTCCTGTTCTACTTCCTCCGAGAGTGGCTGCTGCAGGAGGCCCTGGAGCAGGCGGGAAGGATGGTATCATCTCCTCCCCTTGTCAGGCTTTCAGGAAGCTCAGTGGCTTGAGGGGGTCAGAAAAGGGGTCCAGAGGTCAGAGGGGAGTGGGAGGAGAGAGCAGAGATGGGAACAGCCAGCCTCTGAAGTTTTGAGGGAGGGCTCAGTGTGCCCCATCTCAGGGGAGCCCAGAGCCGGAAGAACGGATGTGACAGCTGGAGGATGGAGGGTAGATGTCAGAAGGAACTTCCTCGGATAGGAGAGACTAACTGGGTGAGGAGTGGGAGAGGGAGCCATCTAGGTTTTGGAGGGTTGTATGAGAAGGATAAAAGTTAGACCGCAGGAGAGACTTCCTGCCAAGAACGACACCTAGCCAGCCGAGTTTCCTCCCCCCCACTTAGAGCGAGAGGAGGAGTGACCCAAGGCCAAAACCAGGCTCCTCCTACCTCAGGGTTAGCGGAGGAGAACACGCTGCCTCCTGCCCCTGGGCCCCATGTACTTGGCTGAGTGTGTGTGGAAGTCAGAGGTTTGGGACCCTGACTCTGGGTTGCGGGTAGCAGTGGAGGCATTCTGCCCCCTTCAGCCAATCTAATAAGGGGACCTTCCCCCCCCCCCCTCACTGTGACTGCCACAGAGACAGTGACTCCAACACCGGTTGTCATGGTTATAAGAGGAGCTAACTCCCATAGATCTGAAAGCGCTGGTGAGCTGGCATCCTCTGCTTCGCCTGCTCTCCCCTCCTCTCTGCGCATATTCCTCTGGCACAGAGAAGAGCTCAGCAGCTCGGGGGCGAGCGGAGCTAGGGCTGGAAGGTGGAGTGAGGACGCCGAGGGCTAGACCAGGGAGATGAGTGGCAACCGGAGGCAGCCGAGCCGCAGGGGCCAGGTGGGTCAGGGCCAGCCGGTCCCCGGGGCTGGCCTGAGAGCTGCAGCAGGCTCTGCTGTAGGCGCTGGCGTCTTTCCGGCATCCCTAGGCAGGATTCCTCCCCGGCCTGTCTCTCTGGACTCTGCCGGCACTCTGGCGTTTTCCAGCCTCACTGAGTGTTTCTCTCACCCCTTCCACAGGCCCGGGAAAAGGAGAAGATGAAGGAAGCCAAGGATGCCCGCTATACCAACGGGCACCTCTTCACCACCATCTCCGTTTCGGGCATGACCATGTGCTATGCCTGTAACAAGAGCATCACAGCCAAGGAGGCCCTCATCTGCCCAAGTAAGTTGGACCCTGAATGTCACTCTGACTCTCATCTTCCCATCTGTCCTTTCTGCTCTGGATCCATAGGGGTCACTCTCCACGCAGAGCCCCAGCTGGGTCCAAATGCCAGGGCCAGATGCTTGCTCCCTTTCCTCCCACCGAGGGGTGGTGGCAGTCGGACTGTGGCACAAGCAGGACTATCTGGGAGCGGGGGGGGGGAGACCAGGATGGCTCCCAGTGCAGCTGTCATCCTCTGGGTGTCCCCGGCTCCCTGAACAGCTGGGGAACTGATTGGAGCAGGAGCAGGAATGCATGTGAGGGCAGGTGGGGGCAGGCGAGGGGAGCTTGGTGGCAAGCTACTGAACTTGCAGCTGGCTCTGCCTATCTTCTGGGCAGAACTGGACGTTCAGGACTCCGGGGGCCCCTGGCCGCTCCCTTTCTATTGATTGTGGGTGGGGCCTGAAATGTCTGCAGCTTGAAGCAGAAGACGGGCTTAGGACCCTCTGTCGCACATTCTGGTCTGACTGGGGGCAGGCGAGGGGAGCTTGGTGGCAAGCTACTGAACTTGCAGCTGGCTCTGCCTATCTTCTGGGCAGAACTGGACGTTCAGGACTCCGGGGGCCCCTGGCCGCTCCCTTTCTATTGATTGTGGGTGGGGCCTGAAATGTCTGCAGCTTGAAGCAGAAGACGGGCTTAGGACCCTCTGTCGAACATTCTGGTCTGACTGACTACACGGTGGAGAGAGGGCACACGGCAAGGATGTGTGTGTTTTGGGGGGTGAGGGTTAGACGTCCTGACCTTCACCTACATCGGAAGGCAGCCTGTATTTAGGAAGTATGATTCTTCCTTCTCCAAAATGCCTATGCAGAGGGCTCCTGCCTTGTTCCACCCCCCCACCCCCAATTTATGGCAAAGAGCTGCTTGTGATCAGAGCAGGCCTGAGGTATTGGGACCTGCTGCTGGTGAGTGGGACAACGGCTGTAGCCCTAAATCCCTAAGGAACTGGGGAAGGAACCCCAGAAAGGACCACTGTTTCCTCGATGCTCTGCTTGGAGTGATGAGGATGAGGAGGGAACCCCGATCTAAATCCCTCTAGAGACCTGACAAAATTCCCAATCCCGAGCTTGTTGCCAGGGGAACTGGTGAGGCGGGCAGCCTGCAAGTGCTATTTTGAGAGCAGGTGGAAAGCGGAGGTTCGCTCCAGAGACACTGGGTGCTAGGGATATAGGAGAAGGGAGCTCCTGGGGGGTGGGGGCAGCCCCTGCCCCCACTTCTGTCTGCCCCCCTGCCCCACCCTGCTTGCCTTGTATTTGTGGAAGTGAGCGTGGTGCTGGGTATTGTCTGAAGGAGTTAGCAGAATTTCCGGTGTTGTTGGATGGAGGAGGGGAAGCTGGAGAGGAACAAGGGCTGAGGGCATGTCGGGGGAAAGGGACAGCCGTGGTTCCAGTGCTGGGCTGGGCTGTTCTTCCTTTCCTCGCCTCTTCTACCCCATGGCCAGGTGTGTGGGGTGGGTGACGGGGGAGAAGCAGATGGAGTGTGAGCGCTGTAGGTTCGCCTCAGTTAGAGAACAGGACTCCTGGGCCTAGAAGAAGGCAGATTGACTGGAGGCAGAGCCTGCAGAGCTGAGCAGTGCAGAGGCAAGCAGTGGAGGGAAGGGCAGGGCTGGGTCCAGCCCCACTCTACCACTGGGTCCATCGGCCCTCACCCTGCGTAGGCCTGGGCAGAGTTCATGGGCAGGCGTGTGGTTCCATGGAAGGCTCGGGCACACCGGAGTTGAAATCCCGGCTCTACCTCTAGCTATATGACCTCTGGCAGGTGATCTAACCTCGTTAGGCCAGGTTCCCCATCTGGAAAACAAGGAGAACTGAGTCTACCGCAAAGGGTTGTTAGGACCACATAAATCTGGGACACTGACGAGATGCTCAGGGCATGTTCCTTTCTCCCCTCGGCCCCTAGTCCCCTTCCCAGATGCTCCTGTGCCATCTTCGCTTCCGTGGGCGTCTTCTCTTCCATCTGTCGTTCTCAACCACCTTTGTGCTTCTTGAACTCATCTGGCAGCCAGTAACCCCTTCTTCCCTCTAGTCCACCCCTCAGGTCACCTTTGAGCCTGCTGCCCTGATTACGTAGTTGTGGTCAACACCTGTGCCCCTAAATTAATTTCCTGCTTGAAGGAAGGAGGAGGCGGGAGGAGAGGGGCTGGGGTGTGGCGATGGTTGAGAAGCCTGGGAAGGGAGGACAGTCTCTGAGACTGTGTGGCCAAGGGGAGATGGGCGTCGGCATATGGGTGTGCCCCCTCCTGTACCACCCGGCCCTCCCTTCACCCTCTTTACCCCACCCTCCCAGCCTGCAATGTGACTATCCACAACCGCTGTAAAGACACCCTCGCCAACTGTACCAAGGTCAAGCAGAAGGTGAGATGGCAGGGAGGGCCGAGGGCTGGGGGAGAGGGTAGCGAGTGTGCGGTGCCCTCATGCCTTTTTCATTCATCCCCTCCCCTGTGTTCCTCCACCCCTCTCCTCACCGTGGGGCAGCCCAGACCCTCCACCCCAGACCTCAGGCCTGAGCGGGCCAGCCTATTGCTATAGACATACCTCCCCGGCACTGGGCTCAGCCACCCTGAGGATGGTAGCCGTCCTGCCAGCTTTCTCCCGAGGGGGCCAGCTGCCCAGCTCCTGCCCTGTGCTATGGGAGTGACGCCTGGGTGACAGCTGTCCTTGGTGTCTCTCTCTCGCCCTCTGTCCCACAGCAACAGAAAGCGGCCCTGCTGAAGAACAACACTGCCTTGCAGTCTGTGTCACTCCGCAGTAAGAGTGAGTAGCGAGGGGGTGCAGGAGCCCCCAGGGGCCCCTGGGCCCCAGGCCTTGCAGGCCACGGGCTCTGCTGCTCCCCTCGAATGTGTTCCCTGGCGCAGCACCTTTCTCCCCTTAATCGGAAGCAGGTGGTGAGATGTGCAGACTCTCTGGCTTAGGGGCAGGACAGAACCCCAGGGGCGCGAGGGCGTGGGATGGCTGGCCCTCTGAACCTGCTCACACCCGTACTATTATGGTTATTATTTACGCTGCCCTTGGGTGTTGGTGGCAGCGGCCAAGTGCCCGTTCAGACCGCGCTGGTGGAACAGGAAGAGCACGGTGCTTAGTCAGGTGTGAGTCCCTGCTCATCCACTGGCTGAGTCACCCCGGACAAGGCTGAGACCCTTTCTGAGCTCCAGCTTGCTCATAGGCATGGTGAGGGGAAGGGTTGAGACAAGAAAAGCTCTTTGTGTGTGAAAAGTATTGCACAAATGTAAGGCAGCACCGCTGTTAGCATCTTCCTTCGATTAGAGTGGGCGAAGGGTGGGTGGGAGAGGAGGCCTGCCTTTCCGTGGAGGAGCCTGGGAGGCCTGGTTCCTGGGCAGGCACCGCGTGCGTTTGACGTTCGCCTGCTCCGTGTCCCCTCCGCAGCCACCACGCGGGAGCGCCCGAGCTCCGCCATCTACCCCTCCGACAGCTTCCGGCAGTCCCTGCTGGGCTCCCGCCGAGGCCGCTCCTCCTTGTCCTTAGCCAAGAGTGTTTCCACAACCAACATCGCTGGGTGAGCCTCTGCAGGGGGAAGGGGAGCCGGGTAGGCAGAGAAGGTGGCAGTGGGGACCAGCGGGCGAGAGGTCCTTGCCACGCCTGGGTTCAGGATTAGTCAGACAGGTAAGGAGCCCTGGGGGTGACTGCCTCGCGGGTCCCGGCTTCGGCTCCGCGCCTGGGAAGGGCTCTCTTGCCGGCGTTGGAGTGATGCAGCCGACCCGCGCTTCCCTCAGACACTTCAACGATGAGTCTCCACTGGGCCTGCGCCGGATCCTCTCCCAGTCCACAGACTCCCTCAACATGCGGAACCGAACCCTATCGGTGGAGTCCCTCATCGACGAAGGTGACCATGTGGGGCCTGGGGACACCCGGAGAGGAGGGGCTGGTGGGCAGGCCCAGAATGGCAGAGCCGGAGGGGGTCCAGAGAAGGGCCCAGGACCTCGGGGATTGGCTCTGAGTTGCTGCCTCCACTGATGTCCAGGTGCAGAGGTCATCTACAATGAGCTGATGAGTGACTTTGAGATGGACGAGAAGGACTTTGCAGCCGATTCCTGGAGCCTTGCTGTGGATAGCAGCTTCCTGCAGCAGCATAAAAAGGAGGTGATGAAGCAACAGGATGTCATCTATGGTGAGCCCAGACCACCCTGAGACTCCTCCGCCTTCGCTAGGTCCTGTCTGTTGGTGTCCTTCTGCCAGTCCCCACCTCTCAAGATCCCCCCCTCTGACCCCATTGGTCTCCGAGACCCTGCCTGGCACCCCACAGATTGCCACGAGGGACTGTTGGTCTCCAAGGCTCTGTCTTTATCCCTTCATTCTAGTCAATTCTTAGTCTGTACTCTGGGCCTGTTTCATGCCCATTACCATGCTAGGGACGGTGGGAAACCTAGACATGTAGACAAATACATGGTCCTTGCCCTAAAGCAGCTTACGACTTCAGATGACAATCATAAAGACAAAAAACGATTAGAAAATGACCTACGATCGATCATACTCATGCAGAATGTTGATCTGGAAGGGGCTTTGCAAGCCTCACGTAGTGCTCTGAGGTTCCCAACCGAGGTCCCACCAATTGTGGCCATGCCAAGGCAGAGGCCAGATGTCCTGTTGTCCACACAGAGCTGATCCAGACGGAGCTGCACCATGTGCGGACGTTGAAGATCATGACCCGCCTCTTTCGCACGGGGATGCTGGAAGAGCTACAGCTGGAGCCGGGAGTGGTCCAGGGCCTGTTCCCCTGTGTGGACGAGCTCAGTGATATCCACACACGCTTCCTCAGCCAGTTGTTAGAGCGCCGGCGGCAGGCCCTGTGCCCTGGCAGCACCCGGAACTTCATCATCCCTCGCTTGGGCGACCTGCTCATTAGCCAGGTGAGAAAAGGCGGTGTGACTGGAGTGGCGTTTCTTTTTTTTTTCTTTTTTTAATGTTTTTGTTGATTTGAGAGAGAGAGAAAGGGAGGAGAGAACATCTATGTGTGAGAGAAACAGTGATTGGTTTCCTCCTATACTCACCCCAATCGGGGATTCAACCCACAACCTGGGCATGTGCCCTGACCGGGAATCAAACCGGTGACCTTTTGGTACACAGGATGATGTTCAACCAACTGAGCCATACTGGCCAGGGTTAGGGAGGGCATTTCTTTTTTTTTTTTTTTTTAAATATATTTTATTGGTTTTTTATAGAGAGGAAGGGAGAGGGATAGAGAGTTAGAAACATCAATGAGAGAGAAACATCGATCAGCTGCCTCCTACACACCCCAAACTGGGGATGTGCCTGCAACCAAGGTACATGCCCTTGACTGGAATCGAACCTGGGACCCTTGACTCCGCAGTCCGACGCTCTATCCACTGAGCCAAACCGGTCAGGGCAGGAGGGCATTTCTTGCCCCCAACTCTAGGGGGTAGAGCCAGGGAGAACTGGAGAGGCAGGAAGACGCCTGTTTGGCTGGAGGCCAGAGAGCACACAGGGGATGAGGTGTGGCTTTGGGGGAGATGCTGATCTAGCCTTGCTCCCCCAACTTCTAGTTCTCCGGTCCCAGCGCTGAGCAGATGCGGAAGACCTACTCGGAGTTCTGTAGCCGCCACACCAAGGCCTTGAAGCTCTATAAGGAGCTGTATGCTCGAGACAAACGCTTCCAGCAGTTCATCCGGGTGAGCAAACCTCTCCGGGACCCAAACCCAGCCTCCCCCACTCCTGGGTGCAGGTGGACTGCACCTGCGTGGAGATCAGGTGGTCACCAGCCCTGCGGGCCAGCCTCCGGTGGCAGCACGGCAGGAGCTTGGTCTGATGGTCCTCACAGTAGATCTCATTTTCCAGACGCACTCACCTAAGCCAGCATGAGGTCAATGGCCGAGCCCGTGCCAGCACCGGAGCGGAGCTCCGAGTCCAGCCTTCTCCGTGTTGCCCTCCCCCCGCCCCCGCTCTCGCCCTGAGTCCTGCCTCTGTCCTTGTAGAAAGTGACCCGCCTGGCTGTGCTGAAGCGGCATGGGGTACAGGAGTGCATCCTGCTGGTGACGCAGCGCATCACCAAGTACCCGGTGCTCATTAACCGGATCCTGCAGCATTCCCACGGTGAGCGGGGGCTGCAGGGGGAGGAGGGGGGCGGGCTATTTGGGGTAACAAAACGGCTTGGGAGGACCAAGGGAAGGGATAGAGGCAGAGGTGGAACCTAGGCAGCCTCTGAAGGTGGGGTCGCGACTCGGAGGGAACTGAGGTTGGGGTGAAGCTCGCTGAGCCCCGCCTCGTGCTGACCCGGTGCCAGGGATGGAGGAGGAGCGCAAGGACCTGACAGCGGCTCTGGGGCTGGTGAAGGAGTTGCTGTGCCATGTGGACCAGGATGTGCACGAGCTGGAGAAGGGGGCCCGCCTGCAGGAGATCTACAACCGCATGGACCCCCGGGCCCAGACGCCGGTGCCTGGCAAGGGCCCCTTCGGCCGAGAGGAGCTTCTGCGGCGCAAGCTTATCCACGACGGTTGCCTGCTCTGGAAGACTGCGACCGGCCGTTTCAAAGGTCAGTGGTCACCTCGCAGGCCAAGCGGGCGCGGGCAGTCAGAGATGGAGAGGGAGGAGCATTCGGCCCTTACATCTCTCTCTGCAGCTGTACACCCAGGGGAGGCCTGGTGGGAGGAATTAGCATGATCTCTGTTGCAGAGAAAGTCTGGGTTTAACTTTACGGACCAATCAGGGACTTTATCAGTATTTATTCGTTTCTTTTCTTTTTTTAAAATTTATTTATTCATTTTAAATATATATTTTATTGATTTCAGAGAGGAAGGGAGAGGGAGAGAGAGATAGAAACATCAATGATGAGAGAGAATCATTGACCGGCTGCCTCCTGCACGCCCCCTACTGGGGATCGAGCCCACAACCCGGGCATGTGCCCTTGGCCAGAATCAAACCTGGGACCCCTTAGTCTGCAGGCCAACGCTCTATCCACAGAGCCAAACCGGCCAGGGCAGTATTTATTCGTTTCTTTGGTCCTTGTGAGCGCGTGCCGGAGAGCTATCAGTTTTGATGAGGAAGACAGAGGAACCCCAGGACCCATAGGATAAGCTCGGGGCAGTTGGCTCTACCCACTGGATTCCCAGCTACCAGGGCTGGGAATGGGCAGGAGCTTTGGGAACACAGCTGGGGACTGAGCCCAGCAAAGGGTGGGCAGACTGGAGAAGGCAGAAAAGAGCTGAGGGGGTGTGTGGGGGTGGGGCACGCTTTCCCAGGCTCTCTTCCCAGGCGGTACTGACCAAGTCTTTCCTACCTAAATCAGGAAAAGAGTAATAGGCCTTGGTTTGTGCTGCCTGAGGCCAAGCCTGGCTGAACCTCTGTCCTATGGCAGAATCCCCATGTGCTTGGGGATTGCAGTCTTCACCAACCACTTTCCTTCACCCCTTTCTCTCCTTCCCATCCCTCCCATGCAGCAGCTAAGAATAGGTATAGGCTATGCTGGGGTGAAGGGGTTAGAATTAGAAAGACTGGAGATCTTTTTTTTTTTTAATATATTTTATTAATTTTTTATAGAGAGGAAGGGAGAGGGATAGAGAGTTAGAAACATCAATGAGAGAGAGACATCGATCAGCTGCCTCCTGCACACCTCCTACTGGGGATGTGCCCTCAACCAAGGTACATGCCCTTGGCCGGAATCGAACCTGGGACCTTTCAATCCGCAGACCGATGCTCCATCCACTGAGCCAAACCGGTTAGGGCTGGAGATCTTTATTTGTGAAGCATTTAGCAAATGCCTGCCCCTTTTGTGTGCCCACACTTCAATAAGATCTCCAAGGGAAAAGAGTGAGTGTGTGCTATATTTTAAAAATATTTTTTATTGATTTTAGAGAGAGGAAGGGAGAAGGAGAGAGAGATGGAAATATCAATGATGAGAGAGAATCATTGATTGGCTTCCTCCTGCCCGCCCCCTTCTGGGGATTGAGCCTGAAACCCAGGCCTGTGCCCTGACCAGAAATCGAACCGTGACCTCCTGATTCATAGGTCGATGCTCAACCACTGAGCCATGCTGGCCGGGCAAGTGCGTGCTTTCGTGACATCTGAGTTTTATGGACTTGACCTTTGTTCTCTCCGCTGTCTTAAAGTGCAGGACTTCATAGGCTCTGAGGGCCTAGAAAGTGGGGCAGAGGAGGGGCGTGAAGGGGGGCCTGCTGGAGTGGAAGCGGATGGCATTGCTCAACTGTGAGAGAGATGGATAAGGAGCCCAACGTTCCCCCTGCCGGCCCAGCACAAAACGAGAAGTGGGAGTACGCTGGGCACGGGGAATTTAGGTCCAACTTTCCAAAAGGTCATATATTATTAGGTGTTAGACATAAAGCTGAAAGGTTGAAAAAGGGTGGGCCCCTCCTGCTCTGGGAATCCGTTTTATTCTCTGGACCCTTTCACCCAGAAAAACACATGTTATATTAACATGCAAAGTTGCTTATGCAACTTCAGACGGTTTGCAGAGCCTCTGGAGCCCAGCAGTGGACATTGTAGGGGGTCTGTGGACTCCAGGTTAAGAAACCTGCATATGCCCTAACCGGTTTGGCTCAGTGGATTGAGCATCGGCCTGTGGACTGAAGGGTCCCAGGTTTGATTCCAGTCAAGGGCATGTACCTTGATTAAAAAAAAAAAAAGAAAAAAAGAGAGAGAGAGAAAAAAACACCCTGCATAGCCTGGCCAGTGCGGCTCAGTGGTTGAGCATCAACCTATGAACCAGGAGGTCATGGTTCAATTCCTGGTCAGGGCACCTGCCTGGGTTGGGTTGGGGGCTCGATCCCCAGTGTGAGTTGTGCAGGAGGCAGCCGATCAATGATTCTCATCATTGATGTTTCTATCTCTCCCTTTCCACTCTGAAATCAATAAAAAAAAAAATATTTTAAAAACAAAACCAAACCTGTATCACTTGGGTACGGAGGTTTTTCTTTAAAGCTGTTGGGTAAACCCTGATGGTCTCTTCTAGCCTAAGAAGCTGTTTTGCCCGATAGCACACACATTTCCCCCCTCTCGCAGTCTGAGCTGTAAGAATGGGGAGGCGCGAGGGCTGCACGGGTGGAGGGAGCAACCAGAGGGAAGAGAGGCCAGGAAGAGGGGGATCAGGAGTTGTAACCCGATGGGGCCAGCCTGATCCTCGGGGAAGAGGAAACCGCTGCGGGGACCCTCTCATGCTGACTGCGCCCCCGCCTTGGCCCCCCTGCCAGATGTGCTGATGCTGCTGATGACAGACGTGCTAGTGTTTCTCCAAGAGAAGGACCAGAAGTACATCTTTCCTACCCTGGTGAGACCTTCCACCTCCTTTCTCAACCAGCACAGACGAGTGTTTCAGGCCCTTTTTGCTTTCCTCCCTGAGTCCGAAAGAACCCTGAAATAGCCATGGTTGTAACCGTTACTATAGTAAAATAAGAAGGAATAACTAACAGGTGTTACTGGGTGCAGGCACTTTTACACTTGTGAGGAAGGCCAATGAATACCCCCCCCTTTTTTAATATAAATCTTTATGGTTGGAGGTATTACATATTCCCTTTTTCCCCCACTGACCTCCTCCAGCCCGCCCCCACTCCCTGCCCCAGGCCTCACCACCCTATTGTCTGTGTCCATGTATTTGCATATATGCATATGAGGTCTTTGGTTTATTAATACTCCCTTTTTGTAGGTGAGAAAAGTAAAGCTTAAAGTTAATTAAATTGTCCAGGGCCACATGTGCTTCGAGGTCCTCTCTGGCTGGCACCAAAGCCAGGGCTCTTAACTTGGACTGTCGGTGGGCTCTTCCACCCTTTGTGTATTCCGGGAGAACTGAAGAGCATCCAGGTACCCAAGGGCCGGGATCGCCAGGCTTACTCCTTCCTTTCCCTGACCGACAGGACAAGCCCTCGGTGATATCACTGCAGAATCTCATCGTTCGGGACATTGCCAACCAGGAGAAAGGGATGTTTCTGATCAGCGCGGCCCCCCCTGAGATGTATGAGGTCCACACGGCATCCCGGGATGATCGGAGCACCTGGATCCGAGTCATTCAGCAGAGTGTGCGCATGTGAGTGTGTGTGTGGCCTCAGGGCACCTGCAGCTTCGGCTCCAGGCCACAGCGCTCCCTGGGATCAGAACCCGGGGTTCAGAGGTGGAGGCAGAGGCTGGGGGCAGACAAGATGGCCCAAGGCAGGGAAGGTCGTCTTATGTTCTCATATGTGATGACAACCCCAATCCCCTGTCAAATGCAACATGAGCTGACAAGCAAAGGAATGGTTTGAGCTGTAATATGGTGGAATACCTGCCTGGCCGACAGTCCAATTTCAGCTGCTTTACCATTTGGTCTGTAGGCAGTGGGCTGCTATTTGGATTGGATTGGATTTTACCTCTGTTGTCTAAAAAGGAATGAAAAAGAAGATAATAAAAGCATTGATACTGGAGATAAGAGGAGCAAGTCTCATAAACAAACTCCATACAAGAGAGACAAGAAGGAAATTGTTTAGTGTGCTACAGCAGCAAATCTTTTTTTAAAAAAATATGGGTTTTTGTTGTGTTTTTTTAGAGAGAAAGAGAGAAAGGAAGGGAGAGGGAGATAGATACATTGATGAGAGAGAAATATTGATCGGCCGCTTCCTGCACACCCCACACTGGGGATCAAACCTGCAACCCAGGCATGTGCTCTGACCAAGAATCAAACCATGACCTCCTGGTTCATAGGTCGAAGCTCAACCACTGAGCCACACCAACTAGGCTAAAGCAGCAAATCTTTAGCTTCTGATGGACACACATTAGATTTGAGGCAGTCAGTCAAGTAAAGTGCATGTAAAATGTTGAAAATTGATTCTTGAAGATTACACTCAATTAGGATATTTATAATTTTTTTTAGCTTTCAGAGAATGGATTCTTCTCCACTTTATAATATATAAACCTATTTTTTTCATTATTAACACTAGTATAGATATCCCCCATTCCCTCCTCTTGTTCCCCCTCCAGCCAGCTCCTGTCCTCCTATCAACCTATTATTTTAACTTCTTCAATCTAGACTTTTGAACTAATTTTTCAGAAATGCATACAAAACTATGAAATTGCCCATTTTAGCAAAACAGTGCAAAATACCTGTTCTATTGACAGTAGATCCACAGTGGCCTCTTTATTAATAGTATTAATAGTTGTAATTGTGAAAATTATAATTAATATTATTCATTGTAGTTCATTGAGCCTCTGCTATTATTAAAACACTGTTATATTATTGAATTTAATCCTAACAAAAACCCATAAGGGAGATAGTATTCCCATTTTTCCAAAAGAGGAAATAGAAAGTTGATCACCTGGCAAATAGTGGAGCCAGGATTGGAGCCCCATTTGCTTGAGGTCAAAGCCTGTAGTTGTCCCTCTGCACTATGCTGCCTCTCCAGGTGATCTTAGGGGAGGGACATGCATCCCACTAAATGCAGAGGACCGGTGCTAAGAAAGGGGGCGGGTCAGGAGTGAAGGGAGCCAGGGCATGCGGCTGATGGGTCATACCAGGGAAGCATAGAACACGTTTGCGAAGGAGGGAGAGTGATTCCCGGTCTGTAGCCTCGCTTCCTCCCTTACCCCTGCCCGCCCTGTTACCTTTCCAGATGCCCATCCAGAGAGGACTTCCCCCTGATTGAGACAGAGGATGAGGCTTACCTGCGGCGAATCAAGAGTAAGTCCCACGCACAAAATTCATTAAATAATTTAGGATACAGTCACACAATGAGATGGCTGTCTGAGGGCTGATGTAGATCCATAACTGAAACATACTGTTAAGTGAAAAGAGCAAGGTTTAGAACAGTGTAAAGTGTAATCTACCATCTGTGTAAAAATAATGGGGATAGATAGGTCATGTAGTGTGTGTGTGTGTGTGTGTGTGTGTGTGTGTGTGTGTGTGTGTAATATTTCAAAAAAGTCAGATATTATTATGGCTGCTTCTGGGAAGGGGGGTTGAGACAGTAACTTTTTACTATAGGGTCTTATTTCAGTTAGGGCATGATCTGCATCCCAGCCAGCAGGGAAGAGTAAAGGAACAAGGAGAGTTTATATCCATTTTTAAAAAATATATTTATTGATTTGAGAGAGAGAGAGAAACATCGATGTGAGAGAGAAACTTTAATCAGTTTCCTCCTGCTTACACCCCAACTGGGGATCATGCCTGCAACCTGGGCATGCGCCCTGCCTGCGAACCACACCGGCAACATTTTGGTGCATGGAATGATGTTTGATCAACTGAGCCACACTGGCCAGGGCATATATCCATTTCTTTTTTTAAAATGTTTTTATTGATTTCAGAGAGAGGGAGAAAGAGATAGAAACATCAATGATGAGAATCATTGACTGGCTGCCTCCTGCACGCCCCCTAATGGGGATCGAGAATGCAAGCTGGGCATGTGCCCTGACCTGGAATCAAACCATGACCTCCTGGTTCATGGGTCCACGCCACACTGGTCGGCAATATGTCTCATTTCTTTTGAGGACAGATCTGGAAGGTGCACCCATTGGCCATAATTTAGTCATATGGCAACGTCTAGCTGCAAACCAAGCTGGGAAATGTAGTCAAACTGGGTAGCATGCGCCCAGATGAAACTTGTACACGTTCTCTAACCAAAGGAAGATGTGGAGAGTGAAAACTGGTGGACAACCTTCAGTCCCTACCACAACCGTTTTTACTTTATTTTACTTATTGATTGATTTTAGAGCAGCGGTTCTCAACCTGTGGGTCGCGACCCTTTTGGGGGTCGAACAACCCTTTCACAGGGGTCGCCCAAGACCATTGGAAAACACATATATAATTACATATTGTTTTTGTGATTAATCACTATGCTTTCATTATGTTCAATTTGTAACAATGAAAATACATCCTGCATATCAGATATTTACATGACGATTCATAACAGTAGCAAAATTACAGTTATGAAGTAGCAACAAAAATAATTTTATGGTTGGGGATCACCACAACATGAGGAACTGTATTAAAGGGTCGCGGCATGAGGAAGGTTGAGAACCACTGTTTTAGAGAGAGAGAGGAAGAGAGAGAGGGAGGGAAGGAGAGAGAGAGAGAAACATCAATTTGTTGTTCAACTTGTTTATGCATTGATGGATTGATTCTTATATGTGCTCTGACCAGGGATCGAACCCACAACCTTGGTGTATCGGGACTACACTCTAACCAACTGAGCTACCCAGACAGGGCTATCACTTTTGTTTTTAAAACAGAAGTGTATATGTTACTTTCCCCCTCAAAATGTTTTTTTTCTTTTTCACACATGCCAAAAATCAAAATTAAGTCCTACTGCTCTGCCCAGCCCTGGCCTGTCATCCCTAAGGCTGCCTCTGGGATGGCTGCCCCTCCACTGCTGGCTCTCTGGGCGCCCTCTCTGGGCGCCCCCTCGGCCCTCTAGTGTGCTCACCTGTTCCTTGTCCACAGCGGAGCTGCAACAGAAAGACCGGGCACTGGTGGAGCTGCTGCAGGAGAAGGTCGGGCTGTTTGCCGAGATGACCCATTTCCAGGTGGAAGAGAATGGCAGCTGTGGGATGCCCCTGCCCACCCTGCCCAGGGGCCTTTTCCGTTCTGAGTCCCTCGAGTCCCCTCGTGGCGAGCGGCTGCTGCAGGATGCCATCCGTGAGGGTGAGGGAACGCCCAGGGAAGAGTCCCGGCTCGTCCACTCACTGTCACAGACTATGGACACACAGCTAGACCCGGACGCATGCAGACAAAAGGGATGTCCGCCCCACAGCCCATAGACTCCCCGAGTGCCTGCTGTGTGCGCGGTGCTGGGAAAGGCCGGGGAAGAGATGGGCACCTGTCATCCTCCGTGCACCTGTGCTGCCCTGGGGCTCCTTTCATGAACTTTGCCTTGTACATGGTGGTGTGAGTGGGAGCCCACATGGGCAGGGTATTCCCCTCGATGTCTGCGTAGTCCAAGCGTATTGGGCAAATGGCATCGCCTCCCATTCCTCACAGGGTTCTGTCGTACCTCTGTCCTCACCTCTTTTTTCCCTTCAGTGGAGGGCCTGAAAGACCTGCTCGTGGGGCCTGGAGTGGAGCTGCTCTCGACCCGGGAACCAGGCCTGCCCACGGAAGCAGAAAGTGGTGGTAACATGAGTCCTGGAATCACCGCCAGTGAGTGCCAGGGCAGGGGACCGGGGGGCCGGGGGGGGGGTTAAAGAGAATGGGGTGGTACCAGGGGCCGAGTGCTGTCAGGGTCCTTCCTGTGAGCTCAGCCCATCCTTTTCTCCTCAACAGATGGCGAGGCCAGAACCTTCAATGGCTCGATCGAGCTCTGCAGAGCCGACTCAGACTCCAGCCAGAAGGTGGGTCCTCAGGAGATGTCAGGACTTGGCTAGAGGATGGGAAAGGGACAGCTGGCCTATAGATCCCTAACACGGAGCTATCGGGGACAGGCACCAGGGACTTGTGTGCCTGCTGACTCCCTATCCTTGCCCATTTCTGCAGGATCGAAATGGAAATCAGCTGAGATCTCCCCAGGAGGTGAGATGGGGATTGGATGCTATGGGAGACTGAAGGGAGGATATTCTTAGTCTTGAGAAATTGGAGCCCAGTTTGGACGGGGGTGGGGGAGAGTCTACACTTCAAAGTTGTAAGTTTTACTGTCCCCACACCCACACTTATTCCAACTTCCGGGCAGTTCTCCCATCCTGAAGCTTGAGCCCTGTCCCCACTCTCTCCTCTCTCCTCAGGAAGCGTTGCAGCGATTGGTCAATCTTTATGGACTTCTTCATGGCCTACAGGTCAGTGGGGCAGGGGCGGGAATGGGGAAGGGGAGGAGCCAGCGCAGAGCTGCCATTCAGGTGAACAGAGTCATTCTGATAGGCCTTTTTTTTTAAATTAAATATGTTTTTATTGATTTTAGAGAGAGAGGAAGGGAGAGGGAGAGAGAAAGAGAGAAACATCAATTGGTTGCCTCCTGACCGGGGATCAAACCCGCAAACTGAGTATGTGCCCTGACTGGGAATCGAACAGGTGACCCTTCGGTGCATGGGACAATGCTCAACCAACTGAGCCACGTTGGCCGGGGCCTAATCGGCCTTTCTAAGCCTTCTCCCAGTTGGAACACTCCAGGAATCCTGACCTGGTTCCTGGGGGTGAGGGTGAGGGATAGAAGAAATGGGGTTTCTGATAGACTCATCTGTCCCCATTCCACCCAGGCGGCTGTGGCCCAGCAGGATACGTTGATGGAAGCCCGGGTCCCCGAGGGCCCGGAGCGACGGGAGAAGCTGACCCGAGCCAACTCTCGGGATGGGGAAGCTGGCAGAGCTGGGGCTACCCCTGGGGCTCCTGAAAAGCAGGCCACGGAACTGGCGTTACTGCAGCGGCAGCACACGCTGCTGCAGGAAGAGCTGCGGCGCTGCCGGCGCCTCGGGGAAGAGCGGGCGGCTGAGGCTGGCAGCCTGGAAGCCCGGCTCCGGGAGAGTGAGCAGGCCCGGGCCCTGCTGGAGCGGGAGGCTGAAGAGGCTCGCAGGCAGCTGGCCGCCTTGGGCCAAGCCGACGCCGTTCCCCAGGAGGCCCCCTGGGCCCGCAGGCCTCTGGATCCCCGGCGCCGGAGCCTCCCGGCAGGCGATGCCCTGTACTTGAGCTTCAGCCCCCCTCAGGTAAGGGAGCTTGGAGTCGTGAGCTGACCTGAGGTGGACTTCAGGGCCCATGGGAGAACCTGAAAGGAATTGGGGACTTGAGCCCAAATGAAATTGGGCAACCGACTCGAAGGACTAGTGAGTGGGTGCAGAAAGAAGTCAGTCAGTGGTGGAGGTACTGGAGAGAATTGAGCCTTGGGGCCCAGACGGCCCATGGCCCCAGCTGAGCAGGGCCTGCAGTTGTCACACGCCTCAGTCCCTGACCTGCTGCTTTCCTTGCGCGGCCCACAGCCCAGTCGAGGCCATGACCGCCTGGATTTGCCTGTGACTGTCCGCGCTGTCCATCGGCCCTTTGAGGATCGAGAGGGGCAGGAGCTGGGCAGCCCCGAGGAGCGGCTACAAGACAGCAGCGACCCTGACACTGGCAGCGAGGAGGAAGGAAGCAGCCGTCTGTCTCCGCCCCATAGTCCTCGAGGTGAGATCCTGGCAGAGTGGGGTGCGACCTGGGTTCAGACCCCTGGGCTGTGCTTTCCACGTGGAGTCTGTGTCCTGGAGCACGGGGACATTTAGGAAGGTCCCTCACTAACCACTGGGGTCTACAGTAACGCTTGGGAAGGACACAAGGATTTCCTGTTTTGTCTGATGGCGAATGAGTGGTGAAACTCTAGGAAGCAAAGAATGTAGGGGCCACTCCTTCTCTAGTAAGTCATTTGATTCCCAGCCTTTTCAAGTAGAAATACATATATATTAGAGAGAGAAAGGAAGGGAGGGAGGGAGAGAAGCATCCACTTATTTATGCTTTCATTGGTTGATTCTTGTATGTGCCCTGACCCGGGACTGAACCAGCAACTTTAGCATATTGGGATGGCTCTCTAACCAACTGAGCTACCCAGCCAGGGTTAGAAATAAATTTATTTATTTATTTTTAGAAAGAGATTTTTTTTAAGTTAAAAAAAAAAGTCACAGACTTCCAAGTTCTTTTAGTTGGCTTAGGAAATACAAAATAACCCAAAGCTACTATAACTTCATATAGCAATCTTAAAATATCTTGTTATTTTATTAATCAAATTGTATCTTCGTATACTTACCAGTATATGAAGTACCTACCAAGGTGTGAGCACATCGCTTACTTTGTTGACAGAGGTTTTCCCCTCATCAAGGATTCACAGACGTTGGTCATCCCTCACAGCCCGCAGAGCTCCTCGGCCCACAGATGGGGGGGCATTAGTGTAGGGTGGGTGCTCATGGAGCCCCTGACCACGCACTGACTTTGCCCTGCCCCCCGCAGATTTCACCAGAATGCAGGACATACCCGAGGAGACTGAGAGCCGCGATGGGGAGCCTGTAGCTCCGGAGAGCTAAGGGGGCCCCGCCCTCCTTCCTGTGCCCCCTGAAGAATATTACTGAGGGTGGCAAACCCTGGGGACTCCAACCTGCCAGTGAGCAGGGAACACTTGAACTGCTGATTGTCCTTGCCAGCTCTTGGGATCCTTGGAGACCTGGGGCCATTTAGGAAGCTGGGGGGGAGTTAGGCCACAGTGCCCCCTGGTGGCATCCAGAAAGTACACCACAGATGCCAATTCTTCATGCCTTCTTCCCTCTACTTTAGGAAAGTTTATTTATTTATTGTTTATTAGTTATGGAGGGAGAAAGGGGATTTAGAGGACCAGGGACATGGGAGCCAAGCCATAGGGAACAAGGGGCCTTGTCCTTTAACACTACTGGGGTTTATTCAGACGTAACCATGCAGCTGCCGGATTCCAGCCCTGCCACCCTCCCAGCAACATCGCCTTTGAGGAGAGGCTGCAGCTGTAGGACCCGACTGCCCCTTCAAGAAGGGCTATGGGCAGGGCCATATCCCTTTCCCCTCAACCTCTTACTGCTGTTCTCTCTTCTCTCCGTCCTCAGTGGAACCCCAGGGAGTCAACCTGGCTTCCTAGAGCGGATGGAATGGAGGTTGAGGTGGCCATCATGGTCTGTTGGGGGTGACGGGGAAACCCACAGGGACCAGAATGTCTTTTTGTTTTCTTTTTTTTTTTTGTACCAAAGCCAACTGCACGTGTTTTATATTTTTAAGAGAAGATTGTAGGCAATTAGAAATTGCAGCCTTCTATCTCCACATCTCTGAAGAACTTGCGGGGTGGGGGGAACAATGACTTCACCCTCATCCATAGCAATGGGGGAACTAGTCTGACCTCTTCCACAGCCATTTGGAAACAGAGTTCTAGGGTGAGTTGGGAAATCTCTATGAACCCTGACCTATCCCCCAGCTCACCAACCATGACCTGAAACCTCCGCCTGAATTAGGGGGGGATTTTCAATGAACCCCCAAATGCCCACCAGCGCCAACCATTTTTCTACCAATTTGATTGTGTAAAAAAACAACAAAACAGAAACAAAAAAACGATAAAAGGTAAAGAAAGGAAAATTAAAGACCTGGAACCCCATGAAGTGCTGTCTCTGAATGTCTGAGGTTCGGATGGTGCTGCTGAGGGGAGAGCCAGGGAGTGGCCTGTGTCCCTCGGAAAGGGGCCTTTCCTCCCCGGGAGGGGCAAGGTGGCCCAAACAAAAGGAACTGCTACCTCCTTTTTCTGTTGTCGTTACTGATATTCACAAACAAGGATTGGGGATTCCAATATTAGAAGACTTGTTTTCATCTCATTTGCATGCTGTGCTCAGAAACGGCCTCGGCCTCTGGCCCCCGCCCCTCCCTTTGGGCACAGTTCCTCTGAGCCCCTCTTCAGTGTCCTTTGTTTTCGGGTTCGGCCACCACGCTGCCCTGGTTCTTCACGTGTCAGAGCCCTGGACACCCTCTTCCAGATGGTCCCCTCAGAGGAGCTCTCCTTTGCTCTCTGAGAGGCAGTGAGACATCAGGTTAATTTCAGTTCTTGTTTTGATTAATTTTACTTCCTGTTTCCGGATAATACCCTACTGTGGGGCTGTGGGGGGAGGCGCGTCTAGAGTTGTAGAAATGCTGCAATAGGTGCACATATGTCTGTAGGAGCTGATGGGGTGAGATGAGAAGAGTGGGGCCCAAGACCTCAGCTAGAAAGAGGAATTGGAATCCCATGGTCGGGGGAGGGCGGGCTTGGCGGAGCAGCCGGCACCCTCCACTCCTGTGATGCTCATCTACGAGGTACTTGCTCATCCATTACGGAGTCTGCAGGAGGAATTGCTGTCATTTTACCGACATGGAAATCTAGGTGGCAGGCCCAGCTGCAGGCCTTCACTTCCCCCTCCACAACTCTGCCTAAAATATCAAAGCTCCAGGTTTCAAACCCTGACACGTGGCTCAGCAGCCCACTGCTGTGTCAGCTGGGACCCAAGGCTGTAAAAAGGTGGAGAGGGGAGAGGAAGACTAGTGCTGGGTAGGAGGAGGGTGTTAGGTTGCATCCGAAGACCCACGTGTTCACAGCGACCCAGTGAAGGATGCTGGGCAGGCCCCGAGTGCGTGTAAAGCCCAAGCTCTATTCCTGGCAGCGCTGCCCCTCCTGTGACCGCCCCCCCCTGACCAAAACCCCCGCATTCTTTGAAACAAGATGTCCTGTTGCCCCATTTTTGGAAACTCGGTTTTAACTGTCTCTCCTGCAGTTTCGAAGTTCTCTGTTTGTGCTACAAGGAGCCAGGGCCCAGATATTTGCCAAAACAATGCCTTTCCATTCGAGAGGAGCTGCCCAGCCAGCCTCCGTTGCTGTGCCCTCTCCTGCCTCCCCACCCCTCCTAAGGGGAAGCCTACGTGCATTCATCTCTGGATTGGACCTGTTTAGACTTTGTCAATATTTACCCCTGGGTCCCATAAAGCAGAGGCCCCTACAGGAGCCAATATCCGGAGTCCAGCAGAGGTAGGGTCATTGGAGGAGCTGAGGGGTGGGGTGGCAAAAGGGTGCTTAGGTGGGTAAGGATTTCCCATCCTGAATCGGCTGGGAACAGACCTGGAGTTTTAGAACCAGTTTAAACATTATCAAAAAGAGGAAATTAAACAAGAGGCTAATTAAATCTATTCAGTATTGCTTTTAACATGTGGTGAATTGGGTGGTTGTTTACAGCCTCCTCGGCAACCGGATGGAGCTGGTGCCGGGGCGCCTGCAGGCCCTGTGGTGCCCTTGCCAGAGGGGCTCCACACACAGGCGCTGCTCCTGGCTGTTGTGGGACCTTGAGTGGCCAGAGTTGTTAGGGTTGTGAGACATGCCAGAGCTTGGGGTGGGGGAAATGGAAATGGGAGCTCCACCCCATCTTCTTTCTGCCACCTCCCTTTTCAGGGGCTGCCCCCCAGAAAGTCCCTTGTGATTGCCAACCTTTATCATTGCTGGGTCTTGGGTCTCTGTGGATCTGGAAACCAAGGGGGAACCCCCTGCCCCAAAGAACACCTTCAAAAGGGGCTGGAGGAGCCAACCCCTCACTCAGTTCTTACATAAAATTTTCATTTTACTCCAGAGCATGTAAAAATCATTCCAGGCCCTGGCCGGCTTGGCTCAGTGGATAGAGCGTCGGCCTGCGGACTGAAGGGTCCCAGGTTCGATTCCGGCCAAGGGCACATGCCTGGGTTGCGGGCTCGATCCCCAGTAGGGGGTGTACAGGAGGCAGCCGATCAATGATTCTCTCTCATCGTTGATGTTTCTATCTCTCTCTCCTCCCTTCCTCTCTGAAATCAATAAAGGAATGTATTTTTTTTTAAATCATTCCAGATAAGACCTCTATGGCCCTCCAGCCCCATCTCCCAGCTGCCTCCTCACTGTTTCCTTGTCCTTCTCTGACTCCATTTTACACAGAGTGTAAGAATAATAGCCAACAATCAGGAAGCAACCCATCTTACAGATGAGAAAACGGGTACAGAGAAAGAAAGGAACTTAACGAGCTCCCTGGGAGCTAGGATGTGAATCCAGGTGCTCTGACTCAGTGAAGCCTCTGGGATAGGGAGGAAGATTAGCACCCCCGAACCATGCTTCCCACTTCTCCAGCCCACCTCCAGCCTCCTCTCCCACCCCCATTCTGCAGCTCGCCTCACCGCGCCTCACCCACATCCTTGACTTGTCGTTATCTTCACTTCTCCCTCTAAATCCTGCTTTAAGGAGAGACCCACACGGACTCCCAGCCAACGCCAGAGTTTTACACGGGGGGTGGCTGGTGCCAGGGATCCAGCAAGATTCCACAGGTGGCATCTCCCCACATGGGAACGACAGCTTTTGCAGCTGAGGCTTTTGCAGACATCGAGTTTCCGTGGGTACCGCTGAGGGTAAGAAGATGGAGATGCCCAGGGGAGGAGGGCATTTTCGGTCCTGGCACCAGAGAAGAACAAGGGTGCATCCGTTTGAGATGGAGAGCAGGAAGGACAGGCAGGGGGAGAGGCTAGGCACTGGCTCCTGATCCATGAGTCTAGGACCCTTAGGGAAATTTCCCTGGGAATTCTCACAGAAGGCAGAAGTGGGACAAGTAATGCTTTTGTCCACACTGAACTGAAGGTGGAATTGGGATAAAGAGTCAAGATCACTTCTGGATGGTCCAGATGTTTATTTTTAGATCCTCTTCTTTCCCACCTCCAAATGGAGGCATAAGCTTTGTCCTACCAGCCCTGACCTGGGCCTGGGCCGCTGCATGCCACCACACCCAGAATAATTGAAGATAAGACTTTCCCCGAGGGCATGTCGGCCTGGCAGACAGGCCCGCCCTCCAGAAAGAGGGTGCGTAGTTTGTACCTTCACCCAGGTGTTCCTTTGTCCACGTTGGTGAGCATGGTAGAAGGGCCACTCTCCTGGGGGTGCTCTCCACTCACCGCCTGCCTACCTCCTCTAAGGCCCCCTGCTTCACCCCGGTTCTGGGGCCACAGCCGCGCTCGGAGATCCCTGAAGGTGCCTGCCAGGGCCTGCCGGGACTCCTGCCGCAGGAGACAGTACAGCACGGGGTTGAGGCAGCTGTTGCTGTGTGCCAAGCAGATGGTGACAGGGGAGACGTGGGTATGGACGGCAGAGAAAGTGCTGTCCCAGGGAACCAGGTCAAAATTCACAAGGACACTCCAGAGAGTGATCATGTGGTTGGGGAACCAGCAGAGGAAGAAGGAGGCCACCAGGATGCAGACGGAGCGGGCTACGACCCTGCTAGTAGCTGGTGGTGATGATACCCAGGGGCACCATGAAGGCCAGCACCACCCTCTGCAGCTGGTAGGCCCCCAGCCAATACCTGCTGGGGAAGCGCAGCAGGCAGAGACGCACGCCCCACACCTCCCCCTCTGCCCCAAAGACTGCCGTGGGCACTGCCAACAGGGCAGCTGCCACCCACACTGCCAGGGTGGCCGTGCGGGCCCAGAAGAGGGGAAGAGGGGTGCCTGGTCCTGCAGCCATGGCCACCACCCAGTATCGGGCAACACTCAGCGCCGTGATGAGGAAGATGCTGGCGTAGATGTTGAAGACAGTAGCCGTGAGGAACATCTTGCAGAGGGCACCTCCAAAGGGCCAGTGGAAGCCCAGTGCCGACTCAGCCGCCCAGAAGGGGAGAGTGAGTGCCAGCCCCAGGTCTGCCAGAGCCAGGTTGAAGACAAAAGTGTCAGATGGTGGGCAAGGGGCTCGCCGAGCAGTTACCCAGCACCCACAGCAAGGCCAAGTTGCCCATAAATCCAAAGGCCCCTACAAGCCCATAGGGCAGGGCAAGCACAACCCTCAGGGCTGGGAATTCAACAGGCAGCGCAGTATCGTCCACACTCAGCACACCGCCGGCAGAGGTATTGAGCCAGAAAACGGGCAGAGGGGCAGAGAGATTGGGTGTGGGCATCTCAGGGCATCAGAGGCCACAGTGCTGAGCAGCGAAGGCAGCCCGCTTAGCGCCAGACTGGCAGGGCCTCTCAGCGGGAGGCTCCAGCCCTCCGAGGGCGGGGTGTGGATGGGACAACCCACCAGTCCCTGGTCCCTGTTGGTCATGATAGGTGGTGGGTGGGGCAGGATGAGAGAGGGCCGGACATGGGGGGTGTGCGCATGTGTGTGTGGTGTGTATCTGTGTAGGAAGGGCTCTGTGCAGTAGAGAGGAGAGAAAGGGGAATTACTCCACCATGAAAATCAGACCCAAGCCAGACCCAGGGAGAGAACCAGAGACACCCCATCTCAGGGATGACAGGAAGCAAACTGCAGACCCTCTTCCTGCCAGTGTGCAGGGGCCCCCTTCTCTGCAGAAAGTGCTTCCTTGGAGCCTGGGGGAAGGGACCTGGAGGGGGCATATGGCAGGAGATCAGAATGGGTGTCAGGGAGAGAGAGGGAGAGAGAGGGAGAGGGAGGGAGGGAGGGAGGGAGGGAGGGAGAGCAAGCAGGGGTTCTGGAGTCCCAGATCTGCTACTCACTCGCTGCGTGACTTTGGGTAAGTCACTTTACTCCCCCGAGCCTCAGTTGCCTTGCTTAAAATTTTCAGATAAAAGTCTCTGCTTCAAAAGATCGGTGTAGCCCTAGCTGGCTTGGCTCAGCGGATAGAGCGTTGGCCTGTGGACTGAAGGGTCATGGGCTCAATTCCGGTCAAGGGCACATGCCTGGGTTGCGGGCTCGATCCCCAGTAGGAGGTGTGCAGGAGGCAGCCGATCAATGATTCTCTCTCATCACTGATGTTTCTATCTTTCTCTCCCTCTCCCTTCCTCTCTGAAATCAATAAAAATATATATTTTTTTAAAAAAAGATCGGTGTGATGAAATTAGATAATACATGTAAAAACAAAGCACTTTGTACGTTGCTATTTGCACTAATGATTATAATTTTAAAGGAAAAGTTTGGGGTGTTTGTGGCACCAGGGAGCAGGGTACTGAGCAATTATCACCAAGCCCAGGGAACCGTGCCAACTAAAACACAGGTTTAATTCACTGCAGCAGCAAGTGACCTTGAGGCTAAGGGCAGGGAGGGAAAGAGGAGAAGTCACAGCTTCCTGTTTCCTCCCGACTGGGAACACAGCCGGAGAGGCCCTGAGTGGACCGGGCATGCCCTCCCTTCTGTGCCTGCTTCTGCGTATGAAGTACAGTAGTCCTGCGAACCTCCCTCCCTCCACTGCCTGTGCACCTTTCCTGCTCTCGTCCGTGGAGCCGGAAGTCAACAGCATCTCCCACTCTTCTCCAACCCCCAAACGCTATTTCAGAGATGGATCCTGAGATACACCCTCACCACACCTCATCCTGTCTCCCCATGATCTCAGTCCTAACCGGAAAACATGCTTCATTGGGGCCTCCCATTTTGTGCCCATATCCCTACCCTTTGCACAACTTGCTGTGATGGGAAAACAGAGGTGGGAGGTGGGTAGATAGAAGAGTGAGGCTTTTTCAAGGATTCCAGAATATTCAACACCTTCCTGCCCTCTGCCAACTAATTACAATGTTTGATGTTCAGTTTCCTTGGCGTGCTGGGGGAGGAGAAGGGCCCTTCAGGACGATAAATCAGCAGTGGGTTTTTTAAAATATATCTTTTTATTGACTTCAGAGAGGAAGGGAGCAGGAAAGAGAGATAGAAACATCAATGATGACAGAGAATCATTGATTGGCTGCCTCCTGTCCCCCCCCCGCCCCCCCAAACTGGTGATCAAGCTCGCAACCTGGGCATGTGCCCTGACTGGGAATCAAACCATGACAACTACTGAGTCATGCTGGCCAGGCAGCAGTGGGTTTAATGAACCTTACAGAAGAGACCCAAAGGTAAGAAGATCCAGATGGTGCCAGGATGTTTGGGTTTTTCAGCAAGGGATACATGTGAAGGGGGTGGTAGAAGGGGAGGGCCCAGCCCAAGTTCAGATGAGTCCCATGAGTTACCTCCTGGCCACCCATCCAAGCATCACCTTGCCAATCTAGCAGCGAAGGTGTCTGCTTAATGCATCAGACTTACTTTCTCTTGGCTTGAAGAAAAGAAGCTGGGTCAGAATTCTGCTATCCATTTGCAATATCTGGTCCTGTGATCATTTCTTTTTTTACCTTTATTCATTTCTAATCTAAATCCTTTCCCTTGCTCTATCAACACCCGCCCTGCGGTTATGTAGAGAAGTGATGCCACCAGCTGGCCGAGTCAAAGAACTTCACTTTGGGCCCTTGCACTTTTCTAGAATTTTGCTGGTTCATTTATTGATCTTTCCTCCCTCCCTCCCTTCCTTCCCTCCTTCGCATTATTTATTCATTCGTGTGTTAATCACAGCATTTCCCAAACTGTTACTATGTGCTAGGCACTGTGCTAGATGGTGGGAAGATAAAAATTAATAAAATAAGGTCCCTCACCTCATAAAATATAATAAACTTTTGAGATGGATGGTAGGATCTTTAAGATAATCTAGTCCAGCCCGGCTGGCATGGCTCAGTAGTTGAGCGTTGACCTATGAACCAGGAGGTCACGGTTGGATTCCCAGTGAGGGCACATGCCCAGGTTGCAGGCTCAATCCCCAGTGTGGGGCGTGCAGGAGGCAGCAGTCAATGTTTCTCTCTCATCATTGATGTTTCTCTCTCTCTCCCTCTCCCTTCCTCTCTGAAATCAATAAAAATATATACGTGTATTTAAAAAAGTGGCAGAGCATCAAAAAGAAAAATCTTAGGGATAAATCTGACAAAAAGGTGTGCATTATTGGCAAACTGAAAACTACAAAGCACTGATACCTTGAAAACATTATAAGAAGCCAGACACAAAGATCATATATGATTCCATTTATATGAAATGCCCAGAATCAGCAAACCCATGGAGACAGAAAGTAGATTAGTGGTTGATGGTGGCTGACAGGAGAGGAAAATGGAAAGTAACTGTTAATGGGTGCAGGATTGCTTTAGGGGTGATGAAAATGATCTGGAATTAGATACTGGTCATGGCGGCACAACTTTGTGAATACACAAAAAGGCACTAAATTGTACACTTAAAGTACCCTTTTAAAAAGGGAAGATTTTATGGTTCATGAATTACAATCAGAATCCCAACAGCCCTGTGTTTTGGGGAGACAAGGCAAAGGGAAAACAATGTTGTTTAATCTAAAATTCACTTGGGGGGGTAGGGGCAGGACAAATTGAGTAAAGGGGTCAAATATATGGCAATGGAAGGAAACTAGACTTTTTGGTGGTGAACATGCAGTACAGTACACAGATATTGAATTATGTTGTACATTTGAAATTCATATAGTTATTTTAAAAATAAATAAAATTCACTTGGAAAAAATACACCTGTATGCAGAAAATGTAGAATGAGAATCGGCTTGCCCGAACAGATATTAAAATATACACGGGCCCAGCTGGTGTGGCGCAGTTGGTTGAGCATCATCCCATGCACCAGGAACTGGCTGGTTGGATTCCTGCTCAGGGCACATGCCTGGGTTGAGGGCTGGATCCCAAGTAGGGGGTGTGCAGCAGAAAGCCCATTGATGTTTCTTTCTTATAGATGATGTTTCTATCTCTCTCTCTCCCTCTCTATTCCTCTCTCTAAAATAAATAAAAACATATTTAAAAAATATACATACACATGGAATTACTGTAATAAAGACACTATAGCAAAGCAAATAGATCAGTGCAACAGAAAAGAATGCAGAAATATATATTTCACATCCAATATTGGTGGCATGTGTACGAAGGGGAAACTTATTAAACGCTGAAAGGGAAACACTATAAATTTGACTTTTTAAATGAATTTGTATTCTATTAATCCTATAAGAATGCAAACTTATTTGAAAAATAGTGCTGTATTATATTTATGTGAGCTAGAGACTCCTTGCAGCTCCAAGGTACCCCCATGTTGGAAATCTCTGGCTTCCAACATCAACTCTGACTTCTCAGTTGGCCTTCAAGGCCTTTCAGGATCTGGCCCCCACACTCAGGCCAGTTCAACCTTAAGGGCAGAACAGGGTTTCATAACCTATTACCACTTCTCCGTCCCGACTCAGAAGTTCAGCTTCCATTTCTTTCAAATACTTGAGTGTAAGCGCCTTCAAGTCGAGCACTTCACCTTCTTCACAGTTGATGATACCACCTCGCCATACGCATCTGTTTGCGTGCCTGCCCGCCACATTGTACTAGAAAGGCAGGGCCCGTAGCTTTCCGCTTTATCTATGTCCTCCTCTTAAAACAGTGCTTGGCTTACGGAAAAGAAACAAACAAAAAACCAAAACACAAAAAACCATAAATTCTTCCAATGACCTTTAGGACGAATCATTTTCCGTTTCCTAAATAAGGTAACTGAAACGTGAAGTGGGCAAAAGACCTCGAGAAAGCTCTTCCCCACTAGCGGCTGGGATCCCCTAAGAATACAGCTCAATTTGGGGGGAAATCGGCGTAATTCCCAGACTCGTGCGTATTATCGTGTAGGTTACCAATTTGCCCACAACAAAGACAGATTCTCCCCGCGCTAATCCCGCTTTAATGCGAGGATCAGTAACCATCTTTCTCAGGGGCAAGGCCCGACAAGAAGGTCACACCCTACCAGCCTCGGCTAATGCCAGACGCCAGGAGATCCGCGAGAGTCCAATCGGAATAGACGTTTTAACCGGAACTTCTTGGCCTCACGACCGGAAGAGACTGTGCGTAAGGGCGTTAGGGGCGGAAGTGACGGGAGGGTGGTTGTGGGATAGTTGGCGGGTGGTTGAGCCGAGCCGGTCGCCATGTCCGCGGGGAGCGCGACACATCCAGGAGCCGGCGGGTAAAGCTTCGCGGGCGAGGGAATCGCGGCGAGCGGGGGGCGCGGGAGAGGCGGGGGGGCCCT
>NW_005359478.1:2399288-2417783 GCF_000412655.1 Myotis brandtii | reverse complement strand
GCGTGTGGGTAGAGGGGCGCTGAAGTGGGAGTGTACTATCGGGGGGGCCGGATTGTTGGGAAGGGTGGTGAGCAGGCCTGGGGCCCCGGAAAAAGGCCGGCGGGGATCAGAGGGGAGAGGAAAGCAGGGACTTTTGGGAGTGCGGGCCGAGGGGAAGGCGAAAACGAGGGCTTGTGGGACAGAGTGAAGTCTTTTGATGGGAATGACGGAAGAGAAAGGAAGTAGATTTTGGAAAAGGGTTGAAAGAAGTGAGCATTTGGGGAAATCATGCAGTAATTGTCTATTTAAGATGGTAATCTGAAGCCCTGATAGGAGTTTCGAAGGTGTCAAGGGAATGGGGTGCCAAGGCACAGCAAGGGAAAAATAGTATACTGTAAGTGAAAGCTTTTTTGGGGGGAGGGCCTATTATTTTTCTCTTACTTATTGTAGGCGCCGCAGCAAATGGGACCAACCAGCTCCAGCCCCCCTTCTCTTCCTCCCACCGGCAGTCCCAGGTGGGGAGGTGGCCAGCAGTGGGGGAAGTCCTGGGGCCACCACAGCTGCTCCCTCTGGAGCCTTAGATGCCGCTGCCGCTGTGGCTGCCAAGATCAATGCCATGCTCATGGCCAAAGGGAAGCTGAAACCAACCCAGAATGCTGCTGAGAAGGTATTTGAAGTTGAAGGGACTCTGCTAATTGCAATTTTAAGAGGGTTTTTTGTAATCCTGTAATCTCACAGTCATTTGTATTAATGAGGGAGAAAACAGGGATACGGTAATTTAAAGGTCACTTAGTTTTGGAACGTATCAGAAGTTTTGTCATTTGTTTTGACGAGGCAGCTTTGGTTGGGTTGATTACATTTATGGACCAAATAGCTCGTTTTGTCTGTTTTCACTACGTTCAGCTTAAGTTTAATCATGTAAAGCAGGGATGTAATATGCTTTTTGATACATGTGCATTTTCCCTAAAGTCAAAGGAGTTCAAATAAATCAAGTGAACTTTCAGATGTCTCTAATAATCGATAGATTCAACTTTTTAAAATTCTTTTTTTCATTTATTGATTTTAGAGCAGTGGTTCTCAACCTTCCTAATGCCGCGACCCTTTAATACAGTTCCTCATGTTGTGGTGACCCCCAATTTCATTGTTACAAATTGAACATAATTAAAGCATAGTGATTAATCACAAAGACAATATGTAATTATATATGTGTTTTCCGATGGTCTTAGGCGACCCCTGTGAAAGGGTCGTTCGACCCCCAAAGGGGTCGCGACCCACAGGTTGAGAACCGCTGTTTTAGAGAGAGGAAGGGGGAGAGAAAGAAACCTCTATTTGTTGTTCCACTTATTTATGCATTCACTGGTTGATTCTTGTATGTTCACCCTGACCAGGGATCAAACCCACAATCTTGGTGTATCGGGTTAGGATTCAACTTTTTAGTGTCTGCCTAACCAAAGTGCAATTACACAAGAAATAAAATAATTTATATATATATATATATATGGTTTTGTTGTCTTCACACAATTGAGGAAATTATTTGAACATTTTATAAACTCCCTTACAGCTAGAATGGATCTGAACTTGGAAACCTTTAACTTAATTGCCATAGAATGCAAGAATTTTCCTATAGGATAATGAGTATATAGCGACTGTGTTTGTATTGCCAGAATGCATGCTTTGCACTTAAAAGAAATCCTTACAGCATTTCTATGAAATGAATTATTGTCACCAGTTTATAGGTGAGGAAAATTAGGCTCATGAATGTAAAGGTACTTGTCCAGAATCTATGTAAGTGGTTGGCACAGACGTCCACTTCAGAGTCGCCTTAGACAATTGGATGTTTAGCTTTTGCTTGAAAGCCTCTAGAGTTGTAGAGTTCAGTATATTCCAAGGCAGCCCATTCCATTGGAATTACAATTTTTTTTAAAAAATATATTTTATTGGTTTTTTACAGAGAGGAAGGGAGAGGGATAGAGAGTTAGAAACATCGATGAGAGAGACATCGACCAGCTGCCTCCTGCACATCCCCTACTGGGGATGTGCCCGCAACCAAGGTACATGCCCTTGACCGGAATCGAACCTGGGACCCTTCAGTCCGCAGGCCGACGCTCTATCCACTGAGCCAAACCGGTTTTGGCTGGAATTACAATTTTTAAAACTTTTTTTGGCTTAAATTTGCCATCCTTGTGAAGAGTTGAGTTCTGTATTTGAAAATGCAATGAATGTGAGGTTATGGATTTGTTAATTAGCATGTTTGTGGTGACTATTTCACAATGTATACATATAGTAAAACATCAAGTTGTACATCTTAAATATATACAATTTTTATTTTTTAATTATACCTCAATAAAACTGGAAAAAAAGAAAATGATATTCTTTGTTAGCCTTCTAATTTATCAGTAGATAACACTAACAGAATGTTTATTAGTAGGCCATAACCTGTCTGGATACTTAAATATTCAAGTTCTGCAGAATTGGTGAGAAATTTTAATGACTTGGAAGTTTATTACTCATTTTATATTAATGATTTGCAAAGATTGTATGAGTCAACTGTCCATTTCTAAGGTCTACAAGGAAATATTAAAAGAACACTGATGAAGAAGGAATGCTCCATGAATATTAAAATTCTTAATACTGTTGTTAATCATTTAGACTCATTTTTTCTCTAACAAGTAATTTTTAAAATGGTAAATGAACTCAGCAAGAGGCAGCATGGTGCATAAATACTGAATTTAGAATCAGAATACCTAGGTTTAAATCCCAGAATCCCCAGCTACTGGTTGGGTGGCTTTGACAGACGAACCTCAGTTTCCTCATCTGTAATGGGGTTGGTATATATATATATATATATATCTGTTAAGTCTGGTCCCATAATCACTAGCCTCATGTGACTAAAGATTTGAATTAAAAATAAAATATAAAAGTCAGTTTCTTGGTCACATTAGTCACATTTCAGGTGCTCAGTAGATATGTGGCTAGTGGCACCCATTTTGCACTGCCAGCTAGAGCAGTGGTTGCCAACCTTTCGGACCTCACGGACCACCAGTGGTCCATGGACCACCAGTTGGCGACGGCTGAGCTAGAGGACACTTACATCATCACACAAAGTTCTGTTGGACAATACTGATATGCCTGCCATAAGGATTCAGTGAGATAAGATGTATAATGCATGCTGAAGAGGGCTAAACAAAGGTAAGGAGATATGTATTGTGTCTATTTAGTGTGTCTCCAGATTTTAGGATCTTATTTGACTTTTTACCCACTCTTCCTTAGAGAGTAATGGGGTGGAATGTTAATTAGATACAATTTAAGGGTTGTTGTTTTTTAAATTGATTTTAGAAGGGAGAGAGAGAGAGGGAAACATTGATTGGTTGCCTCCCACACTCACCCACATTAGGGATGGAACCCACAGTCTGGCTGTGTGCCCTGACTGGGAATCAAACCCACCACCTTTTGGTGTACAGGAAGACGCTCCAACCAACTGAGCCACACTTGCTAGGGCCAATTTAAGGGTTTTGATATTGAAAGATACAATTAGTTGAATTTGATATGTTGTGACCATAGTGTTAACACTTAAAAGCCTTACACAAAGGCTACTTCCCATTACACAGGTGTGGTATATGAGTTACTTATTTTGAATTGTGTGTTGAGCTCTACCCTGTATTTACACACATGGTTAGCTAATTGAACTGCAAAGCATCATGACTTGGCCCTTCTAATTCATAGAGTTTCTGTAATTACATGGTCATAAAAATGCACACATGGCCAAGATTATAGAGAAATCTGATGGCAGCCTTCAAGTAAACTGATTGTACTTGGTATCATTTTAGTGAGGTTTTTAAAATTTTATTTTTAAAATATATTTTTGTTGATTTCAGAGAGGAAGGGAGAGGAAGAAACATCAATGAGAATCATTGATTGGCTGCCTCCTGCATGCCCCCACTGGGAGTCGATCCTAAAACCTGGGCATGTGCCCTGACCAGGAATCAAACCATGACCTTTTGGTTCATAGATCGACAATAGTGAGGTTTTATTTGCATGTTATTTCATTCATGAAGAATGACCAAGGAGCATTTCCAAGTATGTTTGTAGGCAGGTAAAGGGGGATTTGGGAAGGTATATTTTTGAATTGGGCATTAAGAAGATAGTTCATCATGTAAACTTTTTAATCTAATTTCTCTTTTTGTAGCTTCAGGCCCCTGGAAAAGGCTTAACTAGCAGTAAAAGCAAGGATGACCTGGTGGTAGCTGAAGTAGAAATCAATGACGTGCCTCTCACATGTAGGAACTTGCTGACTCGAGGACAAACTCAAGACGAGGTGTGGAGATGTTGGGCTTTGGGGAATGTGGGTGGATGTGGTTTTAGAAAAATAAGACTGCTAAATAAGGACAGACATGAATCAGATATTTATTAGTGTATTTGGGTCATACTCTCCAAAGTTAGGGTTGCGTTTGATTTAACTGCAGACGAACTTCTTAGTGATGGTAAAAAAAATAGCTATGTGTGAATTCCCTGGGGTGGTCTGAGTAAGAAACAATGGAACTAGATTTTCAGATAGCAGAGATAACTCATTTCTACCTTATTGATGGAATGGATGGATGGGGAAAATCTATCCTGCTACCTGTCATTGAAATAAATCAATTGCCACATCATCTTTTTAATAGAAAATTTCCTTTTTAGATCAGCCGACTTAGTGGGGCTGCAGTGTCAACTCGAGGGAGGTTCATGACCACTGAGGAGAAGGCCAAAGTAGGACCCGGGTGCGTATGCATATCCTCTACTTTGGGGAAGGGCTGGGTATATGACTCACATTAGCTTAATATATTTTATTCTTAGGGAGTATATGTAAGTGCTTGATTAGTAGTTTATGCAGTAGCTACTTTGGTTAATAGATATATACCTATGTATATGTATATATGCTTTATTGCAGAATTCAGGACATCTTCAATAGATACAAGAAGTGTTGCAATTATTCTTTTTCTATTGTGCTATGTTTTTTTTTTTAATTTCACAGTGTCTTTATTGAAGACAACAAATTATGCAAAAGTGTAAAAGAAGATAATAATTGTTAACACTTAATGTGATACTTGTAAACTGTTTTTTATGGACATATTTCCCCTAACAAATGAGTTCATACTTTGTTGTAATCTATTTTAAAGTTAAAAAATAATTTAATCCTCACCTGAGGATATTTTTTCCATTGATTTTTAGAGAGTGGAAGGGAGGGAGGGAGACACACACACACACACACACACACACACTCAAACCTGAAACTGAAGTACGTGCCCTTGACCGGGAATCCAGCCCAATACCGTTTGGTCCGCTGGTGGACGCTCTATACGGGTGGGGAATGTTGGTCTGAGGCTTGTGAAATCATTTGGTCTGGCCCTGCCAAGGCATTAGGAGTGAGTTAATTAAATGTTTAACCAAATACAGCAGGCTGATTTTTAAGTTGATCATTTTGTGTGGCCTGCGAATGATGTTATCAATATCCAAATGGTCCTTGGCAGAAAAAAGGTTCCCCAACCCCTGTTCTAACCACTGAGAAACCCAGCCAGGGCTAGACAATTTTTTTTATCAAGACTCCTTAATGGCTCTGATGATTATAAGTTGTAGGTTATCTATAAAGATTTCATCTTAGTTTAGTTTCATCTTTTCCAGTATTCAATTTTAGTTTTTTAATCCTCACCTGAGGATTGGTTTTTATTGATTTTTAGAGAGGGAAAAAGAAAGAGCCATCGATGTGAGAAACATTTATTGGTTGCCTCCTGTACATGCGCCAGCTGGGAATCAAACCCACAACCTAGGTATGTGCCCTGATTGGGAATCGAACTCGCAACCTTTTGATGTATGGGACAACACTCCAACCAAGTGAGCCACCTGGCCAGGACAAAACAACATCTTTAACATTGACTTAATTATTCCTCCACTGTTAAACCATGCTCTTAGAAATTAGCAATAGCCGTTTCCATGTGCTGTATAGTTCCTTTCACTTATTTGGAAGCTTTAAATGTTACAAATTATTTTTGGTGACTCATTTAGCTCTTTCTTTGGTTATTACCAGTTTGGAATCATCATTTTATATTTCTCTTTATAGGGATCGTCCATTATATCTTCATGTTCAGGGCCAGACACGGGAATTAGTGGACAGTAAGTAATGTTTTTGGCTCACATATCACTTTTTGTGAAAAGCAAGGTACAGGGATGTGTGTAATATTATTTATGAAGTACTCATGAATGTACATAGGGGTTTAGAAAGGTTGGGAGCCAGACATTTGGGTCACCTATAAAATGGATTAATGCTCAGATAATTAAGTATTGGCCTGTGTTTATCATTGGGTACTAGTCAGTTCATTCAGTTCTTTGGTATAGTATCTTACTCTCTGTGCTTTTCCCTAGGAGCTGTAAACCGAATCAAAGAAATTATTACCAATGGGGTGGTGAAAGCTGCCACGGGGACAAGTCCAACTTTTAATGGTGCGACAGTCACGGTCTATCACCAACCAGCGCCCATTACGCAGCTGTCTCCAGCTGTTAGCCAGAAGCCTCCCTTCCAGTCAGGGGTATGTTTTGTGGAGAGATCATTAACAGCTTTATCATTTCTATAAAAATTATATATGCCAAAGAATACAGAAAGTATGAAGAAAGAAGTAAAATCCTGAAAGTTACCATTATTGATATCAGATTAATGGACCATTTAGGTGTCCAAGATGTAGTAGTGAACATTTGAGCACACAGCTCTTCTTTCTGACATATTCTAGAAAGGGGCTTTTGATAGATGAAAGAGTATGCACATTGTACGTTTAAAATTAGTGGTTTGAATTGATATTTGTAAACCTGATGGTAGCTGGAGGACTAAGAAGGCTGAGTCTGATGAAGTAAGACTCTGCTGATACAATCCTCCTAAAAAAAAGGGTTGGAGAGAGCAGCCCTTATTGGAGAATATCACAGGGCTGACTGCACTACCCAACATTCTACTCCAGTTTTACAGGAAACTGTCTTTGCTATAATTTCTTAACATATATCAGTTGAGAGGAACTGGGAATGCTTATTCAGTATTGAATTGGGATTTTCACCTCTTAGATAGGTTTTGCTGAGCAGAGAGGTAGGTATGTGGACTGTAGTTCTCATTTAAATTAAGCTACCTGATAAGGTTTATTTTAATGCCATTTTGATAGAAATGATAGGGGATCCTTATTCTGGAAGTAATTAAATGTATCTGGGGAATGAAAATATTTTGTATAATGATTTCCATGGTTTGGATTTAACTTTGTATTCTCTGTTTAACCTGATCTTTCTGTTCCTCCACAGATGCATTATGTTCAAGATAAATTATTTGTGGGTCTGGAACATGCTGTGCCCACTTTTAATGTCAAAGAGAAAGTGGAAGGTCCAGGCTGCTCCTATTTGCAGCACATTCAGATCGAAACGGGTGCCAAAGTCTTTCTACGAGGCAAGGGTTCAGGGTGCATTGAGCCAGCATCTGGCCGAGAAGCTTTTGAACCTATGTATATTTACATCAGGTATGGATGGAGCTGAGAACATTTAAATCCTTGTTAACTTAGCAGTACAGACAGCAGTGATTCAGAAGGAGGAAGAGAAAAATGGGCTTAATAAGTAGTAATGTGAAAGAACTTAGGTAAATACCAGGAGTAATCACTTTATAATTAGCTAATAAAAATTGTTGGATTAGGAGATAGGTTATCTTTTTTTAGTATGCAACTCCTTGGATTTTATACAAGTCTATGATCCTAAAATGAGCTGTCATGAGCCTACAATAACTTTGACTTAAACCTATCACAATATTTTTAAATGTCTTTTCTTTTTATCACGAAGTACTATTACTCAGAGAAAGACCAATAAAATAATGTGGTAATAATACTAGTTGTACCTTAAAGGACTTAAAACATTACTAGAGGCCTGGTGCACAAATTTGTGCACCAGTGGGGTTCCTGAGCCTGGCCTGCAGGATTGGGCCAAAACCGCTCTCCAACATCCCCCGAGGGGTCCCAGATTGCGAGAGGGCGCAGGCCAGGCTGAGGGACCCCACTGGTGCACGATAGGGGTGGGGGAGGGATGAGAGAGGTTGGCTAGACAGGGAGGGACTGCAGGGGAGGGACCTCAGGAGAGCTCCAGGGCATGTCCAGCCCATCTCATTCAGTCCCGAGACCTTGAGACCTCGGTCGGACCCCAGCAGTAAGGGAACCTACCAGTCGGAGTATCTGCCCCCTGGTGGTCAGTGCACGTCATAGCGAGAGGTTAAGCGGCCTTAGCATATCATTAGCATATTATGCTTTGATTGGTTGAATGGACAACTGGACAGCTGGACACTTAGCATAATAGGCTTTTATTATATAGGATTTTGGGTCCCTAATTAGTGGTTTTCAGAAGCTTAGATTTGTGCTGCATTGAATGTATTAAGTTTATAAAGCAGCATAAAAGTGAAAACAGAATCCTATATCCTTTATTTTTCTTCCTTTTGAATTTTTGGTTGTTAATTTTTTTGCAGTCATCCCAAACCAGAAGGCCTTGCTGCTGCCAAGAAGCTCTGTGAGAATCTCTTGCAAACAGTGAGTTATATTTGTCTGTCTCATACTTACTCAGAACAGCTACTGCCATTTTAGACTGTGTCTTAGCTATTTTCCCCACCTGTATTAGTTTCCTAGGCTGCCACACAAAATTACCACAACAAAATTCAAACAACAGAAATGTATTCTCTCATAGTTCAGGGAGCCAGAAGTCCAGAATTGAGGTGTGGGGTAGGTTGGTTCCTCCTGAAAGCTCTGTGGGAGAATCCATCCCACATCTCCCTCCTAGCTTCTTGTGATCATCTGTAGCCCTTGGCATTCTTTGCCTTGTGTCAGCATAACTCCATTCTTATCTCCTCTGCTAAGGGTAGCAGTCTTTGGATTTAGGGCTTGCTCTGATCCAGTTTGACTTCATTTTAACAACCTCCAAGCAAATACCTTGTTTCCAAATAAGGTCATATTCTGAGTTACAGGCAGACATGAATATGCGGGGGTGGGGAGGGACACACATGACACTATTCAAACCATTACACCATTCTAGCAACTAACATTCTTTTTAAGGAAGTCATATTTCCCTAGCCAGGGGCACAGTTGGCATGCAGTTCTTCTTCAGGAGCTATTTCAGTATGGAATTGTGAATCTATAGTACATATTTGTTTTCCCTTCTCTTTCAGGTTCATGCCGAATACTCTAGATTTGTGAATCAGATTAATACTGCTGTACCTTTACCAGGTGTGTATGTCTTAAAGTATTTAACTATAAAATATTTTGCTAGTGATATTTATGAATAAAATATTGATACATGAGGCTAGACTAATTGTGCCAGGGCACTAATAGTGTTCCCTTCAACTTAGGGTAATTTGGAAAGCCAGTTGAGCCTCAGTATTTTTCTTCCCTGAAGATTAAGTTTAATATTCAGCTAAAATGTCTCATTCTGCTGCAGCTGATTAAACACTTTTTTTCTTCCCCTTCAGGCTATACACAACCCTCTGCTATAAGTAGTGTCCCTCCTCAACCACCATATTATCCATCCAATGGCTATCAGTCTGGTTACCCTGTTGTTCCCCCTCCTCAGCAGCCAATTCAGCCTCCCTATGGAGTTCCAAGCATAGTGCCACCAGCTGTTTCATTGGCACCTGGAGTCTTGCCAGCATTACCTACTGGAGTCCCACCTGTGCCTACACAATACCCGATAACACAAGTGCAGCCTCCAGCTAGCACTGGACAGGTAAGATGTCAGAATATGAAATGATACCATTGAATTAGAAAAAATTGGGGCAGGGAAAGAGTGGAAAAGTGGTGATTTTATTCAAAAATTGTATGTAATATGAAATACTGTTTTCCCATTTTTAAATTTTTTTAAAATTAGAAACATCAATTTTGTTGTTCCACTTATTTATGCATTCATTGGTCGATTCTTTTTTAATTTAAAATACTTTAAAATTAAAAGGCTTTTTTGTAGCTATTGTTAATCCTTACCTGAGGATGTATTTTCATTTGATTTTTAGAGAGACTGGAAGGGAGTGGGGAGGGGGAGAGAGAGGGAAAGTGAAAGGGAGAGAGAAAGAAACATTGGTGTGGAAGAGACACATTGAAGGGTTGCCTCTTGAACACGTGTGCCTGGTTGTCTCCTGCATTCACTCCTACCGAGGCTGGGAATCAAACCTGCAACCCAGGTATGTACTTTTGACTGGGGATCGAACCCGAGACCCTTTGGTGTGAGAACCAATGCTCTAACCTGAGCCACACTGGCCAAAGCTATTGATTGATTCTTGTATGTGCCGTAACCGGGGATCGAACCTGCAACCTTGGTGTATCGGGATGACACTCTAATCAACTAAGCTACCCAGCCAGGGCTCTAGTATCTTCTTCCTCTCTTACCACCAACAAACTACCTGAGTACTTTGGAATAATGTGTACATGTGTCTGTTCATCTTGAAGTTCACAGTTTCATGAGCCTTGCCACCTTATAGTTGTTTAGAGCAGGTGTCAGTGAACTTTCTACAAAGTACCTGATGCTAAATATTTTAGGCTTTGTAAGCCACGTGGTTGCTGTCACAACTACTGTAGCCCTGCTGTTGTTGTGCAAAAGCAGCTGCAGACAATACCAAACAAACACGCGTGTCCGTATGCCAGTCACACTTGATTGACAAAAATAGGTAGCAGGCCAGAATCATAGTGTGCCATACTGTGGGCCATCATATGCCTGCACCTGGCTTTATATAGTTTAAAAGTGCTCAAGGAGAAAGGGGCTGGCCTATACTACATCTCTAGATGATTGGAATGGAATTACTAATCTTAGAACTCTCATATGCAGGTGTTCCTAGGCCAAGATATATGGGAACTTGCCAAACATAAGGATTGTAAGTGCTGGTATTTATTTCTCAAACTGTAAGAAACTAGAATTTTAGGAAAGAAGTAGTCAGCTCATCTAGATACATTATGTACATCATTCTCAGAGGCAGGGGAGAGACTAATGAGAGAGCATGGTAATGGATTTATGGTGGGCCCTTCTCCGTGGGCTTCTCATAGTGTACCCATGCCAGAGTAAATTGCTGCCTCGAACCATTGCCCAGCCTCCTTGCCTGTGGGCTGTCAGCACTGAAGAGGGTTGTACAGTATGAGACAACAAAAGACTTCTGGACTAAATTCTGTTGTGGTCTCTAGTCATAATTATTTTACCTTTTATATTTAGGCAGAGCTATATAGTTCTCCAGCTTTGAGCCACACTCGGTTGTAATGAGAAAGCAGTATAGCAGAGTGATTAACAGTTGGGGTTTAGAGATAGATATGCTTTCCCACGTTTGAGTTGTGTGATGTTGGGATATAATATAACCTATCGAGGCTTTGGTTTTCTTTCTATCTAGAATGGGAGTAGCCCTGGCCAGTGTGGCTCAATTGGTTGGAGCGTGTCCCGTGTACCAAAAGGTCGCCAGTTTGATTCTAGGCCAGGGTGGGTACCAGAGGCAGCCTATCTATGTTTCCCTCTCACATCAATGTTTCTCTTCCTTTCCCATCCTCTCTCACTTAAAAAAAAAGAAAGAAAGAAATCTGCCCTAGTTGGTTTGGGTCCATGGATAGAGCATCAGCCTACAGCCTGAAGGGTCCCGGGTTCGATTCCTGTCAAGGGCACATGCCCCAGTTATGGTCTCAATCCCTAGTAGGGGGTATGCAGGAGGCAGCTGATCAATGATTCTCATCATTGATGTTTTCTTTTTTTTTTTTTTTTCTCAATATAATTTTATTGATTTCAGAGAGGAAAGAGGGGGTGGGGGGGGAAGAGAGAAACAGAATCAATGATGAGAGAGAATCATTGATCTGCTGGGGATCAAGCTTGCAACTCCGGCATGTGCCCTGACTGGGAATCAAACCATGACCTCCTGGTTAATTGGTTGAGGCTCAACCACTGAGCCACGCCTGCCGCAATCTGAGCATGTGCCCTTGACCAGAATGGAACCTGAGACCCTTCAGTCCACATGGCGATGCTCTATCCACTGAGCAAAACCAGCGAGGTCAGTAAGAGTGTTGTTGCTTGGTAACTTCTGAACTAAGTAAGTGGCTGGAGTTTTTGTTTGTTAAAGGTCATGTTTGCTCCTAATAGCTCAAATGCACAACAGGTTTACCTGAGAGTTTAAAGCTGTAGAGATTATCAATTTCATGTTTCTCTACCATGAAGGTGGGAAGGCTAGGTAATACTGTTAGCAAATTATACATGAAGGGCCCGGCTGGTGTGGCTCAGTGGTTGAGTGTAGACCCATGAACTAAGAGGTCACCAGATCTATTTCCAGTCAGGGCACATGCCCAGGTTTTGGGCATGCTCCCCAGGATATAGGGCATGTAGGAGGCAGCCGATTGGTGTTTCTATCCCTCTCCCTCTCTCTCTAAAATCAATAAAAACATATTTTTAAAAATTATACATGAAGGAAACTTAAGTACCAGAAGGTGAAAGATTCATGTGCTACCTCCTGATCATTAAAGTATATTATAATCATTGTTTCATTGTTTACTTCTTCATTAGTTAGGGATTCTCACACTTTTCCCCCCCCCTTGGTTTGTTTTTGTCCCAGAGTCCGATGAGTGGGCCTTTTATTCCTGCTACTCCTGTCAAACCTGCCTTGCCTGCCGGCCCCCAACCCCCACCTCAGCCCCAGCCCCAGCCCCAGCCCCCACTCCCAACCCCAACTCAAACCCAGGCACAGAAGAGGAGATTCACGGAGGAGCTACCAGATGAACGAGAATCTGGACTTCTTGGATACCAGGTTAAATAAAATATCCTGTCTTACTTTCCTAATCTTATTCTGTATTCTCCCTTTAAATAAAGATAAATTCACATCTATATCAACTGTCCTCCCAATACTAGGATTTCCATTTTCTGGAATCTACTTAGATTAGGTTTTTATCCTTGGGGGATTAATTTAAAGCAAGAGTTGATTCCTTCTGAGTGGGTTTTGTCCTTGGGCATACAAAGCCTTCCACCTAGAGAAGTCTCTGACTAGCATCTAGAAGGAATTCTGTAGAATTCTGGACTTCTCTTATTCATACACTTGCAAGCCTCTAATACTTCTTACTTCCCTACACATCTCACTGAAAGCTCATTTTACCAGTATGTAGTTTATATTTAAAACCTTGGATTTCAGTTTTTGATTTCCTTTCTCTCCCCAAAAAAGGTGGTGATTTTTTTTCTCCGATGCCCCCCCCCCCCCCCCCCCCCGCCACCAAAAGTGTCAAAAATGCAGTGAATCTGCATATACATAATTATAAACACAGTCATTCACTAAGGATTTTTTTTTTTTAAGATTGTGTAGTTTGGTGCAATTTTGTTTTATCAGGAAAAGCACCTTTACTTTTTGCTGGAATCCTTGAAGCATTCTTTTGAAACAAACTTTGAAATATTTTTATAGCTTATAACTAGGTTTGTACAAACCGTCTAAGTTATGGGTAGTTGAGAACAGAGACATAACATAATGAATCACCACATCCCTAACCATCCCAACAGATAAATAATCTCTACTCTGACTATGGTTATGCTCCAGATCTCAAGGAGCTTTGTAGTGCAGTTTACTGCAATTTACCAGAAAGATGAGGCACTTGACAGTTACATTAAGGAGCTAAAGTCAATACAGCAGTTGTAGATTTGCTAATGCCACTGTATTTTTCTGCTCATAGCATGGACCCATTCATATGACTAATTTAGGTACAGGCTTCTCCAGTCAGAATGAGATTGAAGGTGCAGGATCGAAGGCGGCAAGTTCCTCAGGCAAAGAGCGAGAGAGGGACAGGTAAGTTAGTTGGAACGTAATTATATGAATACTAGTGGCCCGGTGCATGAAACTCGTGCACGGGGGTGGGGTGGGCCTGCACCCTCTCCAATCTGGGACCCCTCAGGGGATGTCTGACTGCCGGTTTAGGCCCGATCCCACAGTCGGATACCCCTCTTGAAATCTGGGGCTGCTGGCTCCTAACTGCTCGCCTGCCTGCCTGCCTGATCGCCCCTAACCACTGTCTGCCTGCCTGCTCACCCCCAACTGCCCCCCCTGCTGGCCTGATCACCTTTCAACAGCCTGCTTGCCCCCAACTGTCCCCACTCCACCGGCCTGCTCGCTCCCAACTGCCCCCCACTGCCGGCCTGATTGCTCCCAACTGCCCCCCACTGCCAGCCTGATTGCTCCCAACTGCCCCCCACTGCGGGCCTGCTAACCCCCAACTGCCCTCCCCTCCTGGCCTGATCGCTCCTAACCGCCTCTGCCTTCGCCCTGCCACCATGGCTTTGTCTGGAAGGTCTCCCAGTTTAATTACCATATTACCCTTTTATTAGTATAGATATTCATATGTCATTTGTACCATTAGTGTAAATAATGATCATTGCTACAAGTTTCCATGTTCTAATACTGAAATGAAATCACTTGGGCAAACAAGTTCCTGTTGTAGTTGATGCAGTAATGGAAAATACAATGATATAACTTCCCCAGTCTTAGACGCAGCTATACTTAGCTTTGAATAATTCCATGCTTGCTTATTCAGTCATCTTCCTTTACTTTCATTGTACCTGTATCTTGGCCATTTTTTTTTAAAGGGTAGGTAGTAGTTACACAATCAAGCCATTTTGCTACTTAGAATCGAGTATCATGGATGGAGGTACTTGAACCCGAGTCAAGCCTGCCATCTAGTGCTTGGATTCTCCCTCTGTCATTATTAACCTTCATATGAGGGAGCTCACTTCCCATAACAGTTCCTTCTGTTTTTGGCATGGCCTTCTGTTTATGTAGACAAAGCCTCATAATCTTACAACTTGAAAACAGCTTGAAGGTTGAAATTAATGTGAACTTGAAAGGTTATCTGCAAACTGTATTGTTATTCCCCTGCTTATCTATAGGAGAATTTAGAATTGATTGAATTTGTCTGAAAGAGTGTTTCTTTTTTAACAGGCAGTTGATGCCTCCACCAGCCTTTCCAGTGACTGGAATAAAAACAGAGTCTGATGAAAGGAATGGGTCTGGGACCTTAACAGGGAGCCATGGTGAGTAAGGTATAACGGGGGGACTAAGGGAGTGGCTAAGACTGGTGCTAAGCTATTAATTTTCTAACCTGATGTTCATTCAGGTGCGATACATTTAGGTGTTTAATCCAACCTCTACAATCTAATGAAAAAACTTTTCTTTTTATTCATACGGACAGCATATAGTTACACAGCATTTTATTTTCAACCGACGTGTGTCTAGAAAAGAGTCAGTCGACTTATATTTTATACATAACATCAGTGACATTAAAACCCTAGGAAATACTAATGATTGGTAGGTCATTTCAAAATTTTGTTGCCTTGTTATCTAAATACTTGGAGGTAATCTGAAACAGAATTAAAGATCAATATTTTTGTATTGGGAACTGAGCCATGTCTCCTCTCATAGCTCTGTTGGTTGGGAATGGTCAGCCTGTGGCTATTATAAAAAAAAGGTTGCTTCTTAGTATCCCAGAACTCTTAAATCCTGTAGAGGTACATGGGAACATTTTTGTTCCTTCCCTTTAGTCCTAATAAAAATGAACAGAAGAAAATTAATTTTTTTCTTTTCTTTAAACTCTTTAAAAGGTGAAGTATCGGCCTCAAAAGATGCCCTTGCTAACTTTCCTTTTTTCTTTTTTTTTTCTTTTTTTTTTTGTGTGTGTGTGTTTCTTTTTTCTTTCTCTGTTTTCTTACATGGTTCTGGTGGATTCACATTTGCTGATGCTGGTGCTGTTTTTCGTGTGACCTTCAACGCATTTGGGTGACCACTGACCCTGTGACCTCAAAATGGCGTCCAACTAACCACTTAAAATTAACATCTTTTTTTTTTTTTTTAATTAACGAATTTATGGTATTATCTTTTTTCTCGGCGGGGAATGGGGTTTGGGTTGTTTTTCTCTATTCTAGATTATCCAGTTAAGAAGATGAAAACCACAGAGAAGGGATTTGGCTTGGTGGCTTATGCTGCAGATTCATCTGACGAAGAGGAGGAACACGGGGGCCATAAAAATGCAAGTAGCTTTCCACAGGGCTGGAGTTTGGGATATCAGTTCCCTTCATCACAACCACGAGCTAAACAACAGATGCCATTCTGGATGGCCCCGTAGGAAACAGTGGAACAGACTTTTTTGACCCTCGGTGACTCTTCTTTAGCAATAATGCATGCATTTGATTTAACAAGACTTTGGCCTGTACTGGGAACCATCGTGGACCTTGGCAGAAGTTAGAGGTGCAGTGTCTCCTTTCTTAAAAGGCTTTCATTCTTTTTAAAATATCCTTTTTTCTTCAGTGGCATAGCATCTGTTAAAATTTATGTGGGATCACAAATTTGACTCAGAAGCTTTTTTATTTAACACTCGGTGAAATGTGCTGTTCAACGCAGCATTCCATTGGGGTCATTCCTGTATACATTTGACCTGGTCTGGCCTTTCCAAATGAAGAACCCCTATTCTGATGTAGACAGTTTTATTTGTATTTTACTACTGTTTGGTCAATTTTGATAATAACTTGTTACAAACCAAGCCTTACTATTTATTAGTAGGGAAATGATTTTAAGACCATCTTTTCCTTTCAGTACTAAATCTACAGATTCCTCACTCCTATTCCATTTTTGGGTTCTTTCTGTTTTGGCAAGTGCTGTTTCACTAGTTTAAAATTGTCAGGTATAGCTGGATCCTGGGTGAGAAAATGAAGTTATTTTTTTTATTGTGTCTTTTTGGGGGAATGATCCAAAGCTGGCACCTTCAGGCACACTTGTCTCAGATAGCCATTGCTGTTTTTATTGCTCTTCTAAGCTCTTGTCTTCAACTGGGTCAGAAAACTACTTGATCAAAAGCTGGCCAGAATTTATCATAGAAATGAAACACAGTGGTCTGTCTCTCTCAGAACTGTTGCAGCTAAAATAGAGAGACTTGACTGCTCCTAATAGGATGGTGGACTTAGTGACTGAAATGGCAACTTGTCCTTTTTCTTGGCATTACAGTTTTACCAAAAGAACTTTTTTGTATCAAATATTAATGTGTGAAAGTGAAGGAGCTAGTCTGCTGAATCAGTAGTTTGAGATACTGAACTGTCATTTTTGCACATTTGAATACTTTGCAGGCTGGCTTTGTATAAACGTATCCTCTGGTTTCCTATATGTTGTAAATATTTAGACCATAATGTCATTATAAATAAATGTATAAATATTCTGCTTGTGGTATCTCTGTTCTTAACTCCATAACCCATCCATACATTAAAATTCATAAACTTGTTTACTCATAGCACAATGACTTTCTGACCCCTCCAGAAAAATACATACATGGACCCAAAAGCTTGCATACAGTTCAGAGTTTTGACTTTCCAAAGTAAACCATTAGAAGTTCAGATGAAAAATGTCAATGTTTTAGCTCTCATGGTTAAAGGGACTGGATGAATGAAACACTTTTAACGGAAATGCAAATTATTGGAAAAACACTCTCAAAAAGGAAGTAGGATGGGCAGAAGTTTCAACAGAGTTCCCGGTGTCAAGTTCCTTCAGGTACCGGTACCTAAATAGAGGAATATAATGATAAAGTCTTCATTTATTTCCATGTTTAATTCAAGGCCACCTGAAAATTCTAATTTTATTTCCTGTTGGAGGGTAGTTTGTTTACAACAAAACAAAAATTAGCTTAATAGGTTTTAGTTATATATGTTTAAAATACAGAACATATAGAATGTTCTGGAAAACAGATTATTGTCCAGATACACCAAGGTTGTGGGTTCAATCTCTAGTCAGGGCACATACAAGAATCAGCCAATGAATGCATAGATTAGGTAAGTGAAACAGTAAATCCGTGTTTCTCTAACCTATTTTGTCAGATTAGCAAAAAGTTTTTGGTGTGCCACGGAATTTTAGTAATTAGTTTATGTGTACCATGAGACAAAAAAGGTTGAAAATTGCTTAACTAGAACATCTGATCTTTGAGACTTGATCCACTGTTTTCAAAAGCCCAAGTCATAGCTATTCTTTGGGGAAATTTGCTTTTTCTGTTCTTGAGCAGTAAACTCTCCAGTCCTGCTTTGGGGAGGACTTGGTGGGTACCATTTCCTGTTAACCCTGACATTTGGCCGAATTAGTTTATCACAAGCAGCGGACAACCCTGAGTACTTTCCTTATCACATCCTCTTTTTCTTTCTGAAATACGTTTTGATTGATTGTAGAGAGAAACATCTATGAGGACCATCAATGGGCTGCCTCCTACATGCCGTCCTCCTTTCTGACTTGTGTAAATAGTCATTTTAGCACATTTGTCTGCTTGGCGTGTGATGCTCTACCCCAGGGCCTTCGGCGGCGAGTGGCAGGAACTGAGGCCCGGCGGCCGGAGGGGGCGGGGCTGCCTCCTACATGCCGTCCTCCTTTCTGACTTGTGTAAATAGTCATTTTAGCACATTTGTCTGCTTGGCGTGTGATGCTCTACCCCAGGGCCTTCGGCGGCGAGTGGCAGGAACTGAGGCCCGGCGGCCGGAGGG
>NW_005359478.1:2398631-2398947 GCF_000412655.1 Myotis brandtii | reverse complement strand
GCCGCCATGGACTGTCGTCCGATGTCGCCGTCCTGGGCGAAGTGCTTTCCTCCTTCAGCCCCGGCTGCTTCGGCTCAGCGTCAGCGTCGCCGGGACCGAAGGGTCCCGGTTCGATTCCTGTCCAGGGTCCCGTCCGGGGCAACCGATGGCCGTGTCTCTCCTTCCGGAGTTCCCGTCCCTCCCCGCCCTTCCACGCTCCCTGAAACCAATGGGAAATGTCCCGGGAGGATGCCCGCATCTCTCCCCGCTGCTTTGTCTGCAGGTGCCTTTCCGAGGCGGCCGGGGTCTCCGCGAGGACGATGGAGCCCGGAGCGTC
>NW_005359478.1:2379170-2398475 GCF_000412655.1 Myotis brandtii | reverse complement strand
GTGATGCTGGGCGCCGGCGGCGTGGGGAAGAGCGGTAGGTGCATTCCCTCCCCCCCGTGGCGGGAAGCGAGGGGTGGACATTTCTTAAAACACCGGCCCTCCGCGCGAACCCCATGGGAGCCGGGCTGTCAGGCCGGCGGCGCTTAGATTCTCTCTGTGGCCGGTCACCCGGTGTGAGTTCTAACTTCACTTTCTTCTTTCGAAGCCATGACCATGCAGTTCATCAGCCACCGGTTCCCGGAAGATCATGACCCCACCATCGGTAAGTCGGACTGCCCCGCAGGTGTCTAAAGAACCCATACAAGTGCCTTGGTGTCCGTCTTTAAAACAGGGTTTTAACTATAGTTTGAGCCTCTTTTGGTGTCTAATTCAGATTGATTTAAGAAGAGGATCAGAGCAGTGGGTGAGCAAATGCATTTTTCTTTTCCTCATTTAACTCTGTTTGGATATAAGCCATTGTTAGGCTCTGTCTTTTATTGGACATGAATGGGACACTTTCTTTGTCCTGTTTTTATGGCTCTACTGCATTGCTGGATTAAAGGAAAAGTTTAAAGGCCACTTAACAGAAACCTTTTGCTGTCAGTTCTCTAAGGGTCTGACTTGAGGCTGACTCTCTAACTATGAGTCAGCTGGTTTGAACTTCCACAAAAGGAAGCAGAAAAACAAGTAGAGCCAGCCTGCCGAACGCTTACAGTCCGGCTCTCCAGGGCCTGGACTTCCACTCGCAAGCTCCTCACTTACTTCCTTGTAGTTCAAGTTCACTAAACAGTAAGGTCTTCCTTCATGCCTTTTGTAATCCTTAATGCTCTATTGGCAAAATGCTCTTAGAATAAAAAGTAACTATTTCACCTTTTAAAAAGATTTGCCTTTCTCTACAAAGACTAAGAATATTACTGTTGTTCATAAACCATAAGGAGACAGATTGGACCTAAGGGTTATATCTCAGGATGAAAGGGGCCAGGGTAGGGGAGAGCACAGGTCTGCCCTGCTGCTCGTGTTTTCAGGATGTGACACTTAGTCATGGTCCTGGGTCTCCAGGAAGGATTTCAATTGAGTCAGGCCTCTGCTGCCCTGTTCTCCACAAAGCCACCGAGTGTCTGTGCTAACCCAGCTTTGGATGTGGTCATTTCGTATAGTAGGTAACTGTTGTGGGTGAGGGAAATGGAAACAGTGCTTGCTTTTCCGTGTACTGTATTAAAGTTAGAACATTGTTCAGAGGTTCAAACTCTGGTGGAAATTCTAGGAATAAAACCGAGTTAGGGATCAGGGTAATTAGAATTCCAAAAAAATTCCCCCCATTGATTGTTCTTTTTTTCAATCAGAGACTTTCTTGACAATATTAACTGATTCACCAGTAAATACGATGTCACTTGAGTTCCTGTTATGTCCCAGCAATGTGGTAGGCCCTGAGAGTAGAGAGGATGAGCAAAAAGATATGGTGTCTGTTCCCACTGAGTTTATAATTTAGTACATTTTGTTTTAAACGGTGGCTGCTAGTAACTAGTACACATATTAAGTATGTGTGTGTGCACCCATATGCACATGTAATTAAAATTCATGAAACTGTACTTACCTCACTATATGTGGTACAGTCTGGTATTTTCTTTTTTATTTAAGGTTTCTGCTTGTTTATTTTAATGCTGGTCCCAACTCATTAAATTCATTCGTAATTCACTAATCCTAATGGATCATGTCCTGTAGTTTGAGAAATATTGATTTAGTCGGCTCTTCACTTTTGAGGAAGAGTCAGAAGCAGGGGTTCAAGAAAAAATTTTGATAAGAAAATACACCGGGCCCTAGCTGGTTTGGCTCAACGGATAGAGCGTAGGCCTGTGGACTGAAGGGTCCCGGGTTCGATTCCGGTCAAGGGCATGTACCTGGGTTGCGGGCACATCCCCAGTAGGGTGCGTGCAGGAGGCAGCTGAATCGATGTTTCTCTCTCATCGATGTTTCTAACTCTCTATCCCTCTCCCTTCCTCTCTGTAAAAAATCAATAAAATATATTTAAAAAAAAAAAAAGAAAATACATCGGGATATAAGCAACAATTGTTTGAATGGTGAACATATTAAGTATTTTTTCTCTCTTTTTAAATTTCCTGTATTTTCCAAGGTTACTGCAATAATATGCATAAAAAAATTTGCTGCCCTGCCCGGCTTGGCTCAGTGGATAGAGCGTCAGCCTGCAGATTGAAGGGTCCCAGGTTGATTCCGGCCAAGGGCACATGCCTGGGTTGCAGGCTTGATCCCCCGTGGGGGGCGGGCAGGAGACAGCCAGTCAGTGATTCTCTCTCATCATTGATGTTTAAAAAAAAAAAAAATTTGCTTCCATAAAGGAGAAATCAGTGACACTGGATTATTTAGAATTTTTTCTCTTTTCTATAGTATTAAAATGAGGAGGAACTATAGTATATTGCTTTTGAGTCAAGCCAGCCCTGGGTTTTAATTCTGGCTATATCATTAATTAATGTTTAATGTAGGGAGATTTAATTTTTAGAGTTTAACTTTTTAAATCTGTAAAATGGAGATAATAATACCTTGTTGGATTATTATAGAATGAGTTAATGTATATAAATTACTTAATGTAATGCCTGCATTTAATAAGTGGTAAAGTTACTTTTTGGCCTAATATTTTTTTAAAATGATCTCAGAATCCGTTTTAACTTAGAATTGTAGTTGAGATCTTATAAACTTAAGCTATGAATAAACTTACATCACTGCTTAAGTGAAAAAATAAATTTAGTTGAAGACCCACTTTATGAATCTCAATAGACTTAGCATACTGCCAGAGAAAATGTGGACACTTAAAGAACTTAACGTAATCTGCTTTTCCATAAGATGGATTTTAAAGAAGGGTTGCATATTCCTGTGTTTATGGGGTCACAGTACACCTTTCTTCCTTTCTGTAGAAGATGCTTATAAAATCCGGATCCGTATTGATGATGAGCCTGCCAATCTGGATATTTTGGATACGGCTGGACAGGTATCTAATCCCAGAATGCTATGAATAAGACATTTTCACTCTAGTAAAGGAGGGGGGAAGGCTTATGCAGAGAATATCACTAGTTCATGTCTTTTAATTTTTCATGCACTCTCACTCAGGATAGCAGGTAATCGATATATCTCTTCCTTAATCTGAAATAAATAGCTAATATATATGTGGTTCTAGGTTGCATCATTACATTAATGACCCTTGTTTCCCTCCAGGCAGAGTTTACAGCCATGCGAGATCAGTATATGAGGGCAGGAGAAGGGTTTATCATCTGTTACTCTATCACCGATCGTCGAAGTTTTCACGAAGTTCGGGAGTTTAAACAGCTTATTTATCGAGTTCGACGTACTGATGATACACCTGTGGTTCTTGTAGGAAACAAGTCTGATCTAAAGCAGCTAAGACAGGTGAGGACGGAGTTGAAAATGCTGTCTGAAACCTAATGGGATTAGTCATTTTTGTTTTTCTGTTTACAGATTCCTCTGTCTGAAAGTAAAAATTAAAAATTAGCTTCTCCCTAACCTTGAAAATTTCCTGTTATATAATAATTTGGGATCAAAATCTGGATTTCAGGAATCAGTTTACAGGACAAAATCCACAGGATAGTAATCAGATGGCATAGAATATGTATTAAATGAAGGATCGTGGAATGTTCAATTCCTAAAACATCAGAAATGTTTATGTTGCATCAGGAGAAACTAAAATTAGACTTGAAGATATACTTCCCGGTGGTGAGGATTATGAGCCCTGGAAGGGGAGAATAAGAGAAATTGTAGGGGATTTTAGAATAAGCCATACCTTTCAAGTTAGCAATGATGTTTAACATTTTGCTGTTCAGTGTAGAGTTTCTGAAGGTGTAGTGAAACGGGCACACTCATGGCTACTACTGGAAACAATGAATGGTACAAATTGTTGGAAGTACTAGTAATTTGACTTTGAAACGTTTATTCAGAGATTTGTATGTAAAATGTTTATTGCCAGGCTATTTATGGTAGCCAAAAATTAGAAAAAGCCTAAATACCCAAAAGTAGGAGAAATTATGGTATATCCATAATTGAGTATATCAATTTTTGGTTCCTTACAGTTTTCAGTATTGTAGTTTAAATATACATCTGTTTGCCTCGTGTTTTACATCCTTAAAATGAAAAGTATGAAGAAAATGCAGATTGCACTGTTGATATGTATAACTGTTGCCTGTTGCAAAGGATTATCTTTAAAATAGAGTAGAAATAGATTCACAGAATTTGAAGGCAGAAGGAATCAGAACTCATGTAATTTAGCCTCCCAACATTACAAAAATCACTGCATCTGCTTGAATACCTCCAGAGTTGAGAAGCTCTCTTCCTGTTAAGGTAGCTCCTTCATTTGGGGTAGTTGTAATTGTTTTCCACTTGTACTACTACACATTTTCTCTGTTTACATTTTTAAAGGTCACTAAAGAAGAAGGATTGGCTTTGGCCCGAGAATTCAGCTGTCCCTTTTTTGAGACATCTGCTGCATACCGCTACTACATTGATGATGTATTCCATGCCCTTGTCCGGGAGATACGTAGGAAAGAAAAGGAGGCAGTACTGGCCATGGAGAAAAAATCGAAACCCAAAAACAGTGTATGGAAGAGGCTAAAATCGCCATTCCGGAAGAAGAAAGATTCAGTAACTTGAAGTTGTGAAGTGTTTACGTGTGAACTGCAGTGCTTAATCAAAGCAGTCCAGTAACCTGCATTAGTGAGCATGGTGCTTGCTCTCTCTCCTGTTATGACCGTTATTTTTAAAGTAACTGATGAAGGGGACATGCCTACTAGGAGTTTTCAATGATGTGGTATTTAATATATTGTCTCTTAGCTAATTCTGATTTATTAACCCAGTGGAGCACTTTCTGCTTTTAAATTGTCACATTAGAATTTGATCTCCCATAGTTTTGGGTTCTGTTGCTGATTAATTAATTAATGTAAATTGTTTATATCCAGGGGAATATGTATACCATGTGTTGGACTAAGCTCATAAGAGGAATTTTTTGCCATGCACTACTCCACATTATCTTTTCACTTCAGTTTCCTGGGACTGTCCCAGCGAAGGACCTCCGTCTTTTCTATTCACACTGTGCTTCCTGGAAACAGAACAAAAATCTTATAGGGAAACCAGTGCTAAAGAGACCGGTGCTGAAGTTCAGCAAATAGCTGTGGAACTGACTCCTGTTGCAGATCATGGAGTGATGAGATTTGGGGAAGTAGGCCATATATTTACAGGAACTTGGCTAGAAAAACAGTTGGGTCAGAACAGTGTTCCCACTATGCACCTGGCTTTTCTAAGAAATGTACTAGGAAGGGTGAGAACAAACAGAAGCATGTAAAATGTAATGAAGGGTTCTCCTATGAGCTTCTTTTACTCTTTGTTTCAGGGTTTGGACTTTTCTTTACCTTCAAAGGTAAACACTTAGGGAACCATTACTGGATTCCAAACTCATTTAATTTAAATCCTTAGTTAGAACAGCCATTGCCTTGTAGAGGTTTATTTTTCCCCCAGAGATGCACTTATCCCTTAGCATCCCTGTGCTCTTTATTTTTTTTTTTTCTTGTGGCACGTTTATTTATCTTAAAAGCTGTATTTTGTGTTACTGTTTTCCTGAAACACACAGTGTGGTAGACATAGCTACATTCAGTGTCTTTAGAGATAAAAGAATAGCATGGGAAAAATGGTTTACTCGGTTCTCATTTGTTAGCATTTGCTGAACATCCAGGGCCTAGAGAGCAGTGACCACGGACATTTTATTTTGCATGTCAGCCTTGTTTTTATGTGTGAAATGGTAGTGTTCCTCAGTACCTGGACCAGATTGTAAGTACACCGAGGAGATCTGTGGTCAAGATCAATGGTCTTCAAACTTTGTTGTTGTTGTTGTTTTGTTACTTAGAGTCCACATATGAGTGCAATCATGTGATACTTGTCTTTCTCTGACTGACTTATTTCACTTATGGAGAGTATGATACTCTCCAGGTCCCTCCATGCTGTCTGAAAGGATAAGAGATTCTTCTTTCTTACTGTTGCATAGTATTCCATGGTATAAATTTACTATAGCTTTTTTATCCACTCATCTACTGTTGGGCACTTGGGCTGTTTCCAGATCTTAGGTATTTGTAAATTGGGCTGTTTCCAGATCTTAGCTATTGTAAATTGAACATAGGGGTGCATACATTCTTTCTGATTGGTGCTTCAGGTTTCTTAGGATATATTCCTAGAAGTGTGATCACTGTGTTAAATGGCAGTTCCATATTTAACTTTTTGAGGAAACTCCATATTGTTTTCCATAATGGTTACACCAGTCTGCATTCCCACCAGCAGTGTATGAGGGTTCCCTTTTCTCCACATCCTCGCCAGTACTTAATCACTTGTTGATTTGTTGATGATAGCCTTTCTGACAGGCGTGAAATGGTACCTCATTGTCGTTTTGATTTGCATCTCTCAGATGAGTAGTGACTTTGAGCATTTTTTCATATGTCTCTTGGCCATCTGTATGTCCTCTTTGGAGAAGTGTCTATTTAGATTCTTTGCCCATTTTTTAATTGGATTGTTTGTCTTCCTTTTGTTAAGTTGTATGAGTTCCTTATACATTTTGGATATTAACCCTTTATCAGATGTTTATTGCCAAATATGTTCTCCCATACAGTGGGCTCCCTTTTCGTTTTGTTGATGGTTTCTCTTGCTGTGCAGAAGCTTTTTATTTTGATGTAGTCCCATTTGTTTATTTTGTCCTTAGTTTCCTTTGCCCTAGGAGATGTATCTGTAAACCTATTGCCATGAGAGATGTCTGAGATTTTGCCGCCTGTGGTTTCTTCTAGGATTTTTATGGTTTCACGACTTACATTTAAGTCTTTTATCCATTTTGAGTTTATTCTTGTGTATGGTGTAAGTTGGTGGTCTAGTTTCATTTTTTTGCATGTATCTGTCCAGTTTTCCCAACACCATTTATTGAAGAGACTGTCTTGACTCCATTGTATGCTCTTGTCTCCTTTGTCAAATATTGAGTATAATGGCTTGGGTCGATTTCTGGGGTCTCTGTTCTGTTCCATTGATCTATATGCCTGTTCTTGTGCCATTACCAGGCTGTTCTGATTACGGTGGCTTTGTAGTATAACTTGAAATCTGCTATTGTGATTCCTCCACCTTTATTTTTCTTTCTCGAAATTGCTGCGGCTATTTGGGGTCTTTTTTGATTCCATATAAATTTTTGGAGTATTTGTTCTAGCTCTGTGAAATATGCCGTTGGTATTTTAATAGGGATTGCATTGAATCTGTAGATTACCTTGGGTATTCCCTGTGCTCTTTAGAAGAGCTAGGCCTGGCAAAATGTTGTTAGGCCCTTTGTCAGACTGACTGCATTTTCCATACAGAGAAGAGACCTCAGGAGTTTGAGTAAAATTGTGTATGTGCCTCCTTGACACTGACAATCACTAGACTCGGTGCTCTGAGAAAGCCTGTGGTATTTATGTTTAACGAGCCAGTCTTGAAGCTTTAAAATTCCCATACGTTGAGTTTCTTATTGAAGATTTCTTTACAAGGACTTTGCAAAGTTCACCTCACAGTTTCTGAGCCTTGACAAAGCTTAGCATAAGAGAATACCACTTTGATAATCTATTGTCCTGGGAAGAAACAGCTTTAAATGTTGGTGGAATTCTCTCTTAGAATCAGGATTGTTTTGATATCTGAACTGGTTATGTGTGAAGATTAAGTGCATAAATGCTAAGTAATGTGGCATATGTTGAACATTACATATCACTGAAGCAGTGTTCTTGTCCACTTCAACCCCTAAGAACAGGACTTTGTGTAGTGCCTCTTAAAAAGCACATAGCTCAACTTACTGTGTCCTTTTTATTTGCAGGCAGAAGGACAGGGTTGTATTTTTCCTTATAATCAATGCTGTATGTTCCAAGTTGAAAGAAAAATAATAGTTGTAACTTTTTGAGCTGAGTAGTGGTTCCTTTTGAAACTCCTGGAAATGTTTTTGCTACCAAATAAGTATGTTTTATGGTACTGAAGCCATTCAAAAGTAAAAGGCCCAGAATTCAAATTTTGCAGGACAATCTTACAGGAACCATAGACTGGTTCATGGAGAGGCATGAAGGTAGAAAATAAATGCAGTACAATTCTGTTTTAACAGTATTTCACCATATTTAAACCAGCCTAGAGCCTTTTAAGTTGAATGCCTTAGCACTCATTACTAATGACCTAGGGGAAATGTTAAGAGCATCAACCAAGAAGTGGACAGCTAGCTATATAATTATTTGGGATAGACAAGGTAGCAGAGAACATTGCCAGAAAGAAAAGTATGTAATACAGGAGGGAATTTGAGTTGTATATAAGAAAAATAACAAATTAGTGTTTTTAAGACTATCATTGCCAGGGCTTTCCCTTTCAGGAGCACGCCCACGCCTTTCTTCCCTCTCAGGTGTGCCTCTTGTAAACTCTAACCGTCCCTATGAGACTTGCAACCAGCGGAGCAATGGGCAGCTGCAGCTCATCCCGGGCTAATCCCCAAACCTGTCTCCAAAGCCCCCTTTTCTCTGACTTTTCAGTAAGTCAGCAGCAGCTCCTTCTTGGCTCACTTCGGTCACTGACTTTTACCTCCCAGTGAGCCAGCAGCAGCTTTGCCTAGGCTCTCCTGTTGCTGCTTCTCCCCCAAGCCCTTCCTTGTTTCACTGTCCCCAGCTTTAATAAATGTCCTCTCAAAATAAAAATCAAAAAAGACTATCACTGTTATATATTTGATTGTTGGATTAATTAGCCCATCAATTAGTATTGAGAATTCTCTTCATGGTGCTAGTTTGAAGGATATATTTATAGTGCATGTAATTTATAAGCTCTAAGTAGTCAGCTTTATCCAATTTGAGGGCATTTAAAATCAATTACTGCCTGGAACTTTGAAGAGAGAAAAATTCAGGGACAAGTTGAAAAGCACTGGAAGTATTCATGCCCTACTAGATTGGTAAGTTACAAAATTTAGAAGCTAGTGTCTAGAATTAACTATAATTCAGAAAGGGAAATATGTTTTAACTTCATGATATATTAGCAAGAATTGGTCTGTGATGTTTGGGGAGGCAAAGGGAGAGAGATTTTTCACTTACGCTCTTGTATATGAAGACAGTTTGACACAATACAAAACTTGTAAAGAGCTTGTTGGGCTTTTACTTTACTTACCTATATGTGGGTAGAAATGTTTGGAATTATTGCAATGTGTCATTTTAAGAAAAGTTAAATGCCATGAGATTTTGCATTCTGGAAAACATTGATTACAAGAAATTTTAGTGCTCACCATGCACAGAACACCTGTGTCAAGTGCTAGGGAACATGCCATGGAATGCTCCTTCATTCACATTACCTCTGGGTGGGGAGAAAGGAAACACAGAAAATGATAGCTCCTTTGCCACCTGATCAAGGGTAAAGTTGTTTCAAGTATGTGTACTAAATATGAGAAAACAAGGAATAAAGTTTTATGTGGTCATTGCTTTTATCTTCACTTCTCTAAATGGGCATCCGTGATGGTAGAGAGGACTTAGTTTGGACTTGAAGGGATGTATTGAGATGGGTAAGGAAGACACGGCATTCCATTTCCTAAAGTAAGGTCTGCTGGGAAAGGCAATGGAATTCAAGTCCAGTGTGTGAACTTCCTCTGTGCACACCAAGCACTGTTTTAAGAGCTGTGAGTCTCCCGCCACCATTTTAAACCCAGCTCCATACAGCGCTTCCTGGCACCGACCCTAACCGCGCACCAGCACCCCCAGCCAGGAACTTGGCCACCATGGAGATCAACACGAGCAAGAATCAGCGGGCTGACTGGAGACTTGAGCTGGGATACAAGCAAGAAGGATCTAACTGAATATTTATCTCGATGTGGGGAAGTTGTAGACGGCACAATTAAAACAGATCCAGTCACCGGAAGGTCAAGGGGATTTGGATTTGTGCTTTTCAAAAACGCTGCTAGTGTGGATGAGATTTTAGAATGGAAAGAACACAAACTGGATGGCAAATTGATAGACCCCAAAGGGCCAAAGCTTTAAAAGAGAAGGAGCTCCCAAAAAGGTTTTTTGGGGTGGATTGAGCCCAGATACTTCTGAAGAACAGAATATTTTGGAGCCTTTGGAGGGGTTGAAAATATTGAACTTTCCCGTGGATGCAAAAACAAATGAAGAGGTTTTTGTTTTATCACATATTCAGATGAGAACCAGCGAGGAAATTATTAGAAAGCAGCTATCATCCGTTTGGTTCTGGGAAGTATGAAATCAAAGTGCCCAACCAAAAAAAGTATATAGGCAGCAATAATAACAAAGAGGAGGAAGAGAGGCTGCAGCTGGTGGACCAGGTGGTACTAGGGGTCTGGTGGCAATCACCACAGCAATTACCAGCCATACTAGAGGACATCGGAGAAAACTGAAGGAGATTGCTAAAGTGACCCATCTGCAGGACAGCATTGAAGATTGGTCTTCTGTTGCTCTAAGGTGATTATTTTATTAAAGACTTTCTAGTATACAAGACACAACTGTGTCCAACTGTATATAGCCAACAATTAGTTTTGTTTTTACTTTGTCTTTTGCTATCTGTGTTATGATTCAATATGGACTTGTGTTTATACAAGTTTTATTTGTAGATTTCATGTTAAACCTCAAATAAATGCTTCCTTAAGTGATTGTTTTTCTGTGTCAGGTACTGGGGAAAAAAAAAGAGCTGTGAGGGATTCAAAGGATTCAACAGCCTTGCTTTTGACTCTGATAAAATTTGCATGTACAAAACAACTAGAGATCAACTTTAAAATAGTATGTTATGTGCTCCAAACTGGGACTATTATAGGAATTCAGAGAATTTAGTAGATTATGTGCTTCAAAGTGAGAATGTTATAGGAGTTCAGACAAGGAATTAGTATAGCTGGGGCAGATCTGAGTAGCTGACTCTTTTAAGAGGCAAATTGAGAAGAGATTGACTTTAACTGGAATGCAATAATAAAGATAAGATCAAAAAGCTGTAACTTATGAAATTTCCCCTCATTCCTTGTCTTTTTATTGTTTGTTTTTTTGTTTTTTTTTAATTCTCACCAGAGGATATTTTTCCATTGGATTTTAGGGAGAGTGGACGAGAGAGGGAAAGATAGAAATATTGATTGGTTGCCTCCTGCACGAGCCCCGGCCAGGGCCCAGGATGGGAAGGAGCCTGCAACCGAGGTAAATGCCCTTGACCAGAATCGAACCCATGACTCTTCGGTCCACAGGCCGATGCTCTATCCACTGAGCCAAACTGGCCTGGGTGCCCTCATTCCTAGTCTTAAATTCTTTTTAAATTTATTGAATTTTTAATTTATTTTTATTTTATTTAAAAATGTGTTTTTATTGAGTTTTAGAGAGATAGGAAGGGTGAGGAATAGGGAGAGAGAAACATCCATTGGCTGCCTCCTGCATGGCCTCCACCAGGGATTGAGCCCTCAACCCAGGCATGTGCCCTGACCGAGAATCAAACTAGATCTCTTGGTGCATGGGTCATGCTCAACCACTGAGCCATACTGGATTGGTTTTTTTTTTTTTTTTTTTTTTGAGAGAGAGAAAGGGAGAGAGAAAAATGTCTATTTTGTTGTTCCACTTATTCATGCAGTCATTGGTTGCTTCTTGTATGTGTCCTGACCAGATATGGAAACACTAACTGAACTACCTGGCTAGGGCCTCATTCTTAGTCGTTATTGCTTATTTTCTCAAAAGAATTTTTTCTTATATAAGTTTAGTAAGTTCCTGACGAATGGTAGTGTTGCATCTTCTCCAAACTCAAACTTGAGAAGGGTGAGACAGAGTCTTTGCTAAGTTTGACAAGCACTTGGCTTTAAAGTGCTTTATAGTCCAATACTGAAAATGTTGGATTTGCATAGTCCTGGATTTGCTCAGCTTCAAATTCAAATTTACTTTCAAATTATCTCACATTTTATCAGCACAGCTGGAACTGAAACTAAGTTCCATACAGGAAACTAGTTCTCTGACTAAAGAATTATTCAGCCCTAGCTGATTTGGCTCAGTGGATAGAGCGTTGGCCTGCAGACTGAAAGGGTTCTGGTTTCGATTCTGATCAAGAGCACATGCCCAGGTTGCAGGCTCGACCCCCAATAGGAGGCGTGCAGGAGGCAGCCGATCAATGGCTCTAATCATGATGTTTCTATCTCTTCCTCTCCCTTCCTCTCTGAAATCAATAAAAATATATTTTAAAAAATAAACTCATACCTTGTTTTGAAGGAAACTACTGGATCGAACAAAGGACCGATAGATCTTCATGTTTGGGGTATTCTTAAATTTCCAATCAACTTTTAAATATGAGTTGGCCTTGACACAAAATTACTGAAAATTATAGTCCTTGCTTAAAACAAAACAACCCCAGAATCCTTACTGCGCAGCTTTTGGTTCAGTGTGTACATTCCCCAGTACACATGATCATATCAAGTCACCTAGTTTTTTTAACAAAAGCCTGGGGTGGGGACATGTGTCATTTCCTGCCCTTCCCAGAGCTGGTTATGGATAGAGTTTATTACAGTTTGCTCTGAACCAGGAGAAAGTCTTTATTTTTTTTTAATGTTTATTGTTGACAGTATTACAGATGTTCCCCTTCCCCCCCTTGCTTCCTCTACCCAGTTCCCACTTCACCCCACCCCACCCCCTCACTGCCCTACTGTCTGTCTCCATAGGTAAGATCTTTGGTTAATCTCTTCCCACACTCCTCCCCACTTCCCTCTGAGACTCATCAGTGTTCCATGCTTCCATGCCTCTGATTCTATTTTATTCACCAGTTTAGTTTGTTCAGTAGGCTCTTTTTTTTTTTTTAGTAATTTTTATTGATGTTTAGAGAGAGGAAGAAGAGGGGAAGAGAAACATGGATGTGAAAGCCTAACATCTATTGGCTGCCTCCTGTATGCCTCCTACTGGGGACTGAGCTGAAATCTGGCCATGTGCCCTGACTGAACCAGCAACATTTCAGTCAATCAATTGAGCCACATGGGCCAAGGCTGCCCATTTTTTAATTGGATTGTTGGCTTTTTTGTGTCATTAGACTTATTATTTTGATTTTTAGATTCAATTGTTGATAGATATATATTTGTTTCCATTTTATTCTTATTTTTTTAAAAAATATATTTTATTGATTTTTTACAGAGAGGAAGGGAGAGAAATAGAGAGTTAGAAACATCGATGAGAGAGAAACATCGATCAGCTGCCTCCTGCACATCTCCCACTGGGGATGTGCCCACAACCAAGGTACATGCCCTTGACCGGAATCGAACCCGGGACCCTTGAGTCCGCAGGCCGACGCTCTATCCACTGAGCCAAACCGGTTTCGGCTATTCTTATTTTTTATCTCTTCTTAAAGAATACCCTTCAACATTTCATGTGATACTGGTTTGCTGGTGAACTCCTTTAGCTTTTCCTTGTTTGTGAAGCTCTTTATCTGACCCTCAATTCTAAATGAGAGCTTTGCTGAGTAGAGTAATCTTACTATTCATTATTTTGAATATCATGTTGGGCCCACAGAAATAACCTGGGTCCCTGGTAGTTTCAGTGACCCTTTGCCAGAGTTAGCTCTAAAGGCTGCCCCCCACCTTTGAAATTCCCTTTAGGTGAACTAATACATTTTCTTAATGTTTAAGCCACTTTGAATTGGGTTTCCTGTACTTGTAGCCAAAATCACCCTGAGTTCCAAGTTACTCTTACAATCATTTTGTTATATCATGTTCCTATTTTAAAACTATTTTTAAAACTAGGGGAAAATATTATATACATGCCATGATCGCAATAATAAGAGAGTTAAAACAAATTGGAAGGAGATGTGCCAAATGATTGATGTTTGTCTGTAGATGGATACTTTTGCTATTTCTATGAACTTACTATTTTACATGTTTTCTATAATGATCCTGAGTGACATTATCAGGGAAAAAAATGCACAGGAAATAAGATTGGAAAACAAAATGATTGTTTAGGTTTTGGAATCGATTGATTTTTCCCCTCTTATTTTTCAATTTTCTTATGTTTATTATATTAGTTTTATAATTTGAAAATGTTTTTTAGTTCCTTCACTGAAACTTCAAAGAGCAGGGGCTTTTTCTCCTGCTTCCTTTCTCTCTACCCCAAGCATGTACACAGGGAGGACCATTAAGAGAAAATATGAAAACTGAATCATTCCAGACTTTAAGGCAGGCTCAGAAATCCACAAAAGCACTTGCAGTGGTCATATTACCCCAGTATATGACCCTTGAGTCTTGCATTAACCTATGTTTTTTCTTTTTCTAAATCTTTATTGTTGAAAGTACCTATGCTTTTTTTTCGTTCAGAGCATTTATCAGTTTGCATTTATACATTTGTTATTGTGATTATTCGATTAATGCTTGTCCTCTGCTAAGCTTCATAAGAGTAGGACTCTTGCTTATCAATATGCTGTATCCGCAGTATGCGGCATATGGTAGACACTCAATAAGTAAATAGCTGTTGATTAATGAATGAGTGAGTGAACCAACTCAGTCAGTCTAGGCATTGCTTTTGGAATAAATGTTCCCAATTACAAGGGCAGAGTAATTCTCAGCACTCAAGACCAGCATCTCTCCCCTGGTGGTTATGGTCTTAGAAATTACATTTTGAAGGGAAAGCAAAATGACTAGAAAAAGTACTAGGACAAACAGCAAACCAAGTCACCTACCAAGCAAGAGCCTCTAGGACAGGAGTCTGGAATGTGCATTTTCTCCACGAGTGCCCCAGATGATTCTGAATCAGGTGGCCTGAGGCCCACACTTTGAAAACAGGCCCTGGAACATCCTATTAGAATCTGAGTATTCACTTCATTCGTCGTCACCCAGCTTCCAAGAGAACCATGCTGACATCACTGTTTCTATTTAATGGGAATCAGTTTTTATTTTGCACTTGTGCGGTGCATTAACAAATTCAACATACAAGATAGCATTACATATTGTAGGTTAGCGTTACGGCATTATGCAATTTCACACGATTCATGTTAGCGTTTTCAGATTTTTCTTTTTTTTTTTTTTTAATTTGACACGTTTATTTTATTCTTGAGTTTCATTTTTACAAGAGAAGACACAAGGTAAAGAAAGACAACCACACTGGAGAAGGATCATGGTGAGGGAAATGTCACTATCATGGCCATAATAAAAGCCTTCCAAGAAAAAGGACTTGCGTTATCCCCTCTCCTGAGCAAGCTGCCCCTGTCCCGCAAACCAGTTCTGTCTGTTTTCATACCTAGAGCACTGTTTCTACGCATGTACCTCTTGGCTGTGCTCCACTGAGAACTGAAAGAAGGAATAACTCATAAAGGGACTTTTGTTACTAAGAGAAACCCTTGTCTTCCCAAAGGAATCAAGTTATCAGCAGAGAAGAACTGACGCTTGGAAAATCCGAAGTGACCATTCCCTAACCTATTCCTGACCATGAGTGCCTTGTGCAAAAACTAGGATGTGACTCTCTTGTCTTTCAACTGACTCTTAGGAGGAGGCATTCCTCTTCCACCCTCATCAGTTAGCTCTGGGAGGAACAAATGCGAAAGCCCAAGTCAGTTAAGAAACTTTGGGACAGCAAAGTCAAGGGCACGATGGATCAGGCCTGAGGTAGGAGGGAGGAAACCTGTACTTCCTTTTGGCCTTTTTTTTCTGAGAAAAACACCGAGGCAGCTCATAGGCTACAGAACTACTGGCTCCTCCCCTGTCACCTCACTACCCACTACTCAGTAGACCCAACGAATTCAAGGAATAAAGCTACAAGGAGATGGGAAAGAGAAAAGTGGGGTGAGGCTGTTTTCCCATACTTAGATCAGGAGCAGCTACAGAGGCACACACAGCAGGGCAAAGATCAGACTATCTCCACCTGTTGCTTTGCATTGTTTCTGGGAAGGAAACAAAAATGGATTGCTCAGCAATTTCTGATCTTTAGACATTAAGGCGATGAAGAGGAATCATTTAAATTTTTTTCCTAATGGGGTTTCAGAATGCTCTTGTTAGATTTACATTAAACTATCTCAAAATGCCATTTTTAGAAAACAAAAATTATTTTCTTCTACGTATGATACAGTATTTACATTCCATGGAGTATAGGACAGAGAGTGGTGGTGTGAACCCAACTGATGGTGAGAGAGTGAGTCAGATTGTAGTGGGTGGGAGCTGACAGGGACAAGAACAGAGAGGGCCTTGTGCCTGCTCAGTACTGCTCCGCCTTGTCAAGAATCAAGGTTAAAAAAGACAACCACCAGAGGATTGGGGAGGAGCAGATAGGTTTTAAATCCACAAGAGCTAAGGGAACATCAAAGGCAACATCACCACTCTCCATAGCGACTCAGCTTTTTAACTCCCTTCTCAGAAGTAAGTTAGAAAGTGATGTCCTTGCATGGAAGTGGACCTTCGATTTTAGCTAATCCCTCAGGCCATGCTTCCAGCTGCTGCTGACTTGAGTTCCTCTTCAGGCTGGCAAACATATCGACTGCCTATCCAAGCATACTTACTGTCAGTGAAGTCTCTGCCACCATGAGAAGTCTCAACATTAGAGACATGGCTGGACTAGGAGTAAAAAGAGACTTGAATTCTAATCCCAGCAGGATGCTGAATGCTCTCAACCTCTGTGCCCACTGGCAGAAGGAGGGTTGAACTCTGTGGTTCCCCTCATCCCTCCAGCTTAGTTGTAAGACTCCTAAGTTCCAAGAACCAAGCACTTTGTTTTGAGGGAAAAGATGTCCTGAAAGAATCCAAGTTACCTTTATGACTCCGTCTCACTTTATTTTTAAGAGTCATTGCTAAAAAATTTAAGGAGAATAATTGTTAAGGCCCTTTGCCTTACAAAAGCAAAACTAACCACTAACCACACCTAAGCTACTCGAGAAGACTCTAAAGCTCCTTCTCAAGGGTCAGCATTTCTGGAAAAACAAAGGCCAATTTAATTCTTCAACCATCTGATGATTTCTAACCCATCAACCAGAAATAGCTGTCGCTTTCATATCCAGCTGCAAAAGGGAGGTCGCAGCCATCTCATTTCTCCTCTCCTTGTCCTCATACTTGCAAATAGTGTTTGGGATCAGCAGGATGTGTTCACTGCTGCTATCCTATAGCTGAGGTTGGAATTTCTAAAGCCCTCATTAGAGACATCATCTTGTTTTGTAAACCCAATGCTGCCTCATGAGTCTCATGTGTCCATGTGCTTCATCACAATTTAATCATAGGCTGCCGTCTACCCCTTCATAGCAGGAGAGCTGACAGCAAAAACGCCCCATCTCTCAAACAGTCTTTCTCCTGAAAACCCGGCCTAATCCAGTCCACCTTTGTTTCTTGGCTTACTACAGACCTCTGACCTGGAGCTCAATAAAAGAGCAGAGATGTCAGAGGTAATAGGAAGAAAAGATGGGGACAATGAAAATAGGAGGTTTTACAAGAGCAAAATATTCTTTGCGGAGGTGGGGAGAGTAACTGTTCAGAGAAGCCCAATAAAAAGAGGCCAATTTCAGGTAATTAGCAAATACAGTTCGGCACAAAACACAATTTTCATGGGTTAAAATCTGTAACTTGATATTGGCAGCTAGGCTAATTTCTTCAGTTTGTATTAGACATGCAAGTATAGGTTACATTGTTATATATAAACTTGTAGAGGTCTTTCCCTCTCTCTTTTTCCCCATTAAAAAAAAAAAAAAGAATTGCTAGTGCCTTGCAAAGGAGAGAAATCATCATCTCTACGAACTGATCTGCAGCTGTGGTCATGTGGGGTGTTCTTTGTAGGGTTTATTTTGTAAGAAATTTTCTTCTACAACTAAAGTGAGGTTTTGAGTCCGCTTCTCTCTGCCACCTCTTTCCCCACCATGTCCCTGCCCAGCCTGGCCCTGGGGTTGGAGGCGAGGAGCATAGGATTAGTACTCGCTCAGACTGTGCCACTTGGCCACAGGCTTGCGGGGGCTCTCGCAGACCTCTCGCCAGTGCTCGGCACCACTGGCTGTGACACTGTGCGCCCCCAGGATCAGCCTCCCCACCACCTCGTTCTTGGTGGTGCGATCAAAGTCGATGACGAGGAACTCAATGCTGATGTCGGGCAGGAGGTCAGTGGGGATGTCATAGATGAAAGACTCATTGAAGACTGGGTTCAAAGTGCACTTCTTCACGTGGGTTTTCTTCTTGGCAATGCGCTTTCTGCCATAGTAGACGTTCACCTTGACATAAGGATCTGGGGCCGCCAAAGAGATAAAACAAAAAAAGGAAGACAGGCCTATGACACAGTCCTCTCCTCTATAATGGTGGTTTCATGCTGGGAAGAGGGGGTTCTGTTGTCCATCTCTTTGGTAGCCACCCCTACGTGGTCTTAGTGACAGCACAATCAATGCCTGGAGCAAGGACTCAGCACCTGGCACGGGCTCCTATTAGGGCATCTCACCAAAGGACAAGATCCCATTTGCTCACCCATTTGGCTAGGAAAATCTATAACCTAGATATTCCCCAGGAAGAGAAAGGAGACACAGAGAGGAACGCATGTAAAGAGACAGGTATAAGGGGTCCTGACGTGTGTGTGTGTGTGTGTGTGTAGGGCAGGTATCTGGGCCTCAGGCAAGAGGAGGGGGTGTCATTCAGACACTTAGAAATAGGTTGGAGTAAATAGCTGCTACCTGAGAGCCCGGTGATATCCATCTTCGGCAAGTGTCTGGCTTTGAGGACCACCACCGTCATTCTCTGTGCCACAGGCTGATACGACAGAGACACCTGGAGTTCCCCTCTGCTAATGCACTTCTGTGAAGAAAAACGGCACATGAGAATCCTGGCAGGGGAGCCGGGCATGGCACGGAAAGTGTGCCGGGGAGAGGGAAGAAAGGCTGGAGAGGAAGCACGGGGAGGAGAAGGGGGCATGGCAGGTGCCCATCCCCCAACAAGATGTTACTATCACTGGACAGGGAAGGGGTAAGAGGAGATGTTCTCCTTATAATCCGGATGCTAAACAAGATCACTTGCATGGAGAGGCAGCACAGCCTCGTTCTTAAGGGCCCAGACTCTGAAGCCAACCTGGCCCGGATTCAAATGGGCTACTTGTCGTCTGTATGACTTGGGACCACTTACTTGACATCTCTGTAGTACTTCAGTTTCCTCACCTATCACATGGAGATAAAAATAGCACCTAAAGTCCTGGCCGGGTAGTTCAGTTGCTTAGAGTGTCGTCCTGAGACACCAAGGTTGCGGGTTTGATCCCCAGTCAGGGCACGTGCAAGAAGCAACCAATGAGCCCTAACCGGTTTGGCTCAGTGGATAGAGCATAGGCCTGTGGACTGAAGGGTCCCAGGTTCGATTCC
>NW_005359478.1:2347907-2377062 GCF_000412655.1 Myotis brandtii | reverse complement strand
AACCGGTTTGGCTCAGTGGATAGAGCATAGGCCTGTGGACTGAAGGGTCCCAGGTTCGATTCCGGTCAAGGGCATGTACCTTGGTTGCGGGCACATCCCCAGTAGGGGGCGTGCAGGAGGCAGCTGATCGATGTTTCTCTCTCATTGATGTTCCTAACTCTCTATCTCTCTCCCTTCCTCTCTGTAAAAAATCAATAAAATATATTTTTTTAAAAAGAAGCAACCAATGAATTCACAACTAAGTGGAACAAGAAAATTTATGTCTCTCTCATTAGTGAATAAAAAATTTTAAAAAATAGTACCTCATTCAGAGGATTATCAAAAGGATTAAATAAGTTAAATTTTGTGACACCTTGGTGCCTGGAGTACAGTGTGCGCGACAGAAGTGTATTCTCTCCCATTTCCTCATTTGGTTCTTGTGATAAACATGTATATTGGGAGGCAGGACATTTGGGTCTGAGCCTTCACTTTGCTGCTTCCTCAGCACCTGGCCTTGGGCAAGTCCCCGGCCTTTCTGAGCCTGCGCTCCTCCATGCCACAGGGTGAACAGCCGCACCCGCTCCGCCTGCCTCAGTCATGCACTTCAGGGTGTCTTCTCCAGTCGTCGCTCTCTTCCCTGTGCCTACATCTTTGCCTCCCCATCTGTAAAGTGTATTCTAGGCCTCACTGTGAACTTGGGAAAAACCTCTAGTCCTCCGAGAACATTTTACACCCCTGGCTCACTACCTGCCAGGTGCTGGGGGCCACAGCTGCCAGGACCCAGCTGCTCCCAAGGAGCTCACTATGCATAGAAGAGACGCAGATGTAATAAGCAGAGAAGTAAGAAGCCTGTCCAAGTGCTGCTGGGAGACTCAGGAAGGCGCTGCCAGTTGACATCTGGGCTGAGTTACGAAGGGTGAGTAAGAGGCCATGAGACAATGGGCAGAGAGAAGCTCACATCAGACAGAGTGGCAGGAGTTGCCGGCACAAAGGCACTGGGCCCTGAAAGGGTACACTGTGTTCAGAGGATGGCGAGAGGCGCATGTTCCTGATGTTGGGGTGCCTGGCAGGAGGGATGAGTCAGGAACCTGGAGAGGTGGGTGAAGTGAAGGTGAAGAGCAGTGGGGCACTCTAGCCAAACAGCAGAGTCACCACCGGGCAAGGTGAGGTCTATAGGTGTAGGAGTGACAAAGTTATGATGGTTGTTTTTAGTATTTCATTAATAATATTATTATTCTAGTGAGAGCTGAAAAATGGAGAAAGACCAAAGTCAGAAAGCTCAGTTAAGAGCTGCTGCAATAGGCGAAGGAAGAAATGATGAGGCCTGGAGCCAGGGCTAGAGCAGAGGGGATGGACAGTGGGGTAAGCTATGTCTCACAGAGAATTGCCAGGATGTTCTAGGTGTGGGTGGCTAATTGGATGTAAATGTAGGGGAGGGGGAAGAGATGGAGGAATATTTGTTTGTTGGTTTTGTCTTGTTGGAGGACTATTTCTTAAGTTTCTAGCTTAGAAAGTGGGGCTGAGGCTGAGATAAAGAAAACAAAAGGAGGTAGAATTTGAGGAATTTAAGACACAAGTTAAATCTGAGACAAAATCATTCTGTGTGTGTGTGTGTGTGTGTGTGTGTATTAACATGTATATCTTCTTCTTATTATTTTATCCTTACCCAAGGATATGTTTGTTTGTTTTTTAATCAATTTCAGAGAGTGAGGAAGGGAGAGAAAAACATCAATTGGTTGCCTCCTGTATGTGCCCTGATCAGGGATTGAACCTGCAACCTGGGTATGGGTGTCCTGACTGGGAATCAAACCTGCAACCTTTTGGTATATGGATGATACTCCAACTGAACCACCCAGCCAGGGCCTACTATCAAATCTTATTCCTTGTATTATTCATAGTCCCAAAGAAATGTCACCTATTTCAGGAATTTTTCTTAGATTGAGCAAAAATAGACTATTTTCACTACCAGCCTTACATGTCCATCAAAATGATTCATTGTGCACTTACTAAGTGCCAGGAACTCTGCCAGCAGCTAGGGCTGAAAAAACAGACAATGAAGAGTCCTACCCTCAAGAAGCTACAGGCTAGCCCTAGCTGGTTTGGCTCAGTGGATAGAGCGTCGGCCTATGGACTGAAGGGTCCCAGGTTCGATTCCCGCCAAGGGCACATGCCCGGGTTGTAGGCTCGATACCCAGTAGGCAGCCGATCAATGACTCTCTCTCATCATTGATGTTTCTATCTCTCTCTCCCTCTCCGTTCCTCTCTGAAATAAATAATTTTTTTTTTTTAATCAAGAGGGCAACCTGTTTTTTGTACTGGCAACAAAGGAAATAAAACAACTTGTATTTTTGCAAATATAGTGTAGTTCATTTTAGGCAAACTTCCCTTCCCTTAGTATAGCAAGTTTATTTATTTATTTAATATATTTTTATTTATTTCAGAGAGGAAGGGAGAGGGAGAGAGAAATAAAAACATCAATGATGAGAAAGAATCATCAATTGGCTGCCTCCTGCATGCCCCCTACTGCGGGTCAAGCCCGCAACCTGGGCATGTGCCCTTGACTGGAATGGAACCAGGGACCCTTCAGTCCACAGGCCAACACTCCATCCACTGAGCCAAACCGGCTAGGGATAAGTTTATTTTTAAAGCTTCAATATGATAATATGTCTGAAATTTGTTTCAAAATAATTCAGTGAGGGAGACTTGGGTAAATATACATGAAATTCTACTAATTACAAGATGGTAATTGTTGAAGCTTAGTGATATGTATTTGTAGTGTTCTATTTTCTTCTTTTTGAATCTGTAATTTTCCAGAATAAAAAAGTTGAATATACAGAGTATTATTTTAATACCTAGTTCAGTGTTCTATATCCTAGAATAGTGACCTGTAGGCACTCAACTGTGTTATAAATAAGCACTTAACGTAAAAAAATCTAGAGTTTAAACTCACACCCTTATGGTTAAATTCAATTAAACATGGATTAATGCTTATTTGTGAATTCATTTCATAAACACATCCAAGTCACTCATTTAAGTGTCCCTTGACCTTAGCCCTCATTGGGTGTTCCTACAAAAGACAAAATCACCAGCAATATATACACAAACTGATAAAAATAAAAATCATAGCTAACATTTACTAAATATCTAATATATGACAAGCACTGTTCTAAGTGCTTAATGCGCATTATCTCATTTAATACTCAGAAGTGAAGGAGGCAGCGAATCAATGATTCTCTCTTATCATTGATGTTTCTATCTCTCTCCCCCTCTTCCTTCCTCTCTGAAATCAATAAAGAAATATATTTTAAAAAAAGGAGAAGCTACAAGCTAGTGCTCTATCTGTCAAGTGTGTCTGATACAGGAAAAGACAACAGCAGTAATTTAACTAGCTTATCAATGAAAAACAAGGGGAAAAACCTAATAGTTTATGTTTTGATTATAAGCCTTATGTTATCTCAAGGAATAACATTGTGATAATAAGGAATTCGATTATTTCATGTGGTTTAAAAAATTTCTCAAGACTATGTTTCATACCAGGAGCATATGAAAATGTCTCTCATAGGGCATAGAATATGACTAACTAAAATTTAATTTTGAAACTGAAGTAAAAAAGAGAATAGACTTTTAAAAAGATGTGATAGCTTTTCTCTACTAGATTGAAGTCTCACATTTTTTCCTTGCCCATAACATACATATTGTCTGGTTGGTTTCGATTATATCCACAGGAAGTACCCGCAGCCAGTTTAAAATCACAGGCTGGTTGCCCTTGCCAACCAGTATACTTCTGCGCTGCTTCTTTTTGACACAAATCAGAATACAACCAGAGAACGTAAACTCCTTTTTACTATTACCCACAGCCAAATGGCATTAGGAAAGTAATCCCCCATGAGAAAGAAAATCAAATGCCTTCCAAAACATTTCAGAACTGAGCTTTCCAATACAGTAGCCACTAGCTACATGTGTCTATTTAAACTATAATCCATTAACATTTTAGTTCCTCAGTCACAGGAGCCATATTTCAAATGGTCACCAGCCATGTGTGGCTACCATATTGGACAGTGCAGATGGAGAACAGCTCCACCATCACAGAAAGCCCCAGCAGACAGAGCTGATCTAGAAAGCAAGAACCTTTGGATGATTTGGGCCATTGCTCTCCTCCGTTTCCACGAATAATAAAATGTTAAGTAGACTTGATATCTATTTCTGGGACCATCTTGAATACGGGTATCTAAATATTAAATATGCAATCTTTCAATATAATTCTAACTTTATATATATACAGAAGAAGGATATGTGGGGTTAAAGGGATATTTGATTTAAAAAAATAACACAGAGTTTTAGCCCTGGCTGGTGTAGCTCAGTTGGTTGAAGCGTTGTCGCATACGCCAAAAGGCGGCAGGTTCAATTCCTGGTCAGGTCAGGGCACACACCCAGGCTGCAGGTTCAATCCCTGATCAGGGCACTTGTGGGAGGCAACTGACCAGCATTTCTCTCTCACATTGATGTTTCTTCCCCTCCCACCCCCCACCTCTCTCTCAAATTCAATCAATTAAAAAAAACCACCACTAACTACAATATTATAGTTTAGGTTTCCTGAATATTTGTTTAAAACTGTTTCCTAAATCATTCATTATAGCAAAATCTCCCTAATCTAAACCTCCACGTCCCTTCCGTAGGTCTTTGAGAAAGTAGACAACTTCTGGTTCCCCTTTTAATATTTTTCTCCCCTAAAATCACTCCTCAGGCAACTGTTTTCCTTCTGGCCGCCCTCACCTTTGTCATTTTACCTGGGCAGAATGCCAGTGCCCATTCAGCTGCCCCTTTGTGATACCCAAGTCTGCAGCCACAGCACTACCTGAATGCCACTCCATTCTGCATCGAAGAACAGTTTCATGTCCCCTCGTTCTCCTCCCCTTCTTTTCCCACCCAATCCCATTCCAAGTAGCATTGCCAATGGCTCTTTTTTCAAAGGCTCTTTGTCAAGGGCTGGGAGCGAGCTCTGTTTCCCAGTCCCTTGGCTTAATGAGGCAAAGACCCTGTTGTGGGGCAGACAAGCAGAAGGACAAGGGGGAGAAAGGGTTTTGTCCGTGCCTGACAGAGTTGGGAGGCTCTGCCCTCCCTCAGTGGGAAAGAGGAACAGGAGCATGGGTCCTGAAGCAGACAGACGGACACAGAAACACTTAGGCAGGGAGAAACCTATTTCCTCTAACTAGCAGAGCCCCTCCCAGGATGATCTTCTAGCCATGGAGTCATTGCATCAGGGGGAGCCACACAGCCACAGTAAACCTTTACTGGGGTGAGCAGTACAAAGGGCCACCTCCACATCAATCACAATCATGGGAAAACAAAAGAAACAAAAACCTTCATGTTCCACCCTCTCCTCCTCCCCAGGACACATACAGAGCAACCTTCTTTATTGTTCCTGGGAAAGGGACATTCCTTTTTCTTTCTCTCTTTTCAGTCCCTTTGGCTAGAATGGATGACCTCTAAGGTCCCCTGTAAATCTGAGATTTTAAGAATCCTTTCGTTAAGTGGCCATTGTCCCAGGTCGTCAACACTGGATTGGACAGTGGAAAGGCAGGAAAACAATGACCTGAAGAAATCAGGAGTCTAACAACTCTCTGTTACCCACTCGGCAATTCTCTTTTCCCAATGTCTCTTTTTTATTCCCCAGCCCCTTCTGCATGGTCTCCCTTCTCCTTGTGGGGAATTTATTGTGGGAATATAACTGCCTGTTCATTTCTATCTGAATAAAATACTAGGAAAAAAGCTGCTTGCCACTAAAAAGATAAAAAATAAAAAATCAAGTCCCAAAGCCCAACTCAGAGATTTTGGGTATTACAGAGTTTATATCATGATCTCCTTTTACTAATCATCAAGAGTTCATTTTTCATGCTTCTTATATCCTTTTGTATGTTCATAAGAACCAAGAGTGCTCTCATAAAGTGATCCTAGTAAACTTCATGATCCAGCCTAGAGAGAGACTGAGGCCCAGAGATGTTAACTACTTGCCCAGAATAAGGTAATGAAATGGACAGAGTAAAAAGTGATGACCAGACCTGGGCTTCTTCAACCGGACTGCACTGTATAATGGAAAGAACAAGAGATGAATTTTCTGCTAAAGGCCAGGAAATACAGTTAGTGGTGGGGAGCTATATAGAGAAATGCAATTCTCACCACCACGCAGGAATCTTTGGAGGAAGATCATTGGGCCCCGTATTATAAAGGAATGCTTTACACAGACCAAAAAAAAAGCTCTTTACAGACAGCGTGGAGTCGGCCCAAGCAGCTCTAACTGATGAGCTAAGGGGAGACCCAGAAAGGGCGGACGCTTGGCTACAGTCGGGAAGATTTCGGGCAGGCATGGGAGGCTGCAGTGCTAGGAAATCACCAGGATGAGTGTTTAGCCAGATGAGTGGGGAATGATAGTCATGGCTCGGGTTGGAACACAGCCCTGCCCATAGTTACTGGTTGGGGAGAACACTGTTGGGAAGCCGGGCGGTGGGAAGGCTCTGGTGTGGGGTTGCACAGGCTCTGGGTGTCCTGTGTGGGGCCTCTCCCAGGGAATGTGTTGCTAAGGATTGCAGCCCTGGCTTATCCCTCCCTGAGGGGAGTTAATAAAATAGAAAGAAATTGGGCTCATGCCAAGAGCCCCCCTGGACGTTTAGTAAATGCCCCCTGCCCAGTGTCCTGGATTAAAATTCAGGTCTGACTTCAAAGCCCTTGCTATTAACCACTTATATTTAATCCTGAAAAAATAAATGAAACTCTGAGTTAAAATGTCAACAACTTCTTTCAAAGCACCTGCCAATATGGTAATTGCCAAAATTGTTTGTCTTTCCTCCACTAAAGTAAAAGCTCCCCTAGGGCACTGATATACCAGGGATATTATCTCATTTGAGCCACGTACTCCTGTAAGGAAGGTAATATTAGCTCCATTTTACACTGGGGGGAAAAAAAGCTTAGAAGGGTTTTCTCCCATGTCACACAGCTGGAAAACGGTGAGCTGGAACATGAAGTCAGGCAGTCCAACTCCAGAACCCGAGGGCTTAACCATAGAACTACATTGCTTCCCCAATTGTGGAGGAAATGAATGAACTAATGGAGGACAGGTACACAATTCTTGTAACCCTGAAATGACAACTCAAGAGCCAATGCTAGCCCCGTGGCAGAGAAGGCTCTCCCCCCCCCCCCCCCCCCCGCCCCCCGCCCATCCCCCTTCTCACGCAAACAGAGAGGAGGAATAGAGAGAGAAATATCTGTAGCAAAGGTTTGGGCCTGGCTCAGGGGCTCAGAGGTGAAGCAATTCATTAAATCGCATTTATAAAATGGTTACTAAAGGACATCCAGACATGATGCTATTTATACCCCTAGGTTTGGGCTGGGAAAGGAAAGCAGAGGGGGAAATTATTGAACCACTTTCAACGTTTCTCAGCTGTGAAAAATTCGCTAGAGGAAGATCACATATTATTTTTGGGGAAAAAATTAGCCCCTACAGCTAAGCAGGCTGGATGCAGTGTCAGGATACCAGCTACTAAGTGGAATTTCAGAAGCTACCTGTCCCTCTCTCCCCAGGAAGCTGCTTCCTACAGGAGACCTTACCTGCCAGGCCCTCTGTCTTACTCTGACCACGGCTTGTTCTTGGTAGGTGAGAGCTTCCGCCCCACAGTCCCTCTTTGCCACCCATTTCATCCCCTCCCCCTCCCCCTTCCATTTGTCCCCTAAGATCTTGTCTCCCCCAACCTACCATCCCTCCCCAACACACACTTCCTCCTCACCTGGATGTTCCTTTTGATGATGTCCCTAGTCAGCTGTACCTTGCCTGTGCTGGGGTCCACCCCAGCCAGTGGCACCATGACCTCCCCAATGACGTCGTCCCGAGAGAAGCGGTCAAAGCTGAGAACTAGGAAGTGCAGCACCAGGTCCTGGAGCTGGCTGTAGGGGATGCCGTAGAAGGTGAAGGTCTCGTCAAACACAGGGTCCAGGGTCTTCCGCAGCACTCTGGTCTTCACCCGGTGCCTCTTGTCAGGAAGGATGGTCATTTTGATGTAGGGGTCAGAGCCCTGGGTCTGGTCATCCATCACGGGCAGCCCATGGGCCTCCTGGATTGTCACCACCAGGGCTTTTTTGGGGAAGTTATAGTCCACCGAGAAGGTGAGGGACCCCAGCATGACGTCCTCCTCTGGAGATGATGGAGAACTCGTTTTGCTCTCCCCGGGGGTTAGGCTTGCAATGGGGCTCCTCAGTTCTTCCCCATAGTCCACTTTGATGGGTAATTGGCCAAGACAAGATCCAGAACTGGGGGGCCTGGGACCCTTGTCTCGGCCCAGCAGGCCAGCCTCTGCTGCACCCACCGACAGGTTCCCGTGTCCACCTTCCCTCCCAGGGCCATCTTTGTCTCTTCGCACTTTGATAATTTTATTTTTGTTGCTGAGGGTCTCTGGGTATATGCTGATGCCTTTGAGCATATGAATAAACTTGTATGGTGGGTTCTTGTGCTTCTTCTCTGTCTGCTGGTGGCAGCATGTCCAGACAAAGACGGTCACCGAGACACACACCACCAGTACAGAGGCCCCGATAAGGCCTGCCACCACCGGTGACATATCTGAAGGTGGAGAACAGAGATGCGTTAAGGCAGGTGGACTTCAGCCCCTTTCCAGAGCTCTCCTACTTGGTGCCTCTGCTGGAGCAAAGTTAATCCCAACGGAGCCTCCAAAACAAAATTTGCTCATCTGGGCTTACGAACTTATCCCCTCCCTTAGCAATGCCCTCAGCCATCCTCTCAACCAAGGCATGGCTCTTCCTTTCCACCAAACCTGAGTGAAATATTTACCTTCTCCAGAAAGACTTCCCTGAAGCGCCCACCCAACTCCCTGTTATTGTCTTGGCCTTCCCTTAGCACTTAGGAACTTGGTTTGCTAATAATGATTGGTTTCACATAAACTGCCCTGTAAGTCTTATAAGGTCACCTTTTTACATGGAACCCATTCACCTCAACTGTTACACAAGGGCACGAGGCGTGTCTGGGTTCAGGAGGGTATTCCACAGCATCTCGGACAGGGTTTGTAAACAGTGGGACTGTGTTGACTTACTGGCATGTAGGGTGAAAGGATGTGGGATTGACTTCAGATCATTTTAGTAGGTTGCTCAAGGGTAACAAAAGTGGGTGGGTGGTTATAAGAACAGTGGGTCTAAGTACTTTTTAAAATCTTCACCCGAGGTAATTTTCCCATTAATTTTTAGAGAGAGTGGAAGGGAATGAGGGAGGGTGAGAAAGAGAGAAACATCGATGTGAGAGAGACACATTAATTGATTGCATCCTGCAGGTGCCCTGACTGGGGCAGGATTGAACCTGCAACCCAGGTACATACCCTTGATAGGGAATCGAACCTGAGACCCTTTGGAACCCAGGCTGATGCTCTAACCCCTTAGCCAACCAGCCAGGGAGGGTTTAAGTACTTTTAAAATATGTTCTAAATTTCAGCTCCTAGGTATTTACAAATAGAAGAATTTTAGAAAGAGAAAAAGAGAGACTGTGGAAAAGTCAGATCTTTGCTCAAATGTCACCTCCTTAGTAAGATCTTCCCTGACCACTCCATTTAAAAGTGCAACCTTCTCCATCCCAAAGGCCCACACTTCTTAGCCCTGCTTAATTTTCTCCATGTGTCTGCTCTTTCTTTCTCTCTCTCTGTCATACACACCCACATACATGAGTATATATAAACACACATATACATTTACTGTTCATTATCTATTTTCACTAGAATATAAGTTTCATGAGGACAGGGATTTTGTTTGTTTTGTTTATTTCTATATCCCCAGCACTAAAGACACTTAATATATATTTGTGGAATAAACAAGTAACTAAAGAGAAACAGATTTTTTCCTTCCCTTCCTCTGGTCTTATCTGTCTTTTCCCCACACAAGTTGGCCCCTAACTTAGATAATTAGGTTTGGGGTTATTTCCCCTTTAAGTTCACTGAAGCCAATTGGTCTAGATACAATCTCTAGTTCTCTACATTACTTGACTTGCTTAAGTTTTTCAATTGCATTCAATATTATTTTGTATTAATTTCAGGTGTACAACTTAGTGGTCCGACAATCATATACTTTACAAAGTGTTCCCCCTGATATTTCCAGTACCCAAATAGTACCATAAATAGATATTACAAAATTATTGACTATATTTCCTATGCTGTACCTTACATCCCCAATACTATTTTTGTAACTATCCCCATATTACTTTTTTTATGTTTTGCATATATATACTTATATATTGCATTTTAATAACATGTAATGTATATATGTATACACACACAAATTATAATCCTCTGTGGTAATCACAAATATTGAAACCCATTGTGCCATAATATGGTCCCTTGAATTTGAAATGTTATTATATAATTTCGTTTCAATGGAAGCAGAAACATAACAAACCCCACATTACTTTTTTAAGGAAAGATTTGGACAGGGAGAAATAAGAAAATAAGTGTGACTCCAGAATATTCCAGATTCTTCCTGGAGCATCCTTTCACCAGGTCTGCCCGGCTCTCTGCCTCTCACTGCAGACCTCTGTGCAAACTTCACGTTATCAGAGAAGCATTTGCTGACTGCCCCGAGTGAGATAATATCCCTATTACCTGCTTTATTTTTTCCTCACGGTAGTTCTTACGCCCAACAATTTCTGTTTTTCCTCACCAGATAAACTTAATAAGAATACTGAATTTCTGTCTGTTCACTGCTATATCCCCAGGTCCCAGAACCATGTGGCACCTAGTAAGTATTCAGTGAACAAATGAGTTAGTAAATTCAAAACAGCCTCCACAGATTGGAAAAAGAGGGTGCGGTCTATATGATGACATATCTCAAGGAAAATTTAAAATTCTATTTGGTTTTTAAAACCTGTCAATAAGCAACGGGAGACCTTACTTGACAAGTCTGAGCAAAAATCACTTAGCAGTTTAGGTGACCACAAGCGTGGAGTATAATTAGGCTAGAGCCAACTTATACTTTAAATACGATGTCTGGATCACAGAAGGGTAGTATAATTTCATCTGCACTGGTCACAACACATATGGAGTGTTCTGTCTACTGTCTGGCACTGACAGGAATAAACACTGCTTTTTTTTGGTTGTACATTTTTTATGTCCCTGTCAGGCATTGAGCTAGAGCTTCCTCTCTTTGAATCAAAGAACTCATTAAGTAGGTACTATTAATATACTCACTTTACAATGGAGAAACCTGGGGGCTCAAATCTGCCCCAGGCCAAGTAATGGCAAATGGTGGTGATGGGATTTAAATACTGGTTTGCCTGACACCAAAGTGTCTCTACATTATGGATCATCAGGATGGTGAAAGATCTGGGAACCACATCCAGTGAAGAAAAATGGAAGGAACTGAAGGAGCTGAGAGGTGTAGGAATAATAACTGTCTTCAATTATTTAAGATGCTGTGATGGAAGAAGGTGTGATTTGATTTTACTTTGGAGGGCCAGCGCGTACAGGCTACAGGAAGACAGATCTGACTCAATGAAAAGAGTCAAATTATTATTTCAACTGCCTCACAATAGCCCAGATTGCTTCATAAAGCAGTGAATCTATAATTGAAAACTTTTAGAGGTTGAATCACCATTGGTCAGGGATATTCTAAAAGGGATTTCTTCCATGGAGATTGTGCTAAATATCTCCAAAGTTTTTTCTACTTCAAACATTCCATGGTTTCATGAAAGCTGGGACCAGGTAAGAAAAGAAGGGGTTAGTCCTGGCCGAGTAGCTCAGTTGGTTAGCGTTCGTCCTGATACACCAAGGTTTTGAGTTTAATCCCTGGTCAGGTCACATACAAGAAGCAATCAATGAATGCATAAATAAATGGGACAACCAATCAATGTTCCTCTCTCTAAAATCAATAAAAATAAAAAAATTGTTAAAGAAAAGGAGGAGTTACATTCTAAAATAATATAGTTAAGGAATAAAGCCATTAACAAAATAAATCAAGGTGACCATGTCCATACCAAATAATAACTGTTTATTCACAGAGCATTAAGTGAAATAAGAGTTATTATGGAGAGAGTTTTCACAAAATGGGACAGCCTTGGTGTTCGGCTCATTGAGAGCAAGCAGAAATGACATCCTGTTCATCTCTGAATCCCTGAGTCTCTTGCATCTAACGCAAGTTCAGTAAATATTTATTTGAACAATTGATTGGTTTCAATTGTCAATCAAAATGGCACAAGCTAAAAAAAAATGGCTCTCTATTCACCAATAAGGGACTTTCCTGAAAATTGCTTGCTAATGATTAGTGAAACTGAACATTGCTTGTCTTTGTGAGAAGGGGAAAGCAGGGAACTACCTAGACAGGTGTATTTTTGAGAATGATTTGAAAGAGAGATCTAAAGGCCATGTTGGGAGACATTTGAGTGATCCTTTTGGCTCTACCTTAAGTTTACTCTGTGATCCCAAGGGAACCCACTGTTGCTTCCCATGCCTTGGCTGTTACTGCTAGAAAATGCAGGTGGTGTGGGTAAGAAAGAAGATGAAGGATTCTTATCTTTCAGAAGGACAGAGAAGGAAAAGAAGAGAAACAGATCAATCCATTTATAAATCACCTACGTGCTTTTCTCCACCTTATTTTCCACCTTTGCCCTACTTTTTTCTTAATTATTTGTTAACCTCTGCCTCTCTTTCCCACACTCAAGGCAGTTAATTAGGAAAATCGGGGATGTTGAGACTCAGAACCCTCTGTCTTGCTTTAGTCAAAAGGTTGGTGGGAAAAGGAAGTTGGAACTAATATCTGAAGTGAGTGCTTAAAGTAGTTGTAAATTGCAGTGACCTATGCTTCTTGTTCCTTTTGTACTCTAAGGTCGTGGATAATTGAGCGTTGGCTTGGTGTATCTCCCAAGGGCTAAGGCATTGGAAATGAAGTGCTCTATGAGACATGAAAAAGTCAGAAGTAACAGTTCTTGTGTAGGAAACCCTCTGTAAGGGTTGAAAGGCCCGTGAGACACATCTGGGCTATGCCCAACTCTGTGAGTCCCTGACCAGACCTCCTTACTGACTTCCTTTACTAAACCAGCTTTTCCCTGTCAAATAGACCAGTGTGATACCGATATGAGAACAAACTTTGGCATCAACTGGACATTGGCACCACCCTCACTATTTTGTGTAACTTTTATTTATTTTATCTCCCTAAGCCTCAGTTTCCTCAACTGGAAAAGGTATATATAATAATTCCTACATCAGAGGATATTTGTAAGGATTAAATAAAATGTAGTATGTAAAAGGCTGATAAAATTTATTTTCTCTTTTCCACTAATATTCCTTCTAAAGGAAATCACACCATCTCACTTTCCAAGGAATTGGGAAATGCAATTAGAAAAAAAAGAACATGTTGAAAAGAAGGCATAAGAAGAAAAAGAAAGAGCAGAAAGAAAATCATAGGGTGCTCATGCAATCTCCAAAGAGACATCTATTTTAGAAATTTAGGACTCAAAGAATAGCAATGCAGAAGGTGAAGTGGAAGACAAAAACATCAAGGTTTACCCTTGAGAATCAGTGGGAACAAGTAGTAATTGGGTGTGATCTGCTGTCTAGATACTTCCCCTGATCTGATGTCTTCTGAATATTGAGAGAATGGAGCACATTGGGTTTTGCTCATTTCCATAAACCTCTCACTGGAGAGTGAGAAAAGCCACTTCCATGTTGGATTGTGGACCCACCCAAGCCCTGGATGCTCAAAACTTCTGGATTGTCTGAGGGTTAGGATCTCTTAAGGGATATGAAGGAACCCTTGGCTGACAGCACTCTTACTGGCTTCTACCATCCAAACTGGGGTTAAGTAGAATTAAGGGAGACGCAGGGCAATTCTTTTTTTATTTTTGTACCAGGAAAACATAGCACAGGTTGTTTGTTACCCTAGCATATTTTGGAGGAATTCCCTAGGAGGAAAAACTTGTTTCTGGAGCTTTTATTTCCCATTTTTCCTATTTTCCACTCCACTCTCTGCTCCAAGGAATGTAACAGATCTTGGAGCCGCGCCGAGATGACGTAATGCTTTCTCTGGTACACAAAGCGGCCTCCCCCGGGCCGGGCCTCTCACGCCCCTCCCCCTCCGGCCTGGGTCGGGCCCCCACCAGCTCCGGCACTACCGCGGGTGAGTCCCCCTATTTGAAAAGCCAGCCCAGAGAACGGGGAACAAAAGGCCTGGGAGGAAGCGCCTGGGCACTGCCAGGAGGCCCAGAAATAGACATCACGTCATCCCCTCGCCCAGCAGCACCAAGCGCCATTTGGTAGCATCAGAAGGACCCCACCATTACGATGCAGAATAGAACTTGCGGGGCTCACGGTTCCCCTCAGCCTCAGCATCCAGCTGACCGGCTTAAGGAGTGGCTTCCTTTTAACTCCCCACCCCCGCACCGCTCTCCCTAGAGGCCGCTGCCTCCCCTGGCTGCCATCCACACAGCCCACAGTCTCCCAACTGCCATCTTGATGCCCCATCCCCCTTGCCATCTCCCTCCCCCGCAGCCTGAGGACTAGGATGGGGAGGAAGGGGCACCGCCCTGCGTGCCCCAAGGGGGAGGGCTCGGCCTACTCCACCTCTCCTCCCCCAGAAGGAGGGGTGCACATCCTCTGCAAACTCTCTGTTTCTCACCTCCAGCAGTGCTGACGGTGCACCATACGAGGTTTTAGCATCCTGGACCTCCCCCCCCCCAGCCTCCATGTCTCTAGCCTTCCCATCTGCAGCCCCCCATAGTTTAAGTTCAGGCTCTGTCCACTGCCCACGACCCACCTCCACAGGCCCGATTCTAGCGGGGCTGGCACTTGAAGACCCCGGTCTGGGCTTCATTCCTTGTGCAGCCGCCGGGTTCCCCTAGCTTGACAACTCTTTCGATTACCGCAGGCTTAGTTGGACCGACTGTACTTACCAGGCCCCCCCCCCCCCCCAGCCTCCATGTCTCTAGCCTTCCCAGCCTCTGCAGCCCATAGTTTAAGTTCAGGCTCTGTCCACTGCCCACGACCCACCTCCACAGGCCCGATTCTAGCGGGGCTGGCACTTGAAGACCCCGGTCTGGGCTTCATTCCTTGTGCAGCCGCCGGGTTCCCCTAGCTTGACAACTCTTTCGATTACCACAGGCTTAGTTGGACCGACTGTACTTACCAAAGCTAGGTCGGATATCGGTGATTTCGGCCATGTCGTAATCAGAGGCTCTTGCTGTAAAGGCTGTTGCAATGGTCAGACAACTCTGAGAACCCTGGATCAGAACCGAGGCCGCCGCTGTACAGCGCTAGGTCAGGGGAGGGGGGAGGTATCTGGCGGGTGCCCCCTGTGACGGTCTGGTCCCTGGTTGCCAGCTGCGGTCGCCTCTTAAGATGCTCCAGGGATGCTCTGAGCTAAGGATGCAGGTGCAGCCAGACTGGTCCTGATGCGAGGGAGGCCCCGCCTTCTTCCGAGCGGTCCTCGGCAGAAGACTCCGCCTCTGTCCGAAAAGTTCCGGAAGGCAGGACCCGCCCCTTTCCGGAAGATCTCTGGGAGGGGACCCCATCACCGGGATTTCCTGAGAATAAGACCCGCCCACTGACGGGCTGTTGGTCTAAAGGAGAAAACCCCAAGGATAGAGTAAGAAATGTAGGTATGTTATCATGATTCTGATCCCCTGGGCTTAATATAGCAGGGGAATGTTCTGGCCAAGAGGGAGCCCAGGATTTTGGAAGAACAAAATTCTGTATGTCTGCATGTCAGGATCCATTGCCATTATTGTTATGCATTTCTGAGCCCACTAAAGGTTATTATGGGAACTTTCTTAAACTTCAGAAACGCTAAAACTCTGACTAAAGATCAGACCTCCTGATGGATGCACAACTCTGAACATTTACTTAGAACAATTCAATTATACAAGTAGAACGGATGAATTTTGTGGTGTGTAAATTAAAGCTGTTTTTATAAAAAGACTAATGAAGCTCTAGCCGGTTTTGCTCAGTGGATAGAGCGTCAGTCTGCGGACTGAAGGGTCCTGGGTTCGATTCCAGTCAAGGGCGCGTACCTGGGTTGCAGGCTTCAGGGCGAGTGCAGGAGGCAACCAATCGATGTTTCTCTCACATGGATATTTCTCTCTGTCTTTCCCTTTCTCTTTTAAAAAATCAATGGAAAATACCCTCATGTGAGGATTCAAAAAAAATGATGTTGAAAAACAAACAGATAAAAAAAGAAAAGAAAAACAAACAGATAAATAATAAAATAAATTAAAAATTTTAAAAAATCAATGGAAAATACCCTCATGTGAGGATTTAAAAAAAATGATGTTGAAAAACAAACAGATAAAAAAAAAGAAAGAAAAACAAACAGATAAATAATAAAATAAGTTAAAAAGAAATAAATAAAAAGACTAATGAAGAATGCCAAAATTAATCAGTGCTGCATATTTCTTTCTTTTTTTACTTATTTTAAAATATATTTTATTGATTTTTTTTACAGAGAAGAAGGGAGAGGGATAGAGAATTAGAAACATCCATGAGAGAGAAACATCCATCAGCTGCCTCCTGTCCACTCCCTACTGGGGATGTGCCCGCAACCAAGGTACATGCCCTTGACCGGATCGAACTTGGAATCCTTCAGTCTGAAGGCCTATGCTCTATCCACTGAGCCAAACCGGTCAGGGCCATATTTCTTTTTTAAAGAGTCAAGTGATTAGGGCTGCTTAGGAGAGAGAGCATGTGCAAACCATCAGATGACCAGAGGCTCTGATATTTGAAACCCTGTGAGCAACAAAACTTTTCCAGGGAAGATACCCATATGCTACAGGTTCAAAAGCAAGCCACAAATGAAACTCCAAGCTTCTAGGGACTTCCTTGGCATTTGGGAGAGTTAGGGTGATTGAGGCTAGAGTCAGATTGCAGTTGTGTCCATGAGTATATTAATTTCGCTCTTCATTTTGGCTGTGGATACTTTCATCGATTCTGTTTACAGACAGGATCAGGTTACATAGATTATTTAAATGCATAAAATATTTGTTGGTGGTTCACCTGCAAAATGAGATGAGTGTATTTTTCCAATTTTGACATTCTCTTCTTCTAGAAAAGTGGAAAGAACATGGCTCTAGGAGTCATTCATTTGTTCAAAACACAAGTATTGAATTATTGGACATCAACTATGCTTCCTGGACGTTGGATCAATGCATTAAAAGCTAGAGTTAAGGATACCCGATTCCCCTTGATAGCTGTGTGTACCTTTGTGAAATCACCTATCCAAACTGAGCCAGAAATTTGTTCCGTGTAAATTTGAAAGTATAATACCCACTGTTCCATAAGGTTTATCGGGGAGATCAAATCACCTATGATAACGTAAGTGAAAGCATTTTGGAAAATGGCAGAGTATTATACAGCTATGAGCAGTAGTTACTATGGAGTGACTCCATGACTCACTAGTACAAATAACTGCCCTATTGGTAACCCAGGGATTCCTTTCTGAAAATGTCTGAATTCTCCACTTCCTTGGCCCCGTAGTTCAGGTGTGACGCGGCAAGAAGGATTCGTTGTCAAGTTAAACTAACGAATCACAACCCCAAGTTTTGTTTTGAGCAGCGCCTGGGACCGAGTAAGAGGGATATTCCCTTAAAACTTTTTGCCCACAAGGGACGTGCTAGCCTTGCGGCTTCATCCCGCCCGCAAGTGGGACGGCGCCCAGTGATTGGAGCGCGCTCTTTGACGTCCTGACGCCACGCACCGCGACTCGGGGGCGCGCACGTAAGTTGCTGCCGCCGGCTGACTTCCGGTGGCCCCAACTCCGAGTTTCCGCGGGATCAGTCGCTGTTGGGGGGACCGTGTCCCGTGCCGTGAGGCGGGAAGTGGCGAGTGGGAGCTGCACGTCCGGGCGCGGGATGTCCAGGCTGCGGGGGTCGGGTTTGAGGGCTGGCGCGGGGTGTAGGACAGAAGGTAGAGGTCCGAGGGGGTCTAGCCGGGCGCGGGGACTTGGGCCAGTGCTCGGCCCCTGGTAAAAAGCGCAGTCAGGCCCCCCTTTTGGAAAATATCCCCAGGAGGGACTCGCGCGGGGGCTACCTTCGGATTTGCATTCGTTCACCCTGTTGGTCCCACTCCAGTTCCTAAAAGGTGAGCCGCTTTAGAATTGCTGTATTATAAGTGCCGGGAGCCGATCCCTGTACGCTGCTGACTTTAAATGGTAGCTGGCTGTCTTTTCTTTCATTCTTAATTTCCCACCCCTTTTCTGGACCTCAGTAATTCATCTGCAGAATATTGGACTCGCCTAAGCTACTCCCACTCCCCTTCCCCACTTACCACCCGCCCTTGAGCTTTAATTACCAAGATAAAGGCGTTGGTAGATTGGAGTTGGGGGGAGATCTCTCCTAGGATCTGTGGAAGCTGAATTAGGGAGGTTTAAAACTAACTCTTCAGACTCTGAAGAGTTGGAACTTTGCCCTGGCCGGTCTGCCCCGTTGGTTAGAGTACCGTCAGGATACACCAAGGTTTCGGGTTCGATCCTCGGTCAGGGCACATACAAGAATCCACAAATGAATTCATAAATAAGTGGAACAACAAATCTATGTTTCTCTCTTTCTCTCAACTCCTTAAATACGGGAAATTATTTAAGACGGAAAATAAAATAAAAAAGAACTTCATTTTGCAGTCCTGTAGTCCAAACATTCATCTAGTGCCCTGGTGGATGGGCATTCAGACTGAACATTATCAGTGATGAAGAACTCACTGTAACACAAGATAACTTATTCTGTTCTTGTACCTATTTTATTGGGTAAAGTTTTTTGGTTAGAAAGTTTCCATATAATGCTTAACTTTGGTCTAAATGCTGCATAAAATAAGCACAGAGTAGGGAAGTTCATGCTCTCTTTTTTAAAATATGCTTTTGATATTTTAGAGAGAGAGGAAGGGAGAAGGAGAGTGAAACATTGATGAGAGAGAGAAACATCAATCTGCTGCCTCCACCGCTGCTGGGGATCGAACCTGAAACCTGGGCATGTCCTTGTCGGGGAATCAAACTGGTGATCTCGGTGCATGGGAGGATGCTCAACCAACTGAACCACACCGGCCGGAGCCACACTCTTTTCCATCCATTCATTCATTCATTCAGTCAGTCTTTACAATAGGGCAGATACTGCCTGGTACTAGGGGTACTAGTTGAAAAAGTCCTTTTCCTGAAAAACCACATAGTTTTTTTGTGGAGGCAGATAGAAAGGAGACAGACAAGAGGCAATTACAAAAGTTATAATTATTATAAAAGAGGTTGCAAACAGGTGCTAGAAGTACATGAAAGAAGATACCATCCAATTTAGGTTAGTGTTGCTCCTAAACTGTGATAACTGGAATTGAAAGCAAGCGTCAGAAGTAACTTAGTACGGAGAACAGTAGGAATCTCTCTCTTGTTTACAACACAGAATTTCTGTTAATATCGCCTAACCTCTTTGTTTATTTATTTGTTAATCCTCACCCGAAGATGTATATTTTTTCCATTGATTTTTTTTAAAAAATATATTTTAATTGATTTTTTTACAGAGAGGAAGGGAGAGGGATAGAGAGTTAGAAACATCGATGAGAGAGAAACATCGACCAGCTGCCTCCTGCACACCCCCTACTGGGGATGTGCCCACAACCAAGGTACATGCCCTTGACCGGAATCGAACCTGGGACTCCCCAGTCCGCAGGCCGACGCTCCATCCACTGAGCCAAACCGGCCCTGGCCCATTGATTTTTAGAGAGAGTAGAAGGGAAGGAGGGAGAGAGAGAGAAACATGGATTGGTTGTCTCCTGCATGACACCTGGACTGGGGCCAGGAATCAAACCTGCAACCCAGGTACATACCGTTGGCGGGAATCGAACTTGTAGCCTTCGGTGTGTGGGCCTGTGCACGTTCTAACCTCTGAGAAACACTATCCAGGGCAAGGCCTAACCTCTTTAAACAAACACATTTTACTTTTGGATTGTTTCTGTTAATGGAAATAACCTGTTTATGCAAACAGAAATAGAGAACATTTATTGATCTAATAAATTACTGTCTAATGATGTAACTGCTATTTTTAATTTAGTTTATGACGGAAGAAGCAGATTCAGGTTAAGTAATGTATAGAAGGTCACGAAGCTGGAGAGAATCAGATTTGGGAAACAAATCCAGACAGTTTGACTCTGTTTGGTCTCAGCATCGTGCTATTCTACCTGCCTGGTGGTAATAATAATAACTGACACTCATCATTTACTATGTAATTCTTTTTTTAAAAAAAATATTTTATTGATTTTTTACAGAGAGGAAGGGAGAGGGATAGACAGTTAGAAACATTGATGAGAGAGATACATCAATCAGCTGCCTCCTGCACGCCCCCCAGTGGGGGTGTGCCCGCAACCAAGGTACATGCCCTTGACCGGAATCGAACCTGGGACCTTTCAGATTGCAGGCTGACGCTCTATCCACGGAGCCAAACCGGTTAGGGCTACTATGTAATTCTTATAACAACTCTTATGAGGTAAAAACAATTCTTTTTTACAGTGGAGGAAACTGAAGTTTAGAGAGGTTAAGTCACTAAGCAAGATAACTTACTAATCAGCAGTAGAATTGGGATCTCAGGCACTCTAACCACTGTCTGTCCACTTCCACCTAATGGAAATAAGGTGCATTTGATATAAAGTACTGTGTTCATGATTGAATATGAGTAAGTGAAAATATATTTGAGGAAGTATTATCATAGTTAATATGAAGGTGATAAAAACTTGCTTTTATCCTTTCAGGATGGAACAAAAGTAGGACTTTTAAAATGTTGCCCAGTAAGAAGAGAAGAACTTCAGAGACTGAGTTCCCACAGCATCAGGGCAACCTGGAGGAAGAGGACTTAGACCTAGAGTCAGCTGTTCAACCAGAATCTGACCAGGTTAAAGACTTGGGGTCAGTGTCACTGGCCTGGGGTCGAAGTCATGGTAGTGCAGCTGGTCTGGAAGTTGAATCTGTGCAGGATGCAGGAAATCAGCTTGGTGTGGAAGATCCATCTTTGAGTTCCAGGGTACTCACCCAGGACACAAATGCAGCAGTTCTAGAAGCTGTTAATGTGGCCATCTCAACGGGAATCGCCCTACCTTCCTTGGAGTCTTCCCAGCCCCTTAACATACACATTGATAAAGAAAAACTCCTTGCCATTGGTTCAAAGAGAGGGAAGAAAATGACACTCAGGCCCAAGCCAGTTACCCAAGAAGACGAAGGTGATCATCTTATCACAAAGGAGCCTTTTTCAGGAGAGCCTAGTGAAGAAGTCAAGGAAGAGGGTGGTAAGCTATGCATGGTCTTGCTATGTTTTTCTTGTCAGCCGTTTGGCATTGTCTTTGCCTTTGCTACTGCACTCTTGCAGTGCCTTTACAAAATTTAGTTTTTTTCTGAAAGGGGATCTTGATTTGGCATGGAATTGGAATTGCAGAGTTCCGAAGGTCAGCAGTGAACTTTATGAATGGGTGGAGGTTTTCTTCTCCCCTCCCATTCCTTAAATCTTCTGTGTTCTTTTCTTTCCTTTCTCTATCCTTTCTTGTCTGGAGGTATGAACTATGTGATTTGGTGCATACCTATGATGTGGGGCTTGTGGAGGAGGGTCAGTGGCTTAGAGACTACTGCCTGGGACATTGGGAAAGGCTTTACCTAACCCTTAGGACTTGAAGGATGAGTTGCAGTTTGACAGAATGATGGCATAGGGTTTCATAGGCCAACAGTAGACAGCTCAGATGTCAGAGGCAGAAGAGGATGGTGACATTGCTTGGAAGAAGTGGTGAGAGATGACTTCAGAGTGGTAGATTGTGCTTAGATTGTGAAGGGTTTTATTTTCCATGCTCAGGTGTTTGAACTTTTCCTGTAGGTGATTGCTAACCCTATATAATAAAAAGCTAATATGCAAATCAACTGAATGGCGGAACGACCGGTTGCTATGATGTACACTGACCACCAGGGGGCAGACGCTCAATGCAGGAGCTGCCCCCTGGTGGTCAGTGCGCTCTCACAGGGGGAGCGCTGCTCAACCAGAAGCCCTGAGCCGGGCTCATGGCTGGTGAGCGCAGTGGTGGTAGCGGGAGCCTCTCCTGCCTCCTTAGCTACTGCTGGCTTAGGGCCTAAGCCATCAGTTGGACATCCCCTGAGGGCTCCCAGACTGCGAGAGGGGCAGGCCGGCCGAGGGACTCCCCTCCCCTGAGTGCATGAATTTCATGCACCGGGCCTCTAGTTGATGCATAAAAGAAGCAGAAGACATAGTTCTAACCTCAGGAAGCTTATAGTTTAGTTGGAAAGACAAGACATAAACATTTGGAACAGTATAAGACAACATGTGATTAATTTGTGTGCTGTGTTTGTGTGGGAATGTAGCAGGGCTTCAGAAAGAAAGGGCAGATCAAGGTATTCACAGCCATGCTGTTATCCCCTTAAGACCTTATAAAGAATAGAGAATAAAGAGTATAATTTAGACTTGACAAAGAAATAACTAATGTTGCTCAGAGACTGCTATGATTTAAGGTATCTGGATTGGGGGATGGTGAAGCATGCTGTCATAATGGGGAACGTATTTGAGGGGCTGATTGTTAAATTTCTTTCTATAAACTAAGTTGTAATGGTGACACGAAGACAGGAAGAACTGGAGAAAAATACAAGATTAGAGTGCTAAACAAGGAATGGATAATTAAGTAGGGGTTCAATGTCACTTAGCTATTGAGTGGAATCTAGAGATTTTTAAAAAAATTAAATTTATTGGGGTATCATTGGTTAGTAACATGGTGCAAATTTCAGGTGTAGAACTTTATAATATGACATCTGTCTACTTATACCACCAAAGTCTAGTCTCCTTTCATCACCATGCATTTGACTCCCTTTACCCTCTTTGTCCTTCCCCACCCCACTTCTCCTCTGGTAACCACATTTTATAATGTATATCATTTATAGTTAATTAAATGTGATGTTAATGGTCAACTATATAAATTGTCCCTTTGTCATCAGCAATATAACACCTCCCCTCCCCCCATATGAATCTGATTTTTCTATCTATAATAATAAAAGTGTAATATGCTAATTAGACCCGACGACCTTCCGGATGAAGCCGGGGCTGTGAGGGAAGCCCAGGTCCCGGGTGCTGGGGGAAGGAAGGCTTACTCTTGCATGAATTTCGTGCATCGGGCCTCTAGTAGGAAATAAATGCATAGCTCTCAGTGTAATAGAGCTAGAAAGACCTTAGCAATTATCTACTTCAATTCCCTGACATTATAGATGAGTAAATTGGATGTGAGCATATTTCAATATTTTTCTTAGGACACTGTCTTTAAGAGAGAGGAATGCCTGTATAGTATAAGCATCATTAACAAAGTTATCTACCTACAAAGGACTTTATAACAAGATCCTGATTTCTACAATAGAGTATGACTAAGAATGGTGAAAGTGTGAAGCAGTGTTTGTAATTCTTCCAGGAAAACCTCAGATGCATTCTGGAGAAGAGATGCCTTTATTGCCATCAGGCAGCCACTCTGTAAAACTAGGAGCCCAGCCTAGGAAATCATCTCAGCCAGATGCCTGTGCCTCTCCTCAAGGAAAGCCATTCAGGACTTCAGATCACCAAGCTGAGGAAGAGATAGAGGATGATGGACTCTTTATTCCAATGGGTAGGCTCTCCTTTTCTTTTTTTTCAAATTAACCCTCTTTATTGAAGTATAATATGCAGAAAACTGCACATATCCTAAGATATAAAAGTTTATTGAATTTTCAGAGTTTGAATGCACCTATGTAACCAGCAACCAGATCAAGAAAAGAATATTACTGCCCTGGCGGGGTGGCTCAGTTGGTTGGAGTGTCAGCCCATACACCAAATGTTTCCAGTTCCATTCCCGATCAGAGCCCATGCCTGAGTTGTAGGTTTGGTCCCCAATTGGAGCATATATGGGAGGCAGCTGATTGATACTTCTCTCTCGCATTGATGCTTCTATTTCTCTCTCCTTCTCCCTTTCTCTCTGAAATCAATAAAAATATATTTAAAATAAATAAATAAATAAAAATAGATGAACATTTCCTTGGAACATTCCCATTTTAAAAAAAGGAAACAGAGCCCTAACCGGTTTGGCTCAGTGGATAGAGCGTCGGCCTGGGGACTGAAGGGTCCCAGGCTCGATTCTGGTCAAGGGCATGTACCTTGGTTGTGGGCACATCCCCAGTAGGGGGTGTGCAGGAGGCAGCTGATCAATGTTTCTCTCTCACCGATGTTTTTAACTCTCTATCCCTCTCCCTTTCTCTCTGTAAAAAATCAATAAAATATATTTTTTTTAAAAAAGGAAACAGAATATTACCTGTACTCAATAGTACTCCCTTTAAGTTATTACCAACACCTTACCCCTGGGTAACCATTATCCTGACTTCTAGCAGCATAGATTGGTTCATCTGTTTTGTACTTTGTATGAATGGAATACATACATACATGCCTTTTTTCACTTAACTATATATTTATGAAATTGGTCCACATTGTTTCATGTATTTGTAGATTGTTCATTTTCTTTGCTGTATAGTATTCCGTTGTTGAATATTCTACATTTTCTTTATCCATTCAACTCTTGCCCTGGCCAGTGTGGCTCAGTTGGTTGGAGTGCACCGAAGGGTTGTGGGTTGGAGTCCCGGTCAGGGCACATACCCAGGTTGCAGGTTTGATCCCTGGTCAGGTGCATACAGAAGACAACCAATCGAGGTTTCTCCTTCTCTCTCTCTCTCTCTCTCTCTCTCTCTCTTTCTAAAATAAAAGCAAAAACAAAAAACTCTTAATGGACGTTCAAATCATTTCTAGTTGTAGGCTACTCTGAATGGTGCTGCTGTGAACATTGTACAGTGGGGCCTTGACTTACGAGTTTAATTCGTTCCGTGATGGAGCTCGTAACTCAGATTACTCGTATGTCAAATCAAAAAGTGAACGAGTGAGACACCTGATGCTGGGCTGATGTTGTGACGTTCGTTGCGCCAACTAGCGGTGGGGTATCTGAAGCTGGCTCGTAACCCGAATTTTAGCTCGCAACTCAAAGCAAAAAATCGTATCTCGAAAAACTCGTTAGTCGGGACACTCGTAAGTCAAGGCCCCACTGTACTATAGATCTCCCGGTGAGCATATGTACTTTATTTTCGTTGGGTGGAATTAATAGGTTATAGAATTAGTCCTCCTTAAAAATTCTTTGAACTATATTTTTGTGCAATATAACACATATAGACAAGTAAATAGACTTCTTTATTCAACTTAAGTGGCTTTAAGTGAACCCCTGTGGTTTCTTTTTTTATAAAGGGTGTCCCAAAATTCACGCAAGAAGTAATTTTGATAGAAAACACAGATTTATAATGAAAAATTAATTTTTTATTATTGATTCATGAAGTATACAGTATAGGGTTATGTATGGAATAGCATATCGGGTAAATGGCCTCCATGGCTTTGCTGGCACATACGCACTTTTGTTGAAATTTTCCATGACCGAAATGCGGCTGTGCCTGAGCAGCCGCATTTCGGTCATGGAAAATTTCAACAAAAGAGTGCGTATGTGCCAGCAAAGCCGTGGAGGCCATTTACCCACTGTGCTATTCCCTACATAACCCTATACTGTATACTTCATGAATCAATAAAAAATTTACAATTTTTAATTATAAACCTGTGTTTTCTATCAAAATTACTTCTTGCGTGAATTTTGGGACACGCTTTTACATATTGCAAATTACTATGTAGGTTAGAAGTGGTGATAGTGAACATCCATGTCTCATTTCTGAACTTGGGGGAAGGTGGTCAGTGTTTCTCCAGTATGTATGACAATAGTTGTAGGCTTTTTACTTCTTTATTTTTTAGAACATTTTTAATTTTAGAGAGAGTAAGGGAGAGAGAGAGAAACATCGATTTGCTGTTTTATTTATTTATGTATTCATTGGTTGATTTGTATTTTCTGTTTGTTAATCCTCGCACATTTTTAGAGACGGTGGAATGGAGGAGGGTGTGTGGAGAGGTAGGGAGGGAGTGACAGAGGAAGAGAGAGCTAGAGAGACATTGATGTGAGAGAGATACATCAATTGGTTACCTCCTGAGCGCACCCCAACTGGGGCCAGGGGTCAAACCTGCAACCCTGATATGTGCCCTTGACTGGGAATTAAACCTGAGACCCTCTGGTGCACAGGCCAATGTTCTAACCATTGAGCACGCCGGCCTGGGCAGGAAGTTTTTTCTTTTCCTGGTTATATTTGTGCTCCTTTCTTGTAGAATGGAGATACTTGATATCTTTTTTTGTGTGTGTACCTTTTTTATTTGTATAATTCAGAGTGGAATTTTTATAGCTTTGCTCCTTGTTTTTACACTGAATAGTAATATTATGATAAGTTACATTTATATAATGTTTCATTGATTATATAGCACTTTGATATATATTATTTAACTTAATCTACGTGGCTTCCCTAATGGGCAGATATCTATATATTTTTTTTAAAATATATTTTATTGATTTTTTACAGAGAAGAAGGGAGAGGGATAGAGAGCCAGAAACATCGATGAGAGAGATCGATCAGCTGCCTCCTGCACGCCCCCAGTGGGGATGTGCCCGCAACCATGGTACATGCCCTTGACCGGAATCGAACCTGGGACCCCTGAGTCCGCAGGCCAACGCTCTATCCACTGAGCCAAACCGGTTCGGCGAGATATCTATATTTTATAAAAGAAAAAACGAGACTATTGCCAAGGTTACCCTGTTAAATTGTAGAACTGGGCCACAAACCGAGGGTTTTCTATGCATTATCTGGGCAATGTGGAGTAATAATTAAGACTGCTGATTCTAGAGCTGGACTGCTTGGCTTCAAAACATGGTTCTGTCATTACTGGCTCTTCGGAAAGTTTCTTATCTCTTAGCCTCTGTTTCTCCACCTGTACAGCGGAAAAAAGAATAGTCTCTATTTCATAAGGAGTATTACTTAGGAGTAAGTGAATTAATACATATAAAGTATGTAGAAGACTGCCTGACAGAAAGTTAGGTATTATTACTGTGACAGTTCTATCACCTCCACCATTACCACCACTGCCACAGCATAATCTTTGATTTCCAGGGCCGGACAGCTGGCAGCTGGTTTCTCTTTTACAAGGTTGCCTTTTGGGGTTACATTTGGGGAGCAGTTGCTTTGGAGATTCTGGTGATGTTCTTGGTTTATTTGCAGAAGAGCAAGACAGTGAAGAAAGTGAGAAAAGGCAGAAAAAGAAAAAGGGTACCAAGAGGAAACGAGATGGAAGGGGTCAAGAAGAAGGGACTTTGGCTTATGACCCAAAACTGGATGATAGGCTGGACCGTACCTTAGAGGATGGCGCCAAGCAGCACAACCTGACAGCAGTCAATGTGCGAAACATCCTTCACGTGAGTAAGACTGGGACGGCTATGTAATTGGAATGGAAATTTTCTATGGAAAGCAAATAAAAGTAATCAGAAAATTCTTGACTCTTGGTATGTGAACTACTAATTTTGTGAGTTACCTATGGCAAAACATTTTACATTTCAAGATAGATTTCTCTTTGCACTCAGCACACATTTGAAATCTGAACAAATGTTAAAGAAGAACTTAACTGGGAAGATAAACTGTTCCTCTGCTGCCTTCACTGATTCGATTGTTTACTGTATTATTTATTAGATTTGAAGATGATATGATGATAATGTTTATACTGGATTTACTCTTTTGTGGGTTAATATGCCTGACAAGATGCCCAGTTAACAGTTTACAGTACTTTGCACATATGCAAATACTGTTCTTCAATATGTAGCAACACAGCTATTTACAAAACTTTCGTTTATTCATTTCTCTTAAGCATATAGTTACCTTAGAATTTCCTATTTTTTTAAAAAAAATATATTTTTATTGATTTCAGAGAGGAAGGTAGAGGGATAGAGAGATAGAAACATCAATGAGAGAGAATCATTGATTGGCTGCCTCCTGCATGCCATATTGGGGGGGATTGAGCAGTCCAACCTGGGACCCTTCAGTCCGAAGGGCGATGCTCTATCCACCGAGCAAACCAGCCACCCTTCAGTCCGAAGGCCAATGCTCTATCCACCGAGCAAAACCAGCTAGGGCAGAATTTCTTTCTATGTAAGCCATTCTTATTCCCTGTAGCAGTTAATAAGCTGTTACATTGCTTGAAGCTGTGTGTTTTTATGCAAAACTTGCTTCTTTGCTTTTAGTCGCCTTGCATTACCCTAATCTGAAGCTGTTTGAGTATATAGCTCTCATTTGTCTCTACATATGTCTAGCAGAATTACAGAGAGATGAATATTATCGAGTGACACATCTTTGTTGCATAATGTGAAATTTTATCTTTCTGCAGGAAGTAATCACAAATGAACATGTGGTGGCGATGATGAAAGCAGCCATCAGTGAGACTGAAGATATGCCAATGTTTGTGAGTCGTTAATTGTCATTTTTTTAATGTCATGGAACAGAGCTACCGGTAAACTGGCTAAGTGTAGGAGGCCACTTGGAGTCTGTAAATAGTTTGGCAGTTGGGGGCAAAGTTAGCATCTCAAAATTCAAGAATTACACGATGATTTTTATTGACTCTTCTCATTTTCCCCTCTTTAGGAACCCAAAATGACACGCTCTAAACTTAAGGAAGTGGTGGAGAAAGGAGTGGTGGGTGTTCTGTTTTTTCTTTATTGTTTTCTTAGGTTGGTAAATAATATCTAATTTCAGGGTATTTGTAGAGTAAAAAAATATAGTGATTATTGTGGTCTGAGTTTGCCTTCTTAATGAAAGATTTGTAAAAGACAAGTAAAGATAGAATATATGAAATCATCAGCATAGTTTATTTTTATTTTAGTTGATGTGAAAATAGAACCATTTAGAATTGTTGAAAGCAATGAGAGGTCAGTTGTTCTATTCATGTTATATGTGGCAATGCTTAGTATTTCTCATAGTGTGTCCTGGGGACCCCTTGCATCAATATCACCCTGGTGTGGGTTCCCTCTGGAGTCTTATTAAAAATGCTTGTTCTTGGGCTCACCTCAGACCTACCTATCAGGACCCATGAGTAGGGCCTGGGATTATTGTATTGTTGAAAACACACTAGTCGGGAAGAGACTGGACAAAAATCGTGCACCTATGGATGAGGACAGTGGGTGGGGAGTGAGGGCGGAGGGTGGGGCGGGAACTGGGAGGAGGGGAGTTATGGGGGGGA
>NW_005359478.1:2303781-2347233 GCF_000412655.1 Myotis brandtii | reverse complement strand
AATCAAAAAAAAAAAAATTAAAAAAAAAAAAAAAAAAAAAATGGGGACCCCAAAAAAAAAAAAAAAAAAAGAAACCATACTAGTTTGTTCTTTTGCACACTGAAATTTGAGAACCACTTGAAGACTTCTGAAGTATTTTGGTATAGCAGGGTCTTTGATGCTTGGAACCATGTTACATCATGCTTAAACAAACACTTGTCCAGTTTATGGTTACCTTCTGTGACAAGGCAGGTGATAATCTGAGGGAGTCCGTTCTATCTCTGGTAGTGAGGAAGATGGACCCGAAATACATACTGCAGTTTTTATATGTTTTTCCAGTTCTGTTTCTTGCAACCCTGTAGAAGAAATGTCTGTTCTTCTTCCACGTGACCTTTCCTCTAGTCGAAGAAAACTAGCATCTCTTTTAAAAAATATATATATTTTATTGATTTTTACCGAGAGGAAGGGAGAGGGATAGAGAGGTAGAAACATCAGTGCGAGAGAAACATTGATCAGCTGTCTCCTGCACAACCCCTACTGGGGATGTGCCCGCAACCAAGGTACATGCCCTTGACCGGAATCGAGCCTGGGACCCTTCAGTCCTCAGGCCGACGCTCTATCCACTGAGCCAAACTGGTTAGGGCTGAAAACTAGCATCTCGTATTGTAACATTCTTTTCTTGCTAAATGTCCCCCAATATTTTATTGGTCTTTATGTGATATAGCTTTGAGTACTTTTATCAATCACCCTTTTCTTCTGAATGTACCTAGTTTGTATCCTTTTAAAAGTATGCCAAAAGTGGAATCTACTGCTCCAGGTGTGTTTTAACTAGTACAGGTTAAAGTTAGGCTATCCCCTCAATGTTCCAGATACCGTATTTCTTTTGATGCAGTCTGCTTTTTGACAGCCACATCATATTTTTTAATTTAATCAACTAACCCTGTTGCATTAAGTGAACTATCATCTTCAGGAAGTACACAAATGAACATGTGGTAGCTATGATGAAAGGAGCCATCAGAGAGACAGAAGTTACATGAAGTCTGCCTTACATATAGAGTGTAATTGACATTATTTCCATGTTTGATTTGGAATAAAAGGCCAAGGAGATCCAAATCAGGTTCTGGATTATGCTTACCAGCCACGAATATAGGTGTAGAGAAGTGGAACAACCCAAGACTATCGTTTATGTGGAAGAGCAGGATTAGAGTTCCTCTTGCTTCTTAATGCTCAATAGACGAACTCCAGTACACTTCCAGATGCTGCTTTGCCTTCATGATGTATTTGGGAGTAGGGAAACTGATTGGTTCAGAAACAACATGAGAAAGGGTGTGGCCCTGAATCACAGGCCTAGCTACACAGAGCTAGATAAGTGGCTAGGACATGGCAGTGCTGAAATGTGGAAAACCTGAGGCTCCTTGTAGAGATAGAACCTGGTGGCCTGTTGGATTTTGTTCATAAAATGATTTTGATTGGGTCACAAGTAAATAGTCAAGAAATTTCCTACTCCAATGGCATTTTGTCAGCACTATGTAGGAGCTTTAAAAAAATTATTTTAAAATCATTTTCCTCCAACTCTACTGTTTTAAAACATGAAAAAAGTTGAAAGAATTTTAGTGAATCCGTATTCCATGTAGATTTAACAATTGTAAAAATTTGCCATATTTACTTTATAACTGTCTATATCTATCTATTGTTTCTTCCTATACTATTTGAAAATAAGTTGTGGACAACTTGACACTTCACCCTAAATCCTTTCATAAGAACTTTTTTTTTTTTAAAAATAATTTTTTATTAATTTCAGAGAGGCTGGAAGAGGGAGAGAGAGATAGAAACATCAGTGATGAGAGAGATTCATTGATCGGCTGCCTCCTCCACGCTCCTCACTGGGGACCGAGCCCGCAACCCGGGCATGTGCCCTTGACCAGAATCGAACCTGGGACCCTTTGGTCTGCAGGTCGGCGCTCTACCCACTGAGTCAAACCGGCTAGGGCTCATAAGAACTTTTCGTGGCTGGCTTTTTGGAGGCATTCTAATGGTAGATTTATGTAATTGACTAAAAAAAAAAAAATACTGATGTCAAAGGCTACTGTCATTTATAATATTGTAGTTTACAAGTAGTTTTCACATTCATTATTTCGTGTGAACCCAAGCTGTGATATAAAGTAGACAAGACAGATAAAGATTCTTACCTGGCTTAAGGCAGAAATGCTGATGATGGAAATAGTTTTCTCACCTTTTCTTCTGTCAAGCTGTGACAAATATTTGAGAGTATACCCTCAGGGATAATCAATACCCCTAGCTCAGGGCAGCTCCATGGTAGGTAAATGGCTCTTTGTAATGGTAAAGAGAAAGTAAAAATGAAAAACAGTCTATTCTAGGCAAGAGAACTTAATTACTTATATTCTCTGTTGGTAGGTAATTCCAACATGGAATATTTCACCAATTAAGAAGGCCAATGAAATTAAGGTAAACTTGGAAGAGGTAATTCTTAATCTTTTCCAGAAAGACTTCATTAGTTTTGAAACCTAAGTATTTTTTATTTGTTAACATTTTGGGGACTTTTAACTTAAACTTTTAAAATTCCAGCTTTAATTTTTCTTCTATTCTATTAACTGCTAGGTTTGACTTTCTTGCTAGGAGTCTCTTTAACCCCTGCTTCTTGTTACTTGCTTTAGCTCATTGTGCTCTTAGGATATTTTCCCCTCCTGCTTTGTCTTTTCCTTCTTATTTTCCAAATACATGTGGTTTATATTTCCTGTTTACTTCATTTCTTTCTGTAATTGTATTTATGAAGCCTCCTCAGTTTGTGGATATCAACCTCGAAGAAGATGATTCCTCAGATGAAGAGTACCAGCCAGATGATGAAGAAGAAGATGAGACTGCTGAAGAGGTCAGTGGTGACCCTGTGAGTGTTGATAATATAGAAAAAAAAATTGGCTCAATAAGGCAGAGTGTATTTTCTTCCTTTGTAATGTCACCTGTTCTATAGAGAGTATTGAGACACCATTCTTTTTTCTACTCACTTTGCATAAATCCAAGTCTGAGAGGTATTTTCACACTCTTAATTTTGTCACATCTTGTATTATGAAATATAACATATTTAATATACAGAGCTGTACATACAGTAAAAATATACAGCCTAATTACAAAGCTAATTCTCATGAAACTTCTCCAAAGTCATTAAATATAGCATTGCCAAGATAACTCTTATTTGCCCTTCATGATCATAATCATTTCTCTTCCCCTAAAGATAACCATTATCCTGACTTTTTGGTAATTACTTCCTTGTTGTTTTGATTTAATATTTTTATTAATTTCAGAGAGGGGGAGAGAGAGAGAAACATCAATGCTGAGAGAGAATCATTGATTGGCTGCTTCCTGCACACCCCAAACTGGGGATTCAGCCCACAACCCGGGCATATGCCTCTGACTGGAATTGAACCCGAGACCCTTCAGTCCACAGGCTGAGGCTCTATCCATTGAGCCAAACTGGCTAGGGCTTCTTGTTTTTCTTTATAGTTATGTTCCCTAAATTTGCAGCTCTACACATTATAGTTCAATTACTGTTTTTAAACTTTATATAAATGGACCCATAGTGCATGTATTCTTTTTTTTGGTAGAAAAGCAAGCAAGAATTTATTGACTGCAGCAAAAACACACTTAGGACAGTGAAACAAGGAAGGACATTGAAGCAGCAACAGGAGACCCCAGGCTGGGCTGCTTTGGCTCACTAGGAAGTCAGAGAAAAGGGGTCTTGGAGACAGGTTCAGGTAGTTAGCCCTGGAAGAGGTGCTGCTGCCCATTTCTCCCCTGGTCACAAGTCTCCTGGGGTCCCTTGGTGTTTAGGAGATACATACCTGTTGGGGAAGGAGAGGCGGGAGGGATTGGCATGGTTATATTCCCTAAAGGAAGAGGATCTGTATTCTTTTGTGTCTGGCTTTCTTTTTTAACATTAATCCTTTGAGATTCATCTATCTTGTTTCTTTTAGCTATAGTAATATTCTTTTTCTTTTTTGGTAATATTCTATTTCTAAATGTGTTGTTTGACTTGTTTATAAAAGGATCTTTGATAAATGCCTTACAATTTTACAAAGTTTGCTGATGAGCATATTGACCTGATGATCTCTGTTCCCACCTTCAAAATATTAAGCTTTTATTTAAAAGTATTTTCTCTTACTCTGACTAATTAAATGATAATTTGTGATTCATTCTCTTGAGATACTTCAAACTCAGTGGAATAAGGTAGAGGCATAAATGTAAAAGTGAACCGGATATGTTTTGTAGAGTTTGTTGGAAAGTGATGTTGAAAGCACTGCTTCATCTCCACGTGGGGCAAAGAAATCCAGACTGAGACAGTCTTCTGAGATGAATGAAACAGATGAAGAGAATGGCATATTATCAGAGGTAAATCTGCATCATACAAAAGCGATGTTATAACTGTGTGAATTCTGAGCTATTACCCTTTGCCAAACATGAATCAAGATCAATAATCATGCCAGGATCTTCCTGGAATTTTTAACTGGTTATTATAACTGTTTCAATTCCAAAGTCTCTTAAATCAATGAACATTTTAATAGCAAACTGAACCCAGTGATAGGGAAAGAGCTTTTGTGATGTCTGATTAAGGGGCCAAATATGAGTGACTAACAGAGTTTCTTCTTTTCTACTTTTCTCTTTTTTATACCAGTTTTCTAATATTGTCCTAAAGCCATTTTTATAACATTTCCCACTTTTGGTAACCTAAGTAGCATCCTGTTGGTTTCATTGGAAACAGCATGAAATCTAATTAAATTAATACACTTGACAGAGTCTTTGTTTTTATGTACCTCCATCACGTCTATCCAGATGGGTCCAGAAAGATCATTAGTATATGAAAGATATGCCTCCCTCTCCCCTTCCATCCCTTCCATTTATTTGTTAATGTGCTTGCATCTTTTAATCAGGCTGAGAAAATTGCCACACCTGCCATCAGGCACATCAGTGCTGAGGTCGTACCCATGGGGCCTCCACCCCCACCAAAGCCCAAACAGACCAGAGATAGTACTTTCATGGAGAAGTTGCATGCTGTGGATGAGGAACTGGCATCTAGTCCAGTCTGCATGGATTCTTTCCAGGTAAATATAATTCTAATCGCTCAGAGCCCTGGCCGGTGTGGCTTATTGGTTAGAGTGTCACCCCATGCACCCACGGGTCAAGGGTTCTATTTCTGGTTCAGGGCACATGCCTGGGTTGTAGGTTTGATCCCCAGCCCTGGTCTGGGCATGTGCAGGAGGTACCATATTGATGTGTCTTTCTCACATTGATGGATGTTTCTCCCTCTCTCTCCCTCCTCCTTCTCTCATTCCCTCCCTCCTTCCCTTCCACTCTCTCTAAAAATCAATGGAAAAAATATCCTCAGGTGAGGATTAACAACAACAAATCTTTTTTAAATAATAAATCACTGGGAAAGTCAAATGGAGTAATTTATTTGTTGCTCATGTTGGGAAGAGAGAAGGGACGATATTACATTTTGATATAATAAGTAAAAGTTATGAAATTGTAGGTCTTTGATATTCTTTTTTATTTGTACTATTTTATTGTGAGAATGGCAGCTCCTAAGGAAGGAATAAGGTATGTGAAAGAAAGCATTTTTAAATGTGGAACATAGCCCTAGCCAGTTTGGCTCAGTGGATAGAGCATTGGCCCATGGACTGAAGGGTCCTGGGTTCAATTCCAGTTAAAGACACATACTTCAGTTACAGCTTGATCCTTGGCCCTGGTCTGGGCGCATGTGGGAGGCAACCAAATGATGTGTCTCTCTCACATCAGTGTTTCTCTCTCTCTGTCTCTCCCTCTCTCCACTCTCTTTCAAAAAATCAGTGGAAAAATACTCTCAGGTGAGGATTAACAACAACAAAGCCTTTTGAGGAGGTGACATTTGAGCTGAGATCTGAATGAGAAAGAGCCAGGCATGTATAAAAGATCTGGGGGAAAAATGGTTCATTCAGAGGAAATAGCACATTTAAAGCCCCTGATTCATAAGGATCATGGGAAGTAGTAGTAGGAGTCGGGTCGAAGAGCTAGGCTAGAGTGTGGGATCATGAAGGTTTTGGAAAACCATGATAAAGAATTTAGATTTTGCCCAGGCTGGGTAGCTCAGTTGTCTTGAGCGTCATCCTGATAACACCAAGGTTACAGGTTCAATTTTGACCCCCGGTCAGGGCACATACAAGATTCAACCAATGAATGCATAAATAAATGGTACAACAAGTCTCTCTCTCTCTCCCTCCCTCCCTCCCTCCCTCCCTCCCTCCCTCCTCTTTCCTTTCTCTCTAAAATGAGTAAATTTAAAAAAATGTTCTTTTAAATAGCAACCTAATTCAAAAATGGGAAATATAGGAAGGAGTTAGAGGGGGATGAACAACGAAAGGGAAGGGATTAAGATGTACAAATTGCTAGCATAAAATCAGTCAAGGGGAATATAGTCAACAGTATAGTGTCAGATGGGTATTAGACTTAATGAGTTAATCACTTTATAAGTTATATAAATGCCTAATCACTATGTTATATACCTAAAACTAATATAATATTGTATGTCAACTATAATTGAAAAATTAAAACATTTTTAATGGGCAAAGCATATGAATAGACATTTCTCCAAAGAAAATATGTAATGGTCAATAAGCAGTGAAAAGATGCTCCACATTTTCAGTCATTAAGAAAGTGCAAATCAAAACTACGATGAGATATTACTTCATCACCACTAGGATGGCTATAATAAAAAAGATGTTCAGTAACAAGTGTTGACAAGGATGTGGAAGATTGTAGAACCCTCATATGTTGCTGCTGGGAACATAAACTGGTGGAGCCACTTTGGAAAATGGTTTGGTGGTTTCTCAATAATTACCATATGACCCAGCAGTTCCTTTTCCAGAGAACTGAAAACATGTCCATGTAAAAATGTATACACAAATGTTCACAGCAGCATTATTCATAATAGCTCCAAAGTAGAAACAAATGAAATTTTCCTCAAGTGATAAATGAATAAACCAGAAATTGTATATTCATATAATGGAATATTATTGTGCACTAAAAAAGAACACAGTTTTGATACATTCTACAAAATGAATGAACTTATATATATATATTTATATATTTTATTAATTTTTTACAGAGAGGAAGGGAGAGAGATAGAGAGTTAGAAACATCGATGAGAGAAACATCAATCAGCTGCCTCCTGCACACCCCCTACTGAGGATGTGCCGCAACCAAGGTACATGCCCTTGACCAGAATCGAACCCGGGACCCTTCAGTCCGCAGGCCGACGCTCCATCCACTGAGCCAAACCGGTTAGGGCTGAATGAACTTATATTAAGTAAAAGAAGCCAGAGACAGAAGGCTATGTATTGTATGATTCCATTTGTATGAAATATCCAGCATAAGCAAGTCTTATTTCTTAGAAACAGAAAGTAGATAAGTGGTTAACAGAGACCGGATGCAGGTGAGAATGGGGTGGGGAGTGACTGCTAATGGGAATTGGATTTTGGGGGAGGGGGATGATGAAAATGTTCAGGAATTAGATACTAGTAGTGTTGATGATTACACAATTCTGTGAATATAGTAAAATCCACTCAATTTTATACCTGTAATGGTGAATTTTTTTTAATGAAAGGATCATTTCTCTTTTTTTGAAAAAATACATTTTTATTGATTTCAGAGAGAGAGAGAAACAACAATCATTGATTGGCTGCCTCCTGCACATCCCCTAGTAGAGATTGAGCCTGCAAGCCAGGCGTGTGCCCTCACTGGGAATCAAACTGTGACCTCCTGGTTTATAGGTCAATGCTCAACCACTGAGCCACTCTGGCCTGTCTTTAATGGTGAATTTTATGACATATAAATTATAGCTTAGTAAGCTGTTTTAAATATCCTTGAAATTTGTTTGTTTTTTTTTAAAAATATATTTTATTGATTTTTTTTACAGAGAGGAAGGGAGAGGGATAGAGAGTTAGAAACATCGATGAGAGAGAAACATCGATCAGCTGCCTTCTGCACACCCCCTACCGGGGATATGGCCGCAACCAAGGTACATGCCCTTGACCGGAATCGAACCCGGGACCCTTCAGTCCGCAGGCCGACACTCTATCCACTGAGCCAAACTGGTCAGGGCTGAAATTTGGTTTTAAGACTTATGTCATTGTCCTTAAAGTTTCTCAAAGAATAATAAACCCAAATTGTTTAGAGAAGAGACTTTGTCGTTTTAGCTAAGAAGAGAAGCACACAGGATATGATGAGGTTTGAAGAATTTGGAAGCATTAGGCATTCAGTGACATGTTTTTATTTCCTTCTCTATTGGCTAGCCAATGGATGACAGTCTCATTGCGTTCCGAACCCGCTCTAAGAGGCCTCTGAAAGATGTTCCCCTGGGACAACTAGAGGCAGAGCTTCAAGCTCCAGACATCACCCCAGACATGTATGACCCCAATACAGCAGATGATGAGGAATGGAAGCTGTGGCTTGGGGGACTCATGAATGATGATGTGGGGAATGAAGGTAAGTAGTTTTACTTGCATTTACTATCTACTCTGTCTATTTTCTCTGTGGTGAAATTTTCATTAGTTAGAAGCTTAAAGAAGGTATTTTTGGTTAATTGAATTTGGTATTTATCAAGCAATTTATTTTAAACTAGAGGCCCGGTGCACAAAATTCGTGAACTCGGGGGGTTGTCCCTCAGCCCAACCTGTGCCGTGAGCCCAGCTTCTGGCTGAGCAGCGCTCCTCCTGTGGGAACGCACTGACCACCAGGGGGCAGCTCCTACATTGAGCATCTGCCCCCTGGTGGTCAGTGTGTGTCATAGCGACTGGTCATTCCGCCATTTAGTCGGTTTGCATATTAGCCTTTTTTATATAGGACTAGAGGCCTGGTGCACGAGATTTGTGCATGGGTAGGATCCCTAGGCCTGGCTGGCAATCAGAGCTGATCTGTGGGGCCACTGGTGAATCCCTGTTCGCTCCCGCCTTGGCTGGCCTGGAGCTATCTGCTCGCTGACCCCACCCCCACCACCCCACCCCCACTGCCGGTCGGGGCCTGCAGGCTGGGGACAGCTCCTGCATTGAGCGTCTGCCCTCTGGTGGTCAGTGCACATCATAGTGACTGGTCGTTCTGCCGTTCGGTCGATTTGCATATTACGGTTTTATATAGATAGGTTAGTATGTAAATTCCCCTCTCCCCCCTTTTTTGGTTTAGAATCTTTGGGAATCTTGAATGCTAAGAATCCTCCCCTGAAATATAAATGCACACATAATTTTATATACCCTCTCATTGGAGTGCATTGATTCATTTGACTGTTGTGTTAAGGTTCTTTATGATGCAAGTGAAAGAATCCAAACTCCCACTTGCAAGAAGGTCAGATGAAACCAGACTTTGCTAAAGGGCAGAAAAACCTGCAGTAGAGTTGAGACCCTGTTAAGGCCTCCTTCTTTCTCTATAGCCTTCATCTCTACTTCTTTTTGTCAGTCAACTCCATTATTAAACCTGTTTTATCCTATAAGGCTTGTACCATAGTCATAAGCACACTTCTTGCATTGTCCTCAGATCAGAAGGACTCTCTCCTACAGGGTCCAGTTGGAAAATCCGGGAGAACTACTCAGATTGCCTTCGTTTGATCACATGCTCAGTTTCTTGGTGTTGCATGGGATTGATAGGAAGGCTGTTTCATCATGGAGTTCTCTGATTGGCAGAACCTCATAGAACAATGTGGTTGGAGTGTGTAGTTGGTCAAAAGAAGTGATGGTGTTTCCAGAAGTGAGGAAGGAGTTAATTAATGAGACAAAAAATAACGTTGACTACAGTCATACGTTGTGTAAGAATCCCTACCATAACCTTTACTTTAGAATATAAGTAAAAGTTCTTAGTTTAATACTGTGAAATTACATTATTAAAATTGGTGAGTTTTAAAAAGTGTACTGTAGTGGAAATCAGGCATAATTTAATTGTTTTGTACAATACATTTCTGTGGATTTAGAAGATAGGCGGTTGATTTCATTTGTAGTGATTCCAGATGTTGTCATATTCTCTTTTTTTAATCTTCACCCAAGGATATGTTTTTCATTGATTTTTCAATATGTTTGTCAAATAGGTATTCAGAGAACATTGGCTGACCCATTTGTGTGTTGTAGGCAGAAGTTGCCTATTGCAGTTCTTGCACCCAAACCAGATGGGTGTGCAAACATTAATATAATATCCGTATGTTATAGGTTCTTTCAGTACTTTTATTATTCAGCAATGTTGGAAAAGGATCTGCTGTGAAGAGACTTATGAAGAAAGGACTGTAGAGATTAGGAAGACAGAATTCCATTTCAAGGATTAAAGAAATGTTATTGGGGAGATAAACCCACAAATGCATGAAAAAGATTTGACATTCAAATAGCTATGTACAAACAATGCAACTTAATATTTTATAAACTAGTATTAATATTGAGTAAAGAATATAGGTTAGATTCAGTTTAATCAGTATAGACTTTTCAATGATTATGGACCAAAAATGTGTATATATTTTTATTTTTAATGAAAGATTTTAATATGAAAAACTAAATCGTGAAAGGGTACAAAGTAAAGAGTTCTATTCTTCAATCTTTGTTAATACTTTCTAGATATTTTCTGTGTATTTAATCAAGCACATATTTATCTCAAATATTTTTTTTCCACAAAAGGAATCATACTGCACATATTGTTCTGCCTCTGAAGCTTTGTTTCTTTCACTTAATTAAGTTAGATCTATTTCCATTGTAATACATAGACATCTTCCTCTCTTGCTTAATGGCTATGCAGTAGTAAGGAATTTAGTTTTCTCATTTGGTAGATTTTTTAAAAAATTCAGTTCCTGCCTTAGCTGGTTTGGCTCAGTGCATAGAGCAGCGGTTCTCAACCTGTGGGTCGTGAACAATGAAAATACATCCTGCATATCAGATATTTACATTATGATTCATAACAGTAGCAAAATTACAGTTATGAAGTAGCAACGAAAATAATTTTATGGTTGGGGGTCACCACAACATGAGGAACTGTATTAAAGGGTCGCGGCATTAGGAAGTTGAGAACCACCGGTCAAGGGCACATGCCTGCCTGGGGGCTTGTTCCCCAGTAGGGGATGTGCAGGAGGCAGCCAATCAATGATTCTGTCTCATCCATGATGTTTCTATCTCTCTCTCCCTCTCCCTTCCTCTCTGAAATCAATAAAGATATATTGGGAAAAAAAATTCAGTTCCTCCGTTGCACTAGCCACATTTCAAGTTCTCAATTTCCGCACATGGCTAGTGGCTACTATTATTGTACAATGCATATGTAAAATGTTTTCATCATTGTAGAAAGTTCTCTTGGACATCACTGATCTAAAGTTGTCCCAGGACCCGGCCAGTGTGGGTTAGTGATTAAGTGAAAACCTATGAACCAGGAGGTCACGGTTTGATTCCCAGTGAGGGCACATACCTGTCAGGCTTGGTCCCCAGTAGGGGGCATGCAGGAGGCAGCCAATCAGTGATTCTCTGTCATCATTGAGGTTTCTATCTCTCCCTTTCCCTTCCTCTTTGAAATCAATAAAAATATTTTAAAATAAATAATTAAAAAATAATAAAGTCTCAAAAATATTACCATAATATAACAATAATTCAGTGACTTCTTTCTAACCTCCTGGTTCATAGGTCAGTGCTCAAGCACTGAGCCACACTGGCTGGGCAAACAATTTTTATTGAGAAATGGGGAAGATATCATAGAGAAAATTATTAGGGAGAAACACAACCACATTTCTATGTCCTAACATAACAAATGCTTATTATATTTGTGTATTTTTAGTTATTTTTGAGTCCTAATATAGGGATATAATTTTTGAAACTTAATGGTTATTATATGTTCTTATATTGTGTTTTTTGTCATGTATGTATTGAATTTTTATAGAATGTTGCATCTTTGCATTTTGTATTATAGTCATTTCCTAATTTGGGGGAATTAGATTTATTCCTTTTTTCACTATCAATGCCTTCATGAGCTTAACAAAAGTATTATTTTCATAAGATATGCACTAATCAAAGTGAGATTCCTGAGATAAATTATATGTTCAGTTTTCTGGCTTTTGTTGCATTTTGACAGATTTAAGTCTTGTTTGGAGGACGGAAGAAATTTGGCTTATTGGAGAGAATAGGTGAGATGAGTCAGCTATAGGAAGTGATCTGTGCAAAGGCATAGAGGGAAAAAAAATTATTTAAAAACTTAAGGATAAATGTACTTTATTGGAACAGATTCTCATAGTGCTGAATATCTTACATTGTCACTAAAGATAAGAGTTGAGATTTGAGAATGAGTGTCTGAAACTTTGTGTTTTCTAGATGAGGCGGATGATGATGACGATCCAGAATATAATTTCCTGGAAGACCGTGACGAACCAGACACAGAGGATTTCCGCACCGACCGGGCAGTGAGAATCACCAGTGAGTCTGTGTTTACTATGGGTCCTGCTCTTGACTGTCCTATCTACATTTGTTCACTTTGTATATTTTTTAGGGTAAAGTTTGCACTCCATTTAATATAAGACATTTAAGCTCCCTCTATCCTATTTCTATAAATCTTTAAATGTAGGTATATATTCAGAAAGCCTATCAGTCGTTCATTTACACATCCCACAGTTATGTATTGAGTCTAGTATTTGGCAGGGATTATACTTAGGATACCATAATGAATAAAACATGGCTGTGTCTTATAGGGTGACAGTTTAGTAGGGGATACAAACAGAAAACATTATAATAGCCCTAGTCGGTTTGGCTCAGTGGATAGAGCATCAGCCTGTGGACTGAAGGGTCCCAGGTTCAATTCCGGTCAGGGGCAGGTACCTGGATTGCAGACTTGATCCCCAGTAGGGGGTGTGCAGGAGGCAGCCAATCAATGATTCTCTCTCATCATTGATGTTTCTATCTCTGTCTCCCTCTCCCTTCCTCTCTGAAATCAATAAAAATATATTTTAAAAAAAGAAAACATTATAATACAAAGTGATAGGTGCTATAATAAGTTGTGTATAAAGTATGCTAGTGGCCTAAAAGAGGGTATAATCTAGTGTATGGTATGAAATTAGGGTGGGAGGGCTTAGGGAAGGATTCACAAGATGAGGTTGTTTTTTTTTAATCCTAGTTTTGAAGGAGGAATAGGAAATGTATGGCAAATGGGGGCAGAGAAGGATATTATAAATATAAGAGCATCTATAAACAGCAGAATTGTGAAACAATAATAAGTGTGTTGAAAAAATAGTAAGTAGTCGGTATAGTTGTGTGAGTGAGTGGTGGTAGAAAAGGATAATCAGTGTTCAGAACTTGAATTTGAGAACCTTGAATTTGAGTTTTGATTTATCAAAAAGGAGAGAGAGCTCAAAGAGTTTTAAGTAGGAAATCAGTAGGAACTTATTTGGATTTTAGAAATACCATTTTGATTAAATACCGGTTTAATATAAAGAGAGCAAGATTAGAGGCATGCAAAGCACATCACTTGACTTGAGTCATTTGTTTGAAAAATTACTTCATTGCCAGTGATGAAAAACATATTTCAGAAATTATTGATTTTTTAAAATATATTTTATTGATTTTTTTACAGAGAGGAAGGAGAGGGATAGAGAGTCAGAAACATTGAAGAGAGAGAAACATCAATCAGCTGCCTCCTGCACACCCTCCACTGGGGATGTTGCCCGCAACCAAGGTACATGCCCTTGACCGGAACTGAACCTGGGACCCTTCAGTCCGCAGGCCGACGCTCCATCCACTGAGCCAAACCGGTCAGGGCAGAAATTATTGATTTTTATTGCATGCATTAAATACCCACTATTGGTCCTGAGACCTCATCAGGACAATTTTTATTATTACTGTTTTTTTATATAAATATTTTAAAGAATATTTTATTTATTTCAGAGAGGAAGGAAGAGGGAGAGATAGATACATCAATGATGAGAGAGAATCATTGATTGGCTGCCTCGTGCATGTCCCCTACTGGGAATTGAGCCAGCAACCATGGCATATGTCCTGACCGGGAATTGAACTGTGACCTCCTGGTTCATAGGTCGAAACTCAACTACTGAGCTACTCTGGCTTCACAAGAATAAGACTATTTAGTTCTCTCATGTATTCCAAGTATCTAGAACAGGATTGAGGCATAGTTGGTATTCAGTAAATGTTTTTGAATAATGAATATTAGATATATATGAGGATTTTGTCAAATGCCTTGCTGAAAATAACATACATTGTTTTCTTGGAATTCCCTCTTATGAAATTAACTTGTGCTCACAGCATACTGTTTGGGTTTTCTTGCAGAAAAGGAAGTGAATGGACTGATGGAAGAACTGTTTGAAACTGTGAGTAATGATCCTTGAGTATGAATTCAGGATGGTAAAAGTGGATTCTTCAGCAAGCTCTGTCTTTTTGGTCCCAGGGCCCCTGCCTCCAGAATGGCATTCATACAAAGCCAGTTCCCCCTTTAGCCCACCCAGGAGAGAATATAATGGCAGGAGAATATTGGTAACTAACAAACTTTGGTTATCCATATATAGATAATTCTTAGTAAACTTTACTTGCAAACTTTGGAAGGCCTTCCCAACCATCATTTGGTGCATCCTTAAAGATTGCATACTAGTTTTAGATTATTCTAAATCACACAGTTACCTTGCTCATAAATTTGTCTTGTGAAAGATAGTTATGATCACTGTGAGTTATCCATGCTCTGTCATTAGCTGTACACACTGACCAGTTGAGAGATTTTTTTCCCCTAGGGTAATAGTGGAGTCATCCCATGTGCAGGACTGTGGAAGTCCTCAAGTGAGAAAAATACTCTGATGCAAGCTCTTTCTGAGTGCCAGCATTATCCTGTAAGCGGTAGTGATTAATTTCCCTTCTCACTGCTGCAGTGACTTCACATGCCCGTTCCCCAGGAAAACGCTCCTTTTCCTTTTCCTCAGTTCCAAGATGAGATGGGATTCCCCAGCATGGAAGATGATGGCCCGGAGGAGGAGGAGCGTGTGGCTGAGCCTCGACCTAACTTTAATACTCCTCAAGCCCTACGGTAGGCCTGTCAAAGACTTTGAAACAGAATAGAGAAAAAAATGTCTTCTGAAAAGGTTTTCAGCAATTTCAGTTAATTCCCCAGCCCTCGGGGGGTGTTAGCTGTCAGGTGAATAAGTCTCCTTATGATGGGGCAGTGCAGCTATAGACCAAGCTGTATCTGTTTGGGAAGGGAGAAAAAACAGTAGCTGGCATCCATGGCAACTTCTCCAGGTGAGTGGTGCTGGAGAGGTATGTAGGACTATGTGGCCAGCCACAAAAACTACCCCAAATTGTCATAGCCATCATGTCCCTTTTGTTCACTTCATTTGCCGTTAACGTCTGGTAAATGTTAATGAATGTTTGTTAATTACCTAGGCATTAATTGAGCAAACCATGAAGCACCTGTAATAATGCCCTAGGGTCTGAAATGTATGTACTGCCCTCTTCACATAAAGTTAGCACTTCTGTTGCTCCACCCAGAAAGTAGAGGCTTTCATTTTTTTCCCTATTTTGGCGATGGGTTTGCATAATCTATCTGTACACTGTTGTTACTCATTCTGAGTAGAAACAGAAGTCAGGATGGGGTTTATTCCATGGGTGGAATAAAGCAAAACTTAGAGATCCACAGCTTCTAATTAGTCCTGTGTTTGAACCGAACAGCATTACCTAACTAGAGAGCCTGGGATCCATTTGAAAGGTAGTAGTCTTTAAGGGAACTTACAATTTAGTGAAGACAACAAAGTATACTAACCAATGTGTAAAAGCTAGAAATACTAGTCGTACTCCATTACAATAAATACCATAATGAAACTCTAACAAGGGTCTCAGGATTTCCCCTTTGAGCTTTATGGAGGTGTTACTGACAGTGTGCGAGTTGGGTGGAGCGGGGTCTCAGTGTCACCTGCTGGTGCTAATGGTGTTCATCAGGTAAATGTAGATTCAGATTTGGCACCCGCCTGCATCTGCCAGCTGTGTGCAGGGAGGGCTCGACACAGGGACAATGGTGCGCTTGCCATGAAGCCATACAATTCAGTTTGTTCTTGATATATCTCTGGCGCCTTTCGAGCTGCTGTCTCTAGGCTTCAGCTTAAAGTGAGTATTTGTAAGCAAGTGAGTCTGTAGGCAGGCCATTTTTGAGGACACCTGGTTTTCTAGCAGCCCTTTGTCTCACCTGGATGGGGTTTCAGGGAGTTACCAGGGTGTGGCGAGCCATATTCACCAGGTCAGTTAAACTGCCATGTATTTTAGTATATTCCTTGTTGCTTCATGCCTGAAGGTCTTTGAATTTTTAAGAAACAAAAGCAGTGCCAGAACAAGAACGGAATGGGTGAAGCTAGATCAGGGATTGGAGTAATGGGTAAATCAGAGAATTTATGCTGTACTTTGAGAAGATTTTATATAATTGTTAAGAACAAGTTCCAGATTAATGTGCATATCAGTATGATATTGGAATAAGTTTCCATTTGCTCCTTGACTGCTTTGTTATCCTGATATTTCTCTGCTCCTTCCCTTTTATTTGTACACTAGAGGCCCAGTGCACAGATTTGTGCACTGGTGGGTTCCCTCGGCCTGGCCTGCAGGGATTGGGCCGAAAGTGGCCCAGGGCACGGATTCGTCCAGGGTGTGTCAGGCCCTTTGCTCCCAGTCCCGATTGGCCGGATCCCAGCAGCAAACTAACCTACTGGTTGGAGCGTCTGTCCCCTGGTGGTCAGTGCGCGTCATAGTGACTAGTCGAATGGTCAGACACTTAGCATATTAGGCTTTTATTATATAGGATTACTTAGAGGACTGATTGTAAAAAAATGGGGATGTGTTACAATTCAGAACCATCTTATTTGAATCTATGTTAACAACTTTGGGAAAAGATTTGGATAGACTAGGAGTTTTGCTTATTGGCTAAAGTGGGATTTAGGAATTATTAGTAGATAGAATGTATGCAGATTCTCTTAGACCACAATTAGCAGGAACTGGATGTGTTGTGGACCTAGGGAATTGTTCACATTCAGTTGTCTCCCTGTTGGGGGTAGGTTTGAGGAACCACTGGCCAACTTGCTAAATGAGCAGCATCGTACAATGAAAGAGCTCCTTGAGCAGCTGAAGTTGAGGAAAGCTTCAGCCAAACAGCAGCAGGAAGTAGAAAGGGTTAAGCCCCAGACCGAGAAAGTTCCTCAGACTCTGATTCTAGACCCAGCCCAGAGGAAGAGACTCCAGCAGCAGATGCAGCAGGTAAGGCTCTTCTTGGTAACGTTACTATTGGATCATCCCATGGCTTGACCTGGAGCCAAAATTAGCAGCTCTGTAAAAGTCAGAAACAGGTGTCTTGACACCCTTTGAAACCACAGGACCACAGGATCTTCACATCAGCTAGGCCCTGAGAACTTACGTTCATGAGTCACCATGGCTCAGGCAAGAATGCATGTAAGTATGTTGATAATATCCAGAATTACAGATTTCAAAGAATCCTGAGTAATCCATTCTGAATTTAACAGCCTTGGGGCCAGAATAGTTTTTCTTCTTTCTAATCTCAGTTTCTCTGGTTTGAGGTTAAACTTCTCTGATTCTATCATTTTGTTCAAGGGGAACATATCTGTAAAATTCATACTAATGTTGTACTCATAGACTATCGAGAAAGCAAAAGATGTGTAATAAAGTTGCAAATATCTTGACCAGATCTTCTGGGTTCCGGAAATGGCATCATAACACGTCACTGTATTGTTTTCTTTCCCTCCCCAGCATGTTCAGCTCTTGACGCAAATTCACCTTCTCTCCACCTCCAACCCCAGTCTCAACTCGGAGGCCAGTACTACCAGGATATTTCTTGTAAGGTTCCAAATATCCCTAACTCTAAAGATTGAGTATACAGTTACCTTGGCAAGTCATTTCTCACAGATATTCACCCACCAGAATCTATATTTCTTCTTCTCTCCTGCATGTTTGGGTAGCTATTCCTATGTCTTCCTATCTTTGCTGAAAGAACATAAATCACTGATCTTCATGAAAGGGCAGAGAGTGTATTCAGTTTTCTTAAGAGTATTGCTCTGACTTGCAGTCTTAAAGAGGTAATGTTGATTGTGAAAGAGTTTAGGATGATTTTTTTACCTGTTTTAATCCTGTAATAGGAAGGACAGTTTTTCACACAGAGGCTAAGGGCTATTGATGATAATGGCCTGGAACTTAAATCTCCTTTGTGCCCTGTTTTCCCAGGAAGAGCTGGGAACCTTTGCTCAAAGCTCCATCGCTCTTCACCATCAGTTCAACCCTAAGTTTCAGACCTTGTTCCAACCCTGTAACCTGACTGGAGCCATGAAGCTCATTGAAGATTTCAACACACATGTCAGCATTGATTGGAGTCCTCGCAAAACTGTCAAGACGGGTAGGGGACACTGGCTATTTTGTTTGAGTACTTAACACCCAGACCAACGTGTCTATTGTGGCAACAAATACCTTGAACCAGGGCCTCTGGCCAGCACGTGTCTGCCTTCACACAGGCATAATCTCCAAAACCTCATCTTTGTGGAATGCCCCCAGGAAAAAGTCAATAATCTCAGATTCCTTGATGGGCAGGGAGAAGAGCTAGATCTCATCCAGGGACTTGGTCTTCATGTCCTTAACCAGGCAGCCCAGCTTGGTGACTGGGAGGACTCCTTGTCCTCGGCCTTGCCTCTGAGAGCTCCACGGCCGAGGCCCTGGCCCCGGCCCCCCTCAGCCTTGACCTTGGCCCCAGATGCCGCTGCCAAACCCTCCTCGGAAGCAGCTGCAGCCTCCCATTTCGGGGCCCCTGGGTCCTCCGGGCCCTCCTGTAGCACCAGTGTCATCCACCATTTGGTATCTCATCAGAAAGAAGCAGCACCATATACTCTATAAATATTTGCTTTTGATTTATTTCCTGGTTTAGCAAATTAGTCGTGGTTTGGTCGGGATTTAGGTTTGTTTTTGGATTTGATTTTAAATCCATGACTCTTATAGTTAAATTGAATATAGTTGAATTTAAGTTCATTAGGTCATGGACACTGATCTCAAACTACTTTATTAGCTATATGTTGGTACTGAAAACTTAATTTAACACCAAACTACAGTAATGACTAATAGATATAGTGTCCTGTGCTTTTTTTTCCTGGTAATATTAAAATACTTGTGGAAGGAGAAGTATGGCTATAGTAGTTCTTACCTCTGGAAAGGCAGAAAAATGCCTGGAATTGAGAGACGGACAGCAAGACAGAAATGAATGGGACTGTGTCATTTCATTCCCCTTATGTTTTTTCTTTTTAATTCCCAACCTCAAGAGGAATCTGGGAGAAACTTAATGAAAGTTAAGTAAGAATGAAATAAAATAAAATTTGGAATTTGGAATACCAGATTTGTGAGGGACATTTAAGAAGTTGAAATCTTATCCTGGAAGAAAGAAAGCATTGTTGAAGGTCATTTATCTTTCAAGGATTTTAAGGGGGAAGGAGGTAAAAATATTTTTAGCATACACGGTGTGCCAGGTATTAGTAGGTACTTTCTAAATATTTGTGTTACTTAGTGTGTTAAGTGTTCCACATAGGAAAGATTAAGAAAATCAACTCTTAGTAACATTGAATGGGATTCCCATGAGGTGTATGTTAGGCTCAGAAAGTTGTGGAAACATTTGTGGGGAGAGTTGTGTGGATTTTGAGGGGATTAAGTTAGGTAGGGACAGCTCTATCTAAATGCACAAATGCAATCAGAAACTTCTATAAAGTCCTCTTTGTTCTAGAATTTAATTTATTGGTTTGTGTTTTTTTTTCTTACAGCCTGTAAATTTCCCTGTTTACCAAAGCAAGTGGCTTGGATCCTGGCCACAAGCAAGGTTTTCATGTATCCAGAGCTACTTCCAGTGTGTTCCCTGAAGGCAAAGAATCCCCAGGATAAGAATTCATTCACCAAGGCTGAGGACAAGTAAGGGTTTATTGTGGAGGGGTGAGCACAGAATATCCTGAAGAGAAGGTCTAGTTCTTTTTTCTTAAGGAGCTTAGGGAAATAAGGCCTGTATAAGATACGGACACAAAAGACAAAGAAAAGCAGTGTTGATTGTTACGTATAAAGTTCTATAATATGTGCTCGTTTCAGCATTGCCAAATACTGTTCTTTTTGGGGGATGACATGCACATTTTCCAAACATTTTAAATTATGTTTTGTCTTTTATTGATTGTAAAAAACAATCTTGTAATATGTACTATTAGGGGAAACTTAGTAAAGGAAAAAAATTTTTATCCCCTATTCTAACCACCCCAAGATAATGATTTTTCTCTTGCATTTCTTATATACCTGGTAATTATTGGCCATTTAAATACATATACTTTTTGCCTTTTTTTAACTTAATGTCTTTTTGTTGTTGTTGTTTTGTTAATCCTCATCCAAGGATATTTTTTTCCATTGATTTCTAGAGATTGGAAGGGAGGCAGGGAGGGGGAGAAAGAGAAACATTGATGTGAGAGAGACACATTGATTGGTTGCCTCCCATATGAGCCCCAACAGGGGGCCGGGGATCACATCTGCAATCCAGGTACGTGCCCTTGACCAGGAATTGAACCCACGACCCTTAGGTGTGTAGGCCAACACTCTACACTCTAACCACTGAGAACACTGGCCAAGGCTAACCTAACATCTTTTTGAAATTGTTTTTCTATTTGCTGTGACATTGTTCTTTTTTTTTTTTTTTAATATTCCAGTATCAGGTCTTTTTTTATTTTTTAGTTTATTGATTTTTTACAGAGAGGAAGGGAGAGGGATAGAGAGGTAGAAACATCAGTGCAAGAGAAACATTGATCAGCTGCCTCCTGCACACCTCCTACTGGGGATGTGCCCGCAACCAAGGTACATGCCCTTGACCGGAATCGAACCTGGGACCTTTCAGTCCGCAGGCCGCCGCTCTATCCACTGAGCCAAACCGGTTAGGGCAACATTGTTCTTTTTTATTGTTTCTGTATATTGTCCTTTAAAGCAATATTTAATGGCCCTGTGATATTTCTTTTATTTTCTACTTTTCCCCCTTCTGTTGTTTTGCAGTTGTGAGTGAGACTTCACCTCTATCCACTGAGCCAAACCAGCTTTTTTTTTTTAAAGCTCACCTGAGGACATGCTTAGAGAGAGGAGTGGGGGGGGGGGGGGGGAGAGAGAGAGAGAGAGAGAGAGAGAGGGAGAGAGAGAGAGAGAGAGAACACACACACGAATCTATGTGAGAGAGAAACATCAATCGGTTGCCAGTTGCCTTCTGTACCTGCCCCAACCAGGGATCAAACTCAACCCAGGTATGTGCCCTGACCTGAACTGAACTGGCAGCCTTTCTGTGCACAGGACAACACTTAGCCGGCTGAGCCACGTTGGCTGGGCTGTACGTAGAGCTTTTGAAAATCTTTGGTGTTCATCCCTTTCGGTAAATTCCCAAGAGTGAGATTATTTGATAAAGGCTAGGCATATTTTTATGGCTCTTGATGTTTATTGCCATCAGTAAATATGTACACAGGTAACCATAATAAATTATGATGGGAGGTAGTGTTGGTGTTGATTTCATATACTTAGCATGGTGCCCATTGTTTTTTTATATTTGTTTTATTACAGCCATTCTCCTTCCTTTGAATACAAAGTTCAAAAGGAATACAAAGCATGAAAACTCACATGTTCTGACATTCATTAGTGATTTACGCTTGGGTTTTCCTCTTCCCACCCGGTTGTGAACTTCTGATTGAGTCTTACTCATTGTACTTAGTAGCACTCAGTAAATATCTGAAATTTTTTGTTGAGTCACCACGAACTTATACAAGAATTAGATGTAGAAAAAGTGGATTGTAAAATGTGGAGTTAGTCTGGGGAGCCTTTTTAGAAGAATGGATTGTAAAGTGAGATTTTGTGACATTGTTCCTTTCTCAGTTTGTTAGTTTTAGGACTAAAGCACTTTGAAGGGACTGAGTTCCCTAAGCCTCTAATCAGCAAGTACCTTCTAACTTGCAAAACTGCCCACCAACTGACAGTGAGAATCAAGAACCGCAGCATGAACAGAGCTCCTGACAATATCTTCAAAGTAAGTGTTTTCTGTAGGCTCTACCTGGGGACTTATTAGGTCTTTGGCTGATGACTCAGGCTGTGAAAGAATTCACAACGAAACGAAGAGATAGGTGCAGAGATGTGAGATATTTCCTCTTCTTTACTGTTTTGAAATTTCATAATAATATTCCTTAGTTTGGGTCTAGTTTCATTAAATAGTTTAAAATAGTGAATGGCAGAGGGACAGTGGGCAAGCAGGGGAGGAAGAAGGCTGGAATTTCTGTATTTGTTAAGCATAGTACCCCAGCCCTCAGTTATGCCCAATGGCTTGGTCCAGAGATCATCATTTCCAGAAATCCTCCTGCCAGGGCAGGGGAGGCTTTCACCTGACTACACACCATGGGAGAGGGGATGGGGGTTTGACCTCTTCAACAGATTTAATCTGTCCTCTTCATCTTTACCTAATTTGAGTTGTAGCTTTTCATTCAATTCAAGAAGTAGGTGGTGTCTTATCCTTTTGCTAGACTCTGACATAAATATTTGTTGGCTGTGAACTCTCCTCCACATGGGATTTGGTTTTCTTCATTTTCCTATGAATAATTGTAAAATCTTTATTAATTAGAGATTAGTTTAATTTTAAATGCAGAAGCATTCAGCACATGCTGTTTATATAGATGTATATATGGATGTGTACCTGTGTGTGTGTGTATATTTGTGTCAGTCAAACCACTGCCCACCCCACTCCTCACCCTGACAGAGGGCAATGTTTCTGAAAGAAATATAACTCATGCTTCATTTCTTCATGCTCAGTTTTACAAGAAGACCAAACAGCTGCCCGTCTTCGGGAAGTGCTGTGAAGAGATCCAGCCACATCAGTGGAAACCACCTGTAGAAAGGGAAGAACACCGGCTTCCATTCTGGTTAAAGGTAAGCCCTCCTCTTCCAGGACCAGGGGCAGCAGGTCCCTAAAAACCTGGCAGAAACATCAGTTCCACTTTACACCTCTAATGCTTTAGTTGTAGAACCAGGATTTAAGAAATCTTCCTCATTCGTCCTTCTCTCCTTCCTCTCCCCTCTCCCCAGGTGGGTACAATGATAGTTTCCTATAGGAAACTCAAAGAAGAGTTTCTAGAGTATGCAATGGGAATGTAGTCTTTGTAGAAATTTTATATTGTGCAGAAAAATCCTTCTTGAAAAGATTGCCTTGAGACTGTCCTGACAAAGTTCCTAAAATCTAGAAAACCCTATTTTATTTTTTACCAAATTGTGACACCTGCTAGATCAGAGTGTTTTTGTTCCCAATAGGCCAGTCTGCCATCCATCCAGGAGGAAATGCAGCACATAGCTGATGGTGCCAGAGAGGCAGGAAATGTGACTGGCACCACTGAGATCAAGCCGGACCCAGATGTAGGAAAAACCAGCTTGGAATTGGAGAGTGAGACTCGGTACCCACTGCTACTGCCTAAGGGTGTAGTCCTGAAACTGAAGCCGGTTGCCAACTGTTTCTCCAGGAAGGGCTGGAGACAGAAGCGGTCATCAACCTTGAAGCCCCTCCTTATCAGACCCAGCCCCTCTCTCCAGCCTACCTCCAATTCTGGGAAAATACCGCCTAGGTCAACTCAGTCAGAAGCCCCTCCAAGCAAAATGGTGGTCCGGATTCCTCAAACGATCCAGCCAGCCACCGTCTTACAGACGGTGCCAGCTGTCCCTCAACTGAGGGTCACTGGAGGTGATAGTTTTGAGTCCTCAACAGTATTGCCTACTATACCCGCCGAGGCCAGGACCAGCTTCCCTCTGTCCGAGCCCCAGACCCTGTTCTCCTCTGCTCCTGTGCCCAAGATAATGCTGCCCTCACTTGCCCCTTCTAAGTTCCGAAAGCCATATGTGAAACGGAGAGGCCCAAAGAAAAAGGGGACCAAGGCCTCTCTCTGTCTGAAGTCTGTCCCCCTCATCAACTCTGCACCTGTTATCTTCACTGTTCCTGCCACCACTGTGAAGGTTGTGAGCCTTGGCAGTGGCTGCAACATGATTCAGCCTGTCAATGCGACTGTGGCCCCGAGTTCTCAGACCCTTCCCATCACCACACTCTTGGTTAACCCTACTTCCTTCCCATGTCCACTGAACCAGCCCCTTGTAGCCTCCTCCATCCCACCCTTAATTGTTTCTGGCAACTCTATGAATCTTCCTGTACAGTCCACCTCTGAAGAGAAGGCCCAAGTGAATATGGATGTTGGTTGTCCTTTGGATGAAGGGAAAAATGCCTTTCCAGGCCTGGTACCCAAATTAGAACCCCAGGACCTATCTCCTCTCTGTGCCCCTGTCTTCCCCAAAAAGGAGCACAGCCCAGGACCTCTACCATCAGACGGAGTGTGCCAGGAAGACTTGTCAGAAAACAGTGCCTATATCTGGACTGTTGTGAAAACGGAGGAGGGGAGGCAAGTTGTGGAACCACTGCCTCCGGGCTTCCAAGAACCTCTAAGCTCTCCTCCTGAAAATGTAGAGAAAATTGTCAAGATGGAACCTAAAGATCCTGGGGAGGAAGTCCCCCGGGCATCCCCGAAGCACACCATTTATGATGACGTCAAAGAAGAGTACTCTGTGGAATTGGACACTGGCTTCCCAAGTGAGGAGTCAAGTGGTGCAAGAGAAGCAAAGAAACAGACAGTCTTACAGAAGGAGGAGGAGAGGAACCAACTAGCTAAAACCCCGTCAGCTTCTCAAGAGCCTCCTGATGGAGGAAACTCAGGAAATGTGAGCAAAGAATCGCCAAAGAATGCTTCATCCTCCATTGACCCTGAAACAGTGCTGAGCAGCCTCCCCGGGAAACCTGAAGACGTACTCAGCATTGATGGTCAGTTAGCAGGGACCCCAGCGAGGCCAGAAACTGGAGGAGAGAAGGATGGGCCCGAGGAAGAGGAAGAAGAGGACTTTGATGACCTTACCCAAGACGAGGAAGATGAGATGTCCTCAGCTTCTGAGGAATCTGTGCTCTCTGTCCCAGAACTCCAGGTGAGCGATGGGAAGTATTCGCAAGTATTTTGTGGACTCAGTAATATCAGTAGGTCACCTTGGTTGCCGCACTATAGATATTTCTAAAATCATTTTTATTTGCCTTTTGAAATAAAATTTTGGGTTTGTAGTGAGGAGAGGGAAAGGGTGAAATTTGACTCATTAGATTTGACTTAAACACATTTAAATGTTGCGTTGAATCACCTAAGCACATTTAAATGCCTAAAAAATGGATCATAAGTGTGGACTGTGGCAAAGGAAAACTATCTTGAGGGTAGAGGGGACCTCTCCCCCATCCCCTCCCCCAGTCAGCTGTCAGGCAGCAATCCCAGCTACACCTATGACTCCATAACTCAGAGAACCAGGCTCTGATAATTGTGGTAACCTCTGTGGTGACCCCCACAGGTCCCCCCTGCCATATACTAAAAAATGGATCATAAGTGTGGACTGTGGCAAAGGAAAACTATCTTGAGGGTAGAGGGGACCTCTCCCCCATCCCCTCCCCCAGTCAGCTGTCAGGCAGCAATCCCAGCTACACCTATGACTCCATAACTCAGAGAACCAGGCTCTGATAATTGTGGTAACCTCTGTGGTGACGCCCATAGGTCCCCCCTGCCATATATGCGCGTGCGCGCGCGCACACACACACACACACACACACTCACTCTGATTGATTAACCTCAGTTCCTCTTGAAAAACTGCAGTTGGCACTTGATGAGCCATTACCAGCCCTTATGAACACTCTTTGGGGGGTGAGGGTTGCAGGAAACAATGGAGAAACTGACCTGGCTCGCATCTGAAAGGCGCATGAGTCAGGAGGGTGAGTCTGAGGAAGAGAACTCTCAGGAAGAGAACTCTGAGCCTGAAGAAGAGGAGGAAGAAGAAGCAGAAGCAGAAGGAATGGAAAGCCTGCAGAAAGAGGATGGAATGACAGATGAAGCCATGGGAGACCTTGCTGAGAAACCTCCCACTACCTTCGCCTCACCCCAAACTGCTCCAGAAGAGACCAGCAGGACCCCAGCAGGTGAGTTTGGCAAGCCTGTATGAGGGGCAGGTCTCAGTTGGCCTCATTGTCTAAAGACGTGTGCAGAGTGGCTCGCTTGTAAGCCAGGTGTCGACTTCAGAAAAACAACTCTGGGTCACCCCTGCAACTTCCCTTCCCCAAAACGGAAGTTTAACTTGGTACCTTTACAGACGAGATGCTCAGAAATTTAAAATTTTATTCCCATCAGCTGTTAGATTTGTAGCAGGTTTATCTAAATTTTTATACTGGTTCTTTTAAAAAAAAAATATGTTTTTATTAATTTTTAGAGAGGAAAGGAGAGGGAGAGAGAAATAGAAACATCTATGAGAGAGGCACATCGATCGGCTGCCTCCTGCCTGCACCCTACTGGGGATCGAGTATGTGCCCTAACTGGGAATTGAATCCAGGATCTCTTCGTTCACGGGAGGATGCTCAATCTATTGAGCCACACTAGCCAGGCTATACTGGTTCTTCATTCATCTTTCAAGCATGAGGCTAAAACTGTGTTTATTTCAGAAAGCACTGCTTATTCCTCACCAAGACATAGTCCCTTGAGAGCTCGACATAGGCCATACTCACTCTTAAGACTGCTGACTCTGCATAGAGCTGACCTGTCAGCGACAGACATGCCTCTCATGCCATTTTCCCAGCAGCTTTTCTCCTGATTTGTTTCATACCATTAAAAGGGTTTGCATGGGGTGGGCGCATGTGGTGGGATGGGAAGAGCAGGGGTTGCAGCGATGAAACACTTTTTCTCACGTACTCTAAGGAGAGAGCATCAAAGCTTCTGGAAAGGGCCGGAGCAGTCATCGAGCTCGGAATAAGAGGGGCAGTCGGGCCCGAGCCAGCAAGGACACCTCCAAACTGCTGCTGCTGTATGATGAGAACATTCTCGAGCGGGATCCACTCAGAGAGCAGAAGGATTTGGCCTTTGCTCAGGCTTATCTGACTAGGGTAGGCGAATGCTACTTCCTGTACTGCCATTCCCTCTGAATGAGGCTACTCCTTTAAGGAAGATGTTTTTAAAATGTTTGCTTTTCAGGCTCCACAACAGCCTTCTATGCCTCTGCCTTTGCTCTCCTGGAATTACCTAAAGATCTGTGAGAGAACCATAAGGAGATAGAATTCAGTTTTAAGCAGGTTTACTGTTAGTACCTTAGCATCATCCCTCTATTGCCTAGAAATGGGGAAAAGATGGACACCACCATCATCAGTAAGAGGTTGTGACTTCCCTGGGTCGGCTAAAGTAGGACCCTTACTGAGCCCTTGGCTTGTGCAGACAGACCTCTGGTACACGGCCAGAGAGAGGATCTCAGAGAGGCACCCGGGCTTCAGAGGGAGGAACCAACCTGCTCCTTGAGGTTGTCCTGGCTGGCGGTCTCATTCTTTTGCTATCCATCTGGTTCCTTTATCCCCCCCAAGCAAAGTGGAGTACTAGCAGTGCTAGTCACGACTTTCTTGTCTCCTCATACTTACTAACAATCCTAATTTTGTATTAGTTACCCTCAAATGATACCATGCTGAAATATAGGGATGGAATACTTATCTATTTCAGTATGGAGCTGAAGTCAGGAAGGATAGAGGCTAGGGCTGTGAGCTAGAAAAAAAGCTTACCTCGTTTTGTGGGGAAAATGGCTTTTCAGTTGCCCCTTAGCAGAAAAGGAGCTGTATGTACCTTGCTCATTGTCTTCCATTAATGGTCGGATCTTAGGGCCTGTTAGAGGAAGGACAATTCTTAGAGCTCTCTAACAATAACTCCTCATCCTTTCTTGGTATTGCCTTTTTCTGTTGCAACGCAAAGAAAGGGTACTGGTGACTGATAGTCTTCCTGTACAGGTACGAGAAGCCCTGCAACATATCCCTGGCAGGTATGAGGACTTCCTTCAGGTTATCTATGAATTTGAGTCAAGTACTCAGAGGCAGACGGCTGTGGATCTCTACAAAAGCCTGAAAATTCTTCTCCAAGACTGGCCTCAGCTGTTGAAGGACTTTGCTGCTTTCCTGTTGCCCGAGCAAGCTCTGGCCTGTGGATTAGTGAGTAGATGGGCAAAGACAGCACAATGGGATTCCTGGGTCAGAGCGAGATTGGATTTGAATAGAGAGTTGGTTAACACTGTTCCAGTCTCCCGACTACTTCCAGTCAGATAGCCTTTTCCTAGCACAAGGTGGTAAGAGCCTCCTTTTCAAGAATGATCTTCCCAATTCCATTCTCCCAAGTACGTTACATGGGACTAGGAGGGTTTTACCTTCAGTTGCCAGTGAAGCCCTTAGTTAAATCATATGCCTATTGCTCCTCATTGTTGTAAAACAGGCATTCGTTGAACAAATATTTAATGAGTGCCTACTATGTGTCAGGCAAAGTCCTAGGTGCTACGACTATAGTAATTATAAAAAAATCCTTGTCCTCATGGAGTTTACATTCTCATGGGGAAAGTCATATGATAAACAGTGTTATGTAAAGTGCTGAGGTCTGAGAGAACCTTGGGGTATTTGTGGACTCCAAAGAAATAACCCTGAGGACTAGCTGTGAAAGACATGAGTTGATTAGGACTTGACATGTGCACTGGCTTCCATCTGGGATGTTTTCCATCAAGTCCCATCTGGCCTGCTGATAGGCCACCCTGGGGGCAGCCAGCTGGTGCTGTTGTCTAACCACCACCCAGACTTCCTCAGCACACGGTTTTATCCTAGAGCACAGAAAACAAAGCAAAATGGGCACGCAGGGAAGGGGGTCATGCCCGAGAGCAAGCTGTGTGAAATCAGAACACTAGCTGTTTGCAATCCCGGCTCACATCTGGAAGCAGTTCCTCTTTGGCCTTTCTTAGTCCGAATTGCTGGCCAGGCTCCGAAGGTCTCACCGTCCACTTAAAGGCCTTCTGTATATTCCCACAGGGTGGGAAGGGGAGTTGGAGCTTGGGAAAGGGCCTATGTTCCCATTTACCATACAAACAGTAAAATACATTATTGTAAATATATATACAGAGTATGGCAAATGTAGGTTTATAGTTGTGAGTATGTGAAACACAGTTTATTCTTGTATTATTTGTTAATTATTGTAGTATTTTCCATATGAACAACTATAAACATACTTTTGTCCTGCCCTGTATATTATAAAAATTATAAAATAGACATAAATAGTATATAATGATTTATAGTAATAATGCTCTATAGAAAAATAAAGTAGAAAAGGGGAATAGAGAGTAGTAGGTAAAATGGGTGAGGGGTAGGGTGTTGTAATTTTATACATGGAAGGTTGGGAGAGCCACTGTGATAAGATGACATTTGAAATGTTGGAGATCCAGTATCTAAACATGAGGGATATCCTGGTAGTTCTCATTTTTTTGTCATGACTGGTAGGAATAAAGGATATAATGAGAATTTTCTGATAGTCTTAAGGCAGTTCAGCGGTAATGGAATGATTATACATATCATGCCAATCTTCTCTTTCTGTATTATGAGAATCAAATGAGTGCATATGTGAAAATTCTTCGTAAACTGAATGCTACATCAGTTTGAGTGTCTGATTTCACAATGCATGAAATAGTAAACAACTTGAGATATGTACATCTCTTGAATCTTTCATTCACATCATAGTTACCTTGGACCAGTAGACCCCAGTAACCCAAGGTGGATAGATGCTAGAGGTCGTTAAAAAGATCACACAGTTGTAAACTGGAGCCTTCCATCCCCTAGTCCCCCAACCCATTTTGTCTTGGTTCTTAGCTTAGAACCCTCACATCCTGCTCTAGCTGTATAGGTGACTCCTCTTTTGCTCTCTTTTCACTCTGGTAGTTTGAGGAGCAGCAGGCTTTTGAGAAGAGTCGCAAGTTTCTCCGGCAGCTTGAAATTTGCTTTGCGGAAAACCCCTCACATCACCAGAAGATTATCAAGGTCCTCCAAAGTTGTGCAGACTGCCTGCCCCAGGAGATTACTGAGGTATTTTTTCCTGTCCTTCCTTTCCATTTTCATCTAGGCCTTAGGCCCTTCCCTTCTCCCTTTCCCTAACTTAGCCTATATCCTCTTGCTTCTGGGTACCATGCACTTCTAGAGGAGATGAAGAAGGCAAGGACCTTTTAAGGCTTGTCTGTAGCATAATACGCTGGAATAGGGGTTGATTGCCACCTGAAACCGGATCCTGACTGACCTTCCCAGGCTCAGGAATGCCCTCAGTGCCCTGGAAGGAAGAGGTTCAAGGAAGGAGGTGATGATGGGCCCAGAAGAGGCTTATTGCTGTGCTTGGGTTAATGCCTGATCTGGAGATCAGTAGGGCAGGATAGAGAGTGTTGTTATTAAGAATCAAACTTATTGTAAATACTCCTCCTGTGTAGGCAAGCAAGGAGGGAGAGGAAATTCAAGAACTTTTATCTATCAAAGAGAGGCTTCTGTGTGTCTCCCAGTTGACTAGAAAAATAGAACTTGGAAGTATATGGGACTGGTTTGGAATATGGCCTAGAGAGGATCTGGGGATTTCATCTTTCCCTCTACACCTCTTCCTAGCTCAAGGCACAGATGTGGCATCTCCTCAAGGGCCACGACCACCTGCAGGATGAGTTCTCCATCTTCTTTGACCACCTGCGCCCAGCAGCTAGCCGGATGGGTGACTTTGAAGAGATCAATTGGACCGAAGAGAAGGAATATGAGGTAAAAGCCCTGAGGCTGCACTAGGGTTGTGAAGGGAGAAGGCCTTGTGTGGGAGGGGTAATCTGCCCATAGTCTATGTTGAGTGGCACCAACTTCTCCCCAGTTTGATGGCTTTGAAGAAGTGGCACTGCCTGATGTGGAAGAGGAAGAGGAACCTCCCAAGATACCCACAGCCCCAAAGAACAAAAGAAGAAAGGAGATTGGGGTACAGAATCATGACAAGGTACACCAAGTTGTTGGAGATGGCCCATTTTTCATTAATCAAGACTTGAGTTTCTGCCTAAATGTTTCTCTGGCAAAGCTCCCGGGATCTGAGGCTGCTGTGGACATGCAGAGCCCATGGGAAGAACAGTGCAGTTGCTAAAGAGGCCCCACTCTGGAGAGCTTCATTAGAAGGATCTGTTTCCCATTTTCTTTCTAGTTCAGAGCTATTTCTCTTGCCCTTGGGTCTTAACTTTTTCTTTTCTGTTTATGTGAAAAAATAGAACTAAGATTGCCCATTTTAATAATGATAATGGCTAGTCCTTAGGTGTGTTACAAAATATATATCTCTTGGAAATATTTTCAATGGATTATTCACTCATTTAATTCTCACAATAATCCTATGAAGAGATTGCTCTTGTTTGCATTTTACAGAAGAGGAAACTGAAGTGCAGAGAGAGGCCATTGCCTGAGTCTCATATTTAATAAGTGGCAATGCTAGGATATGAACCCAGGGAATCCAGCTCCAGAGCCTGCTCATACTGCTCTCGAATGCTCTTCAAGAAGTAGTCTTTTTATTTTATTATTTTAAAAATACGTTTTTATTGATTTTTTTTTTTTTTTAGAGAAAGAGGGAGAGGGACAAAGAGTTAGAAACACTGATTGGCTGCCACCTGCACACCCCCTACTGGGGATTGAGCCTGCAACCCAGCACTTGCCCTGACCAGGAATTGAACCGGTGACCTCTTGGTTCATGGGTCGAGGGTAAACCACCAGCTGGGCAAGAAGTAGTCTTTTTTTTTTTTTTTTTTAATCCTCACCCCAGGATATTTTTCTATTGATTTTCAGAGAGAATGGAAGGGAGGGGGAGAGACAGTGAGAGAGAAACATTGATGTGAGAGAGACACATCGACTGGTTGTCTTCCGCATGTGCTCGACCAGGGTCAGGGATGAAGCCTGCAACTGAGGTATGTGCCCTTCACCAGAATCAAACCCAGGACCCTCAGTCTGCAGGCCGAAGCTCTATCCACTGAGCCTAACCAACTAGGGCAAGAAGTAGTCTTTTTAATCCATGTCCCTTTACTCCATGTCTCTTACTATTTCTTAGGGAAGAACTTTATAGGAGCTGAGTGACCATGGGCACTCAGGGATGAAGCCTGCAACTGAGGTATGTGCCCTTCACCAGAATCAAACCCAGGACCCTCAGTCTGCAGGCCGAAGCTCTATCCACTGAGCCTAACCAACTAGGGCAAGAAGTAGTCTTTTTAATCCATGTCCCTTTACTCCATGTCTCTTACTATTTCTTAGGGAAGAACTTTATAGGAGCTGAGTGACCATGGGCAATTTATTTAATATCTCTTCAGTTTTTTCATCATCAACGGGAATAAATATGGTACTTATGTCTTGGGTATATTAAATAGCATCATTGAGTGAGCCTTCCATATGTACAAAGCCTCTTTCAAGGTGATTGGGAGGGGAGAGCTCAAAGCACAGGGAGACAGAAACAAAGACAGATGAGTGAGTAGATCATATCTTATGTTGGAGCTCTCCAGTGTCTTTGCCTCAGATTATATTTGACTTAAATATCCCTTGAGCCATCTAGGCAACTGGGATATGTCAGTTTTGGGGTCATTTAAGAATTGTTTTAGGAATTCATAATAAGCTTTAATCGAGTTTAGATATTGATTTCCTCAGGCAATATAAAGATGGTATATAATAAAAGAGAGAGGATGGGATTGGCAGGGCCAGAACAAGCTATTTCTCTCTTGCTACCAAAATGCTTGGCAGCTAACCAAGCCCAGATATCTCCTAGGAGGCTGAGTGGCCAGATGGCGCCAAGGACTGTGCCTGTGCATGCCATGAAGGAGGTCCTGATTCCAAACTGAAGAAGAGCAAAAGGAGAAACTGCAGCCACTGCAGCAGCAAGGTGAGGGCAGGGACTGTACCGAGAGGCGTCAGAGCTGCCTACCTAGGTCAACCTCCAGCTTGCCTTACTGTTGGGGTATTGTTTGCTACCACAAATGTGAACCTTGTATGCACACATAGAATACAAACAGAATCTTTTAAAAATATATTGTGGGTTTTGCTTTTTTAAAAATATATTTTATTGATTTCAGAGAGGAAGGGAGAGGAAGAGAGAGAAACATCAATGATGAGAGAGAGTCAGTGATCAGCTGCCTCCTGCAACGCCCCCTACTGGGGATTGAGCCTGCAACCTTGGCGTATGCCTTGACCAGGAATCGAATTGTGACCTGGTTCCTAGGTCGAAGCTCAACCACTGAGCCACACCGGTCCGGCAGATTTTACTTTTTAAAGAGAATCCTGTGGATAAAGTTTTTGGAGTTGGAAAAAAATATCAATTAGTTCAAATAGTTCCTTCATAGATTTTATTTTTTAATGAAGTAAGCCTGTGTCAAGAAAACAGACCCTAAAGGTAATGCTGGCTCTCTAGGTAGAGTAGAGCTGGTTGGCAGCAAAAATACAGTCCTTGGTAGAGGAGCTGTTGAATCCCATACTCTATTCTGGGCATTTAAAATCCTTGAAGCAGGCGTGCATCTTGATTGACTTGCTGAGCATCCCAACAGGGCTTCTTCCCTTGGTTGGCCCCCTAAGACAAAGGAGGGTCAGGAGACCCTTGACCCACAAGGCCATCCCTGCAGGTCTATGACAGCAAATCCTACAAGAGCAAGGAGCCCCATGAGTTGGTGGGTGGCAGCCCCCACCGAGAGGCCAGTCCTATGCCTGGTGCTAAGGAAGCTGGGCAGGGCAAGGATGTGATGGAGGAGGAAGCCCCAGAGGAACGAGAAACCATTGAGGCAACCCAGAGCAGGACTGGCAGGAGTACCCGAAAGGGAGAGATGCCTATTTCAGGTGAGTGATCTGGCTGCCAGTCCAGCCTTTCTCCATTTATTTCTGTCTTATTCTTACACATGTCAAGTAAAAATGTATTTGACCCTGGGTAAATAACAGTGTTTTCAAGGACTGTTACTAATAAACCAATAGGAAACCCTTCTCCTGTTCAGCCTTAATTTTCTCTCCTGTGGCCTTAATACTCTTGCAGAACTAAAAATGCTACAAAATCAACATGATTCAGCCTTTTCTTGTATTCCCATTCCTGAATCCCTTCTCTTTATCTCCAGATCCTCTGTGATCTGCATTCTAAAGACTCCAGCATTATCAGCTTTGAGAGGCAGATATTGATTGATTGATTGATTGATTGATGTCTAGAGAGAGCGACATCGTTTTGTTGTTCCACTTATTTATGCATTCATTGGTTGCTTCTTGTATGTGCCCTGATGGGGATTGAACCTGCAGCCTTGGTGTATTGGGACGATGCTCTAACCAACTGAGCTATTAGGCTAGGGGTGCAAATATTATTTCTTTTTTTTAAATGTTTTTGTTACTGATCAGTGAGAGAGAGCAATCGATCAGCTGTCTCTTGCATGCCTCCTCCTGGGGATCAAGCCCACATCCTGGGCATGCGCCCCAACTGGGAATTGAACCGTGACCTCTCCATGCATGGGGCGACACTCAGCCAACTGAACCACACCGGGCCAGGGCTTATTTCTTTAGACGTGACTTTAGCCCTGACCCCCACCTCACTCTTTTGGATTAGAATTTTGTCACAGTAGCTTATCAGAGTGACCCTGTGGTAATTTGAAGTCAGTCCTTAGTTGCATCTCCACCCTATCCACACTGTTAGATCTTTGTTTCCTCCTAAGCAGGATTGGCAGTGGGGAGCACTTCGCTGTTCCCTCAAGAAGTGATTCTTACAGAACGGCAGCTCCTCCTGGATGGCCCACCGCCCAGCTCACCAGAGACTCCTCTGCTTCCCTCCAACACTGGAGTTGTTCTAGACACTAGGACAGACCAGGTCAAACCGGAAGTTTCCTGCTGCACGGAGTTCCCCAGGCTTCAGGATGAGGGGGAGGGCCACCAGGCAGCAGGTGACGCAGAGTCTTCCACGCCGGTGTGCGATGCTTCGGAAACTCAGTGTCCTGGAACTCTTGAACCCCCTGCTTCTTTCCCGAGTCCTGTTTCCTCAAGGACCAGAGACTTAGGGAGAGGACAGGTGTCTGGGAAACCAGATACTCAAGAGAGCTGGCTGCCTTCAAGCAGAACTGGTATGAAGACATCAGACAAGAAGTCCTCAGTCCATGAATCTTCATCAGAAATTGACACCTCAGAGACTTCTCCCAAAACCCAATGAAGACATCAGACAAGAAGTCCTCAGTCCATGAATCATCAGGAATTGACACCTCAGAGACTTCTCCCAAAACCCCTAAAGGAGGTTTGGCTAAAGACAGTGGAATACAGGTCAGGGGTCCAGAAGGGGAGCAGCAGCCAAAGGCCACAGAAGTCACCGTATGTGCGAACAACAGCAAGGTCAGCTCCACCGGGGAAAAGGTGGTCCTGTGGACACGGTAGGTAGGGGTGGATGGGTGTTTATAAAGCACGTGGACCACATCCATGACACTAACTTAGGACTCATCACAATATATGGTTACAGGGAAGCTGACCGTGTGATTCTCACCATGTGCCAGGAACAAGGAGCACAGCCCCAGACTTTTCGAATCATCTCCCAGCAGCTAGGAAATAAGACTCCTACTGAGGTAAGTGGGCGAGGGGAGTCCTCTACAGTTTCAAATCCAGGAGAGGCAGGAAGAGGACAGGCTGGCCGACTAAGAGGAGGTAAGATTGTAAAGCTCTGCTGAGGAAGGGCCTGGCTTCCCAGGGTGTTTGTAGTGGTTCTAGAAGAGAAAGGGCATTGGATTTCGAGGTGGAAGCCCCAGAGATTCCATTGTAGTTTCGGTTTTAGGAGTGACTTTGGACAAAATATTTAGCCACTTAACCTGAATTTTCTTATCTTTAAGGAGGACCTTATTGTGTGGAGAAAACAAGGTTGTTTAACTTGGTATATAATGCTTTATGTTACTTAGAGACAGGGAACACCAACCTTCCCCTCTCCTCCTAGGTTTCCCACCGTTTTCGAGAACTCATGCAGCTCTTCCACACCGCCTGCGAGGCCAGCTCGGAGGATGAAGACGATGCAACCAGCACCAGCAATGCAGACCAGCTCTCTGACCATGGGGATCTTCTGTCTGAGGAGGAGCTGGATGAGTGAGACTAAGGAAGCATGTGGGAAATGTGTGTGTAGGATCAAAACCACAGGCACCCTGACGAGGGAAAGGGTGGTTGTACCTTGCTTGTGTGCCCCTTGAGCTCGGTCTAGAGCTGAAGGAGCAGGGGCCAAGGACAGGACAAAGCTAGCCTGAGGGTTCTCACGGCTCTGCCATTCTCCGCCTCACTCAGTGTTTGTTACGAAGTCTTTAGAGTCATTTTGTAAATAGTGTTGAGGGAGAGGGGCTCGGCTCCTTTTCTACCCTTTTTGAACTTTTTGTCCTGATGGTACACATTTGTTGTGATGTAAGGCACAGTGATTCTATATAAATGTAATAAGTGCATATGTTGGTGTAGCCAGTCCCAAGACATAGCTCCTGCATCCAGCACTTTTTATTGTAAACTAGTTCTTTCCTTTTCTTGGAACTTCAGTCCATAAGGCTGTCACCGTGCTGGTAGCACTGGGCCAGACTGCATAGCTCCTGCAGCAGCTCCCCTAGGTCATCCTGTTCCACCCCAGCGTCCATGAAGCTGGCCCAGCGCCGCAGGTTGAGTTTGGTGAGTTCCTTGGCCAAGTCTCCCAGGGTCCGGTTCAAGGATGAAGAGGAACAGAGGGCCCCAAGCACTGGGATGCTCTCCCCTGCCGCAGAGGGAGAGAAAAGAGACCTGTAGTCAGATTGTTCCTTCACCCTGAGACTGCCGTATCGATAGGGAAGTCTGGGTCTTTAGTTGACTTGATTATAAAGTAAACTCAATAAATTTTGTGTACTGTCCCCTTAGTATACCAGTACTCCAGAGGAAGAAAAGTCTTTGGGAACCATCGAATGAATAAAGAAATGTTTGACTGTGACTTTAAAGTATCTTTATCCAGGAAGTGATAGAGTAAATCTTGGTTTTCGTCGTCTCCTACATACCTGCCCCAGTTGGGGGATTATCCAGAACCAAGCCCTGCTGGCTGAGGCTTGAGGAGAAGAGGCAGGGATAAGGAGGAACCACCTTGCAGGGAGTCAGCAGCAGATGAGAAGAACTGGGGACAAGAGAATAGCAGCTGAGTGAGAAAAGGTCAAGGGAGGTCTGAGATCTAGGAGGAGAGCAGGAGCAAGTGTTTTACTAACCTCCTGGCTCTAGGCTGCTGCTGTTGTAAATATTGGGCCAAGACTTCCTCCCCAGTGGTGCAGGCATGGAGCAGGGAAGGCAGAGGTGTACCTGGGATGAGCTGACTGCCAGAACAAAGACAAAATCACCTTGAATATACGGGTGCTCGGGTTTTTTTCTTTTTTAAAGTGGGACAGAGGGAAGAAAAGGGCAATACCATGAGAATGTCCAGAGGTATTAGAGAGAAAAGAACACGAAACAGAGGCCTGACAAGGGCTCCTAAGGACCACCAGTCCTCACCTGGTGTGGCATGCTTTGTCTAGACCCCTCAGCACCACTGACTGGGCAAAGCAGTGTGTTCCAGAAGGGTCCCCACATGCAGACAGTGGAGTCCAAGGGGTGGCCCCTCCGAGCTGCATCAGGGTATCGGGAAGGGACTGGCTTGGACCCAAAGGGAAGGGGATGGATGCTCCTGCTGTCACCACCTTAAAGGTAAGGACAAAACCAAGTTACAGGGCCTTTTCTCAGTTCTGACCTAACCCCTCACAAAGCTTCATACCTTTTTCCCAGAGAAGTTCAGCATATCGGCCAGATGAACCATGGGAAGTGGTGAGGAATATAGGCGATACGGAACAGTGATTGTGTCCAGGGCTGTAGCCAGGATGGCACTGCAGTGGAAGGGCAGAGTTGCCTATAATGAGGAGACCAAAAAGAGCACTCAGTCTCTCAGCTCTGGGAAGAGCGTGTGGAAGCGGGATAGTACTGGCAGGGAGATCTGGGGGCTTGGAGACAAATCGGTGTGATTGGCCTAAGGCTGGTTAGACACAGGATGTGATCTAAGAGGCCCCATCATAGCTGAGTTCAAGCTGAGGCTTCAAGAACAGGCTGACTTGGTGAATGGGACAGTCCCTTTTACTAGCAGAACAAGAGCATTGAGCCTTACATCATAACGCAGGTGAGGGAAGTTGACGGGTGGCTCAGGTCTCAGCCCCAGGCTCCCACCCAAGGATAAGGGGCAGACTAGAGAGCTGTGAGCAGACAGGTGCACCAGACCAAAAGCTGTGTTTAACAGACGGTAGATGTTCTTCTGGGGCTCCTGCTGAAAGAAAGAGGAGTTTGTTCTCAGCACTTCCTCACTGGGCTATCATTCCCTCATTTCTCCCTCCACTGAGGTTTCTCTTCCCAGTTCTACTCACCCCAAGAGCGTAGGGACCGGGGAGCAGGCCCCAGGTTATTATCCCGCGCCCTGAATACTCATCACGTAGCAGCTCTGCGGCCTTCGCACCTACACCAGAGAAGCCATCGTGCAGGTCGCACAGGATCTGGAAGCCCTAGAGAGGTGAAGGATGAGCAGAATGAGCCTTGGTGGGTGTGGCTCAGTTGAGCATAGTCCCAGGCACCAAAAGGTTGCTGGTTCTCGGTAGAGGTTGTGCAGGAGGCAGCCAACTGATGTGTTGCTCTCACATTGTTTCTCTCTCTCCCTCCCTTCCTCTCCCCTTTCTCTCTTCAAAAATCAATTTAAAAACCTTAAAAAAAAGTAGAAGAGTTTACCCCAGTGTCCACTGTGCCCCTCAGCTACCTGCAGGTAATCACATTCCTCCACGTAGAAGTGCAGCCTGTCCTCCAGCTCTTCTAGGTACCTGGGTTCCTTCAGGACACTCTCCCCTTGGCCAAAAGCCTCCAGGCGGCCTGCTTCACTATCGTGCATAAACACAATCCAGGACTTACAGGGTCCTGCTCCTCCCTCTACCCCTCCACCCCCACCCCAAGATCTCCCATCCAACATTGGTAGGGACCCAGTTTCTTGCCTCACAGCCTCTGGGGCGCCCCATACCCATCGTGGTTGTACTTGTGAATCATACAGATGCTCCGGGGATGGAGGTGCACTCTGAGGAAGTCTGACCAGACCCTGATGCTGCCCTCTGTGGGGACAAGTGGCTCTGGAGTTGCAGCAGTGGTGAGTGGTGTGAGACCTGAAGGAAAATGAGAGGAAATTCACCTTCTCCATGTTCCCGCTGTGCCCACTTCCCATCCTGCAGCACTTGGACCGCTCTCACCTTTGCCGTTGGAAATGGATTTGACCCTCCAGAGACCATCACTGCTCAGCACTCCCTGGGAGGGATGAGAAAAATCTGTACTTAGTTCCAGGCGTCTAGGGCAGAAGGCTCACCCTCCCTGATCTCGCTGGCCACACCCTGCAGCCTCCATAGCAGCACAATTTACCATGGCGAAGATCTGGAAACAGCCTAAGTGCCCATCAGCAGATGAGTGGATTAGAAAACTGTGGTACATCTACACAATGGAATACTACTCTGCTGTAAAAAAGAAGGAATTCTTACCATTTGCAACAGCATGGATGGAACTGGAGAGCATTATGCTAAGTGAAATAAGCCAGTCAATGAAAGAAAAATACCACATGATCTCACTCATTTATGGATAATAAGGACCATTATAAACTGATGAACAGAAATAGATACAGAGGCAGAGCAGCCTCGAACAGACTATCAAACTACAGCGGGAAGGCCGGGGAGGGTTGGTGGTGGTGGGGGTGGTGGGGGGGGGGTAAAGAGATCAACCGAAGGACTTGTATGCATGCATATAAGCATAACCAATGGACAGAAGACGCTGGGGAATGTCAAGAAGGGGGGAAAAAGGAGACATATATAATACTCTTTGTAATACTTTAAGCAATAAAACAAAATTAAAAAAAAAAGAAATATATAAAAATTTTTTTTTAGAAAACCCAAAAAAATAGGGCAGAAGGCTCACCCTCCCTGATCTCGCTGGCCACACCCTACAGCCTCCTTTCTGTTTATGTAGTCACAGTCCTTTTTGTTTATTAATTTTTAAAATATATTTTTATTGATTTCAGAGAGGAAGGGTGAGGGAAAGAGAGGAACATCAGTGATGAGAGAGAATCATCCATAGGTTGCCTCCTGCACGCTGCCCCCTACCCCCGCCCAGGCATGTGCAACCCAGGCATGTGCCCTGACCAGGAATTGAACCGTGATCTTCTGTTTCATAGGTTGATGCTCAACCATTGAGCCACACTGTCCAGGTTGTAGTCACAGTCCTTTAGGAAGAAAAGTGCTTCTTCCAAAATTACTATTTAAGGCATTTAAGATTATTGAAATCCTCTATTTCTCTGACCCAGTGGAGGCACTGTGGTTGTAGTACTCGGTGTGCAAGTTCAGAGCAGTCTCTCTATCCGCACCCCCCCCCCCCCCCAGCACACCCTCTCAGATCTTTTTTCCCCACTGTCCTTTCCCAAACCTTTCTTTTGCCTCTGTAACTTGTTTCCTTAGCCATTTGTTTCTTCTATGGCTCACTTTTACTACCTCTGTAACTTTCTAAATAAACTTTCTCTCTTAATTTGAAAAAGAAGTTCAGGGCTGAGACCCTCACCTCCACACTCAGAAGATCCTGGAGATAAGGATTCTTGGGATGGAGTTCCTCTTTGTGTGTGGTGAGCTTCCCCTGCCTTAAAGAAATTGGAGACGGATCATAGCCAGTTTGCCTTTGCTTTCCAGCATTTTGTGCACATCTCCCACTCTTCTCCAGACGACAAATACCATGCTATTGCAGCGTCTAGCTGTTTGTCCCTGTAGAGTCCACTTTCTTGTTTTAGGGAGCTCAGACTACCTGCACAGAAATAACAGGAAATGTGAAATCAAAGCCTAGTCCCTCCCAGGCTTCAGGTAATCTTCCTCTGATCACCCGAAAACCTGCTGTCACCATCCCTCCAGCACTTGGCACTTACAAGCTTTCTTGAATATCCATAAGTTGGGGGGAAAAAACAAACACCACCATTGCCTAGGAGAATCTAGATTTCATCCTTTCCTTAGCTGTGGGTATGAGGCAAAGACCATACCCAGCGGTCTTAGAGGTCGGCCGTGTCACTGTCTCCAGGGACAAGCAGCCCACTCCAGAGATGGCTCGTGAACGGAATAAAGCTGTGCCTTCTTGTGTACCTACGTCTTTCTGCTCTTATTTGTATATTGTGCTTAGCTCTCCCTGGGCAACTCATCTGTGCCCTTCAGCTTAGTGTGGTCAGAGGGTCCTGAGACGAACGGATGCTCGAGACTCCGATGCGAAGGAGAACATGGGCACTGGCAGACCCCGGCCACCGCCTCACCCTTTAGATCCATGAGGATGAGCCTCGGCGTGTACGTTTCCTGGCCGTGCAGCGTTCGGCCGGCCCGGAACAGGACGTCGGGGCACAGCTCCCCCGGCGGCTCCTGGGTGTCAGTCGGTTCACGAAGCGCAGCATCCTGGGGAGGCAGAAAAGGGACCGGACTCAGGGGTGGCAAGATGGGCCAGCCGGAGGCAAGGGCTGGAGATCCCGAAAGGCTCCGCTGGGGCAACTGCCAAGAGACCTCACCTGCTGGTTCCACCAGTGCGCTCCCACGAAACCCGCAAAATGTCCCAACTGCAGCGTGAGCACCTCCCGGGCGCCGCCCGCCATGCCGCGCGACTCCATGAAGTCGCAAAGCCAGCGCCTGCCCACTCGCCGCTCTCAGCCGATTGGCTCGGCAGGCTTGTAGGCGGGGCCTCATCCTCTGAGCCCTATTGGTCCGCAAATACGTCTTTTCCTAGAGGATGAACGATTCATTGGGCTTTAGAGACACCGCTCATCATTCCCGCCTCTTCCTGTCGTGGACTAGTCCTACTTGCTTGTGGTTGCCAAGGGGTGGGGCCCACGCCGGAAGTTGTGGCGCCCGAGCCTCCGCCCCTTGCTGGCGCGTTTTTGGTGCGGTGGTCTTTGCTGCTCAGGTGGGGACTGTCGGGGTTCACCCTACGTCTTACTGCTCTTGCAGCGTTTGTCTCTTCTCTCGGGATACTTCTGCTTCAGGCAAAATTAAAAGCTTGATGGAAAAGGTGCTCCCCTAAAGCTTCCCACGCACCCCTTTCTTCCGCTCAAAAAGTCACAGCCTCCCTGATTTCTAACCCTGTGAACTATCTTCATCTGTCTGTCCCCTCTCCCAGGCGCCCGCAACACGCACCACTTCGCCCCAAGCAGCTTAGCTTCCATCTGTTCTATGTCATGGGCATCAGGTAAGGCATTGTTTGCAGAAAGTACTCAGTGTGAAAACCCTTTGAAGTCTCTGCTCAAGGTCAGCCCTCAGGCCCTTGCAAGCTTGCCTGGCCCTGGATTTCGGAGAATGGAGGCCTTTCTCCCAATTCTCCCCAACACAGGGAGCTCCTTGTGAAGTCAAGTGCACGCCTGCATCCTGGTGTGATTACCTCGCCTCCAAAGGGACAACAGACACAGGCCTGTGGGTGTAGAGAGGACCCCTGAGCCGGTCCAAATGGGAAGAGGCAGGAGGTGCTGAGGCCCAGGCTCAAGTGGAGGCGGCAGGAAGGGAGTGGGCTTTGCTCCATGCCCAGCCCTGTGCCAGGTGCTCACGGTCCAGATCCTCTCCCAATCCTGTGAGAGGTGTTTCTTTGCTCCCTTCCCTCCTTCCCTCTCTCCCTCCCTTCTTCCCCCCTCCACCCTCCCTCCCTCCTTCCCTTCCTTCTGGTTTTACTGAGCACCTGTCTGTGCCAGGCGCTGGGGTCCAAAGGCAAAGCTAGCATCCCCAGGACCTCACTGCCCCGTGAGAGCATCATCAAGAAAATGGCTGTGACCGCGGTGGGTGCAGGATGCAGGGGGAGCCCCTGGGGACTCAGGGAAGATTCTCCAGGGGAGTTAAAGCCGGCTGGGACCTGAAGGCTGAGGAAGGGCATTCCAGGTGGAGGGAACTGCATGGGCGAAGGCAGGGAGGCAGGAAAGAGCCCGCCTGGTCTGGGAACTGTGGGAGGGCGATCAAGTCCGGGTCCAGGAAATCTGCTGTTTGAGGTTGGGGTCCCAGAACCCACTCCCTGGGCCCTCTGCCTTCTTGACCTTCTATGCTCCCGTCTAGGAAGAGGCCCCGGCTCAGCTGCACAAATGGATGCTTTGACATTGGAGAGAGGAAGTGAGCAAGGAGGGGCCAGCTGGTGTGTGTTTTGGGATTGCTTCTCAGAAACCTGCCCCTCATCATCATCATCTCCTCCTCCTCCTCCTCTCCTCCTCCTCCTCCTCCTTCTCTTCCTTCTCTTCCCCCTCCTCTGACACCATGGCAACCCGGAGGCAGCTGGGGGAGCCACCTGTGAGCTGGGCTGAGTTGAGGGGGAGGTTGGCTGGGGGTAAGGACCTCTGCTCCCCCTCTCTGAGCCTCAGTCTTGACATCTAGAATATGGGCACAGCAACCCAGTTGTGGGCTCCTGTCAATCCAGGTGCTCCAGGAAGCCCAGGCCTAGGCCCAGGCAGGACTCCTTAGGGCAGTGGTTCTCAACCTTCCTAATGCC
>NW_005359478.1:2292778-2303690 GCF_000412655.1 Myotis brandtii | reverse complement strand
GCATTTAAATATATAAAATAAGTATCAAAAATATAAATCTTTGTTTTACTATGGTTGCAAATATAAAAAAATTTCTATATGTGACACGGCACCAGAGTTAAGTTAGGGTTTTTCAAAATGCTGACACACCGAGCTCAAAAGGTACTCAAAAGGTTCGCCATCACTGCCTTAGGCGAAGGCACGGTAGGTAAGGGTGGGGCTGGAGTGCCCTGCATCATCCTGCAGCTGGGGGCTGGGCAAGGCGGTGGGGAGTCCCTGAGCCACGTGGCCTGCCCTTCCCACCAAGCAGCCTGCCTGGTGTGCCCACTGCACTGTCACTGCGGAGGAGCCCCAGGGAGCAGGAGACAGGGCCCAGGCACAGACACAGGGATGATCTCCCTGTGAGCCCTGCAGTGAGAAGTCTGGGGTGGAGGGGGCTTCCCTGCCACGGAGCACAGGGCTCAGCTGTTCCCAGAACCCCGTCAAAGCCCCAAAAGGAGCCCTAGCCGGTTTGGCTCGGTGGATAGAGTGCCAGCCTGCGGACTAAAGGGTCCCAGGTTCAATTCCAGTCAAAGGCACATGCCCGGGCTCAATCCCCAGTGGGGGGCTTGCAGGAGGCAGCCAGTCAATGGTTCTCTCTCATCATTGATGTTTCTCTCTTTCTCTGCCTCTTCCTCTCTGAAATCAATAAAAAATAAAATAAAATAAAAGCCCCAAAAGGAGGGGTCTATTTCCTGAGGCTGCGGCTCAGATGACTACAGACTGGCCTAAATCGACAGGAACAAGTGCTCTCCCCCTCTGGGTGCCAGAATCTGAAATCAGGGCGTCCAGGGCTGTGCTCCCTCGGAGGGCTCCAGGGCAGGGTCCTTCCTGCCTGGTCAGCTTCTGGGGGCTCCTGCGGCTCCTTTGCTCCTGGCCCCATCCCTTCAACCTCCCCTCATCTTCACGAGGCCTCTCCTCCATCCTCACCTGACTCCTCCTTCATCTTCAGGTGCCCCCTGCTCCGTCCTCTCTATACCCCACAGGCCTGTGTCTGTGGCCCATTTGGATGCAAGGCAGTCACCCCAGGATGCAGACGTGCACTTGACTTCATAAGGAGCTCCGTGTGTTTGGGGAATTGGGAGAAGGGCCTCTGTAAAATTAAATTTCAAATTGTATCCGAAATATGACTGTTTTGGTTTTATAAAAGTATCTCTGCCCATCTGTTCATAAAAAATAAAAAAGGATTTTGTTTTACCTCGAAATGAAATTGATTCGGGGTCTGCAAACCAGCAGACTGCCTGCATTCGCTCTGAGACGTGGCTCTGCCTGGCGCCTCCTGGTCCAAGTCCCCGATGCCCCCCACCTCTGTGGCAGCATCTCCCATCCCCTGGGCCCCCATTCAGCACAGGCACCCTCAGCGCTTCCCCTGCAGCCCCAGGGACCTGCTGAGCCCGGGCCCCAGCCGGTCACCAGTTCCCCAGGTCCTGCCTGCAGCCCCGGGTCCTCAAACCGGTGTGGTAGGGCCCTGAGAGTTGACCCCTTAGGCCAGCGGTTATCAACCTGTGGGTGGCGACCCCGGTCGAACTATGACCCTTTCACAGGGGTCGCCTAAGACCATCGGAAAACACATATAATTACATATTGTTTTTGTGATTAATCACTATGCTTTATGTTCAATTTGTAACAATGAAAATACATCCTGCATATCAGATATTTACATTACGATTCCTAACAGTAGCAAAATTACAGTTATGAAGTAGCAACAAAAATAATTTTATGGTTGGGGGTCACCACAACATGAGGAACTGTATTAAAGGGTTGTGGCATTAGGAAGGTTGAGAACCACTCACTGCCTTAGGCAGAGGGGGCAGATACTGGGTGTGCACTCTGCTCCCCCGCCCCCCCCTACACACCTGGCCCCGTGATCATTTATTCATTTCCATTAGTGTATCCTTCATCTGATTCTTTTTGTGGTTTCTATGTCCTTTTTAAAAAATTACTTTTTTGTTAATCCTCACCTGAGGATATTTTTTCCATTGATTTTTAGAGAGTGGGAGGGAAGAGGAGAGGTGGGGAGGGAGAAAAACATCGATGTGAGAGACACATTAATTGGTTGCCTCCCAGAGGCACCCTGATTGGGGCTAGGAATCAAACCTGCAAGGTACATGTCCTTTACTGGGAATTGAACCCTTGACCATTTGGTGCATGGGCCAACACTAACTATTGAGCACACTGGCTAGGCCTCCATGCCTTTATTTTTCGGGGGAGAACGCAAATGCAGTTCCCACTACCACAAATTATGCAGCCGAGTTTCCCACATTTGGGGAAATCACGGGGGTCAGCACATCTGGAGTGCAGTGTATCCTCACCTTGGGAAAAACCCCTTGTGATCATGGTCTCTCTCCTGCCAGGTAGGTATTCCATGTCTTTTTTTTATGCTACTGAAGGGCTCACTAAAGTCCTGGAGCATCCTTATACCTGTATTTTGAACTCTCTATCTGATAATTTGCTTGCTTCCATTTCATTTAGTTCTTTTTCTCAAGTTTTCTCCTGTTTTTAAATTTAGGAACTATTTGTTAGTCTTGTCAGTTTGGCTGCTTCCTTGTGTTTGTTTCTATGTATTAGGTAGAGATGCTGTCTCCTGTACTTGGTAGAGTGGTCTTTTGTAGTGAAATAGAGATAAGGTGATGTCAAAGAAGGAAATAGGGTAAGAGACCCCAAGTCAGATAGCGATTAAGTGGTAGATTTGTGACTCAAAACTCTGACTCTATACCAAGAACCTGGGTATGGTCAGACAATTTAACTCTATTGAAACTGATTTGAGTAATTATTTCTCAAATCTCCCAAAGATGGTACACAGCTAGTACTACTGTATATGCATTAAGGACAAGTGAATCATTACACACAATGCATTCTGTCAGCGTTTACTACTTAATTCTTTCGGGAGCCTGTATAAAGGGGCTGTACCGTGCAAAGCTGCCGGATTCAGGTGGAGTGTCAGTAAGGTTCTCAAGGACCACCGATAAAAGTGTAAAATTTGGCCAATTTTAGATCTAACACAACACTTTAAGAAAGATAATTTAATTTTTAGGAAAAGAGGCACAATTAAAATGTGAAAACCATATATAATAAACTGATATTAGTTTCAGGAACAAGAGGATGTCTTATTGCCATTATAGTCACTTTACAAGGAACCATTTCAGCCAAGTTGGGAGTTGATTTGCAGTACTGTCCAGTCTCATGAGCTGTGTGTGTGCTGTGGGACGTCCCATCTGATTGGGCCTGTGATGTCCATTGCCTTCCATGCATGTTGTGGCCATGGCCTAGAGGTAGGCACAGAGCCGCTCCAGCTGCCCAGGATTCCCATTACTTAGGAACAGCAGCTCCTTTTTACCTTCTTCCGTGTGAGCTGAATGGAATCAAGCACAGATAATTGGCAGTTCTCTCCTGAAGTATTAAGTTACACCCAGAGAATTCTGTAGAGGCTACATTATCTAGATTACATTCTGATGTCATCAGCACTCCCAGAGACCTCACTGCTAGATCCTTCATCCTAATAAATGATTATATTTTCTATGCACATTTTCCCTTTCTGTCTCTATTCTTCCAGTCCAGCATTTATCTTTCCCATTATTCCAAGATTATCTTCTGGACTTTAGGACACGGTCAAATCTCCCAACCAACCCAAATCTCTCCATTGTGCTTCCCAACCCATCATGTTGCAGCTGCTTTATACTCTTTCCTTTAGTAACATATTCCAGTTACAGCTAATTCTCTATGACCTATCGATAGAATAGCCTTGACTTTTCCTCTATATCCTCCTCCTCCTCCCTGTCCTCAAGCCGAGGGCAAGGATAAAAAGAACAGCTCAAATGCTCTCATGTACAAGACTAGGACAGAAAGAGCAAAGATTTGGTTTGATGGGGCGGCGGGGTTTAGTCTCTTACACAGTCAACTATTCTGTGGGTGTCCTAGCATATGAGTCAATTGAAGTTTGTTGAATGATGAATAAATGCAACAATGAACAAAAAAGATAAAAAACAAAGAAAAATGCAACAATGAGAGTGTGGCCAGCAACCTGAACCAAGGGACTGGGCTTGGTTTGGCCTCCTCTCTCAGCATGAGCATTTTATTGTAGACTACGCTGAGAATTTAGGGAGAGATATAATGTCTTTTGTAAATTAAACCTTACCCCCGCCCCCCTTCTGTACCATGTGATCAGCCAGGAAGAAGTCAAGATAAAGGGAATAAAGATGAAATACAAACTACACACTACTCCTGAGGGAAGAAGAGGTCAAGGTTTTGACAGTGGGGCTCTTCCTGACAGATAAAGTCCTTATAGAAGAAATTAAACAACTGACCTTTCTCATGTTGAAGCCAACTGTTTTCCAAATAATACTGAATACAACTTTCAAATTCTTTTGGGTTATAGTTGCCAACCAGGATAGGAATAAAGGGATCCAAGGCATCAAATCCTTCCTGGAAAAGAAAAAGGATAAAGATATAGTAATTGTTAAGTGACACACAGGGCCTGTACGCACTAGGTCAGTGATGGCAAACCTATGACATGCGTGTCAGAGGTGACACGCAAACTCATTTTTTTAGTTGATTTTTCTTTGTTAAATGGCATTTAAATATATAAAATAAACACCAAAAATATCAATCTTTGTTTTACTATGGTTGCAAATATCAAAAACTTTCTATATGTGACACGGCACCAGAGTTAAGTTAGGGTTTTTCAAAATGCTGACACGCCGAGCTCAAAAGGTTCGCCATCACTGCACTAGGTAGTGCTTTTGGCCACACATTCTCTTTTAAAGATAATCTCTTTTCCTTCTGGTTCATCTACTACATGTTGCCTGTGTGTGTGTGTGGCTGTTGCAGGCACCTGTGTTCTATGTTGACCTCATTAGAAATTCAATTAAAAAAATATTTTTATTGACTTCAGAGAGGAAGGAAGAGGGAGAGTTAGCTAGAAACATCAATGATGAGAGAGAATCATCAATCGGTCGCCTCCTACACGCCCCCAGCTGGGGATCGAGCCCGCAACCCGTGCATGTGCCCTTGACTGGAATCAAACCCTGGATCTTCTGGTCTGTAGGCCGATGCTGTATCCACTTAGCCAAACCAGCCAGGGCATGAATTCATCTTGAAAATAAATTCTTCTCTATCAGTTTTCCATGGCTTAGAAATGGTGGGTATTAACATTTCCCAACCATGGTCCAGAAGGTGCCTTTAACTGGGTCTTATTAGTAGCCCATATGCATCCAGGGTAAGCTTAAAGGGGCACCTACTGGCCAAATCTGGGATAATTTAAGCATCGAAATAAATAATGGTATTAAAAATTAAGAATCCACATGTCTGTACTGAAATAAATAAATACATACGGTAGAAAGGAAAACTCTTACATATAATAGAAAGCCAACCGATACATTTAGAGGAAATGATGGAAATAGAATATATCTATTTTGCTATTATCATGATAACTAATTTAGGAAGAATCACCAATAAGTACTAAAACTAGTAAGGAGAAATTTGAGGAGTAACAGGATATTTACCTAGTCTCAAAATATACATCCACAAGGTTATTTATTCACTATAAAAGTAAAATAACAACTTCACTGAGGAGAAACCAAATGGATGCCACCTTAATTATGTGTTCAAAGTTAACATTGCTAGTAGTAGGAGAAATAGGTTTCATGTGCCTCCTAATATTATGCACTAAGAGCACACATCACTTCTAATATCACATATAATCAGGAGAAAAACATCAGACAACTTCATAAAATAACCCCTAAGATAACTGATATGTATTCTTCAGAAATAAAAATATTAAGATTATAGAAGACAAAGACTGAGGAACTGTCCCAGGTTAAAGGAGACTAAAGACACATGACAACTGAGTGCAACACGCTGCCCAAGACGCTCTTTTTTCTGTAAAGAATATTGGGATATTCTGTCAAAACCAGAGTAAGTTCCATAGGTTAGGTTAACAGTATTATATCGATGTCAACTTTCTGATTTTGACAGCTGTGCTTTGGTTATATATTAAGATATCTTTGGTTTTAAGAAGTACACATGATTTTGAAATAAAGAGGCATCCTCAGGTTACTGCTACATATTCAGAAAAAAATGAATGAAGAGGAAGAAGAATAAAGCAAATATGATTAATGTTAACATTTTAGGAATTTGGGTGAAGTCATACAGGAATATAATTTTTATCCAAGTCTGAAATTATGTAAAGAAAAAGAAAAAGATGTCTTTAGACAGAATGACTATCTAAGGGAAACAAGTTTTTCAATGGTTTGACCTTTCCCAGCAGTTCCTGGGGCAGATAGGCTTTCCGGGGCTTAAAAAGAGACCCAGTCTGGCTCAAAGTCATCACAATGGCACCTCCATTCTGAAAGAAAGGAGAAAAAGACAATTAGAAAAAGCTAAAACAGATAGAAGATCTAAAAACACTTTGAACAATTGTAAGCAATGTAATTACACCAATATTTAAATAAAATGGTTTTGAATAAGCTTACTCCAGTTAAATGGAAAGATTAGAAACCAAATATATAGCCTTTAAAATTGGTACAGTTATGGGAATTAAATGAGATAAAAGAACGTTCTGTCCATAAAATTAGAGACTGCAAAGTGCTAGGAATGACGTAGTGGAAGATCTTTGAAATGAAAATACATTTCTCTCTGAAATATGTTAGGCATCATATCACTCACCCAGTCATTTTTCACCATCTTCCTCAGGTTGTGAATAAGTGCTAGTTCCTCTGCGGCGATCTGCACATTGGTCAGTGTGCGAGGGGAGGAAGGGGTGGGAGCAGAAGGAGGCCATTACTTCCTTTTGCCTGGATGCTTCCCTGAGACAAATTACTAGTAATTGATAACGACTAAAAAACCTTCAACTACTACGTCACCATAGTAGAGGCTGAAGATAAGCCTCTGAGATAAGCTACAGAGCTGTTGGCCCTAAAACTACTGCTTCTGGAGTTTAAAAACAGTCCCCAAGGGCAAAAACACCCACTGTCTCCAAATACCCCCAAGATACTTCTCATCTTCTCTTTTTACACCACATAGCCTCATTTTGAAAAGAGAATAGAAAGAAAAAAAATGTACTCGTAGCTTCTGTTGTCATGCTCTTTTCAAATACTGTCCCTTCCCTAGCCGGTTTGCTCAGTGGATAGAACCTGCGGACTGAAAGGTCCCAGGTTCGATTTCAGTCAAGGGCATGCACCTTGGTTGCAGGCACATCCCCAGTAGGAGGTGTGCAGGAGGCAGCTGATAGATGTTTCTCTCTCATCGATGTTTCTAACTATCTTTCTCCCTTCCTCTCTGTAAAAAATCAACAAAATATATTTTAAAAAACAAAATACTTTCCCTTAGTTTTCAATGGATAGTGGAACTTGGTATCATCCTCTTTAAAAAAATTGACTTTAGAGAGAAGAGGCGGGAGAGAGAGAAAGAAACATCAATTTGTTGCTTCCTGTACTTGCCCAGACTGGGGCTCAAACTCACAACCTGGTATGTGCCTGGCTGAGAATCAAATCCACCACCTTTTGGTGTACAGGACGGTGCTCCAATCAACTGAGCCAAACCGGCCAGGGCTGTATCAGCTCCTTTTGATGCTATTTTCACTATACATCTAATTCAAATATTCCTAGGCAAGAAAATATATTGTATGTCTACCATGCCCAGACTATATATAATATGGCACCAGAAATCAGAGAAACCAGAGCAGAGAAAGTCAGTTTTCCTACTGGACTTTTATCTTCTCTTTTCAGCGTGGTCCTTCCCCAGAGCGCATTGACTCCATCCACTGCCACCAGGAGGTGAAAAGTACCCAAAGAACTTTGCCTCTTTAGCTCTTTGAGCACAATCCCAACGGCATCTGTGGCGTTCCTCACCCGTGTTATACCCTGTAGCAAAAGGGAGAGAGTGGCTTACAGCCCAGCCTGTCTATAAGAGGCCTTCTCTGGTATGGCACCGTACACAGTATCTTTTTTTATACCTGTTCAACTACTTCTCCCAGAGAACTGCCTTTCTCAATGCTTTCTCGCTTATTCCAGACATACTTCTCTTGAATTTTTATCTAAAGCCAAACAAAAGGTTGTGTTATTAGGAATCAGTTTAAATCTATTTTTCAAGCCCCATAAGAGGTCTATCTCAGTATGAAGTGAATGCTATCTAGCCCATTTCTGCCTGGAACTTAAACACACACACACACACACACACACACACACACACACACACACACGATTCTGACTATAAAGGTCCAGGATAAGACACGTACATTTTTAATAGGCTCCTAGATGATTCTAAATATCTAGGTTTGAAAACCTCTGGCCTAGAGATCATATTCAAGAATTACTAGAGTAAAGAGTAATTTTACCAATACATTTCTGGTTCCAAAAAAGATTTTATCTGGAGAAAATTATGTAGCTAGAATATGCTTTAGAGAATTTGAGCCTGTGACCTTGGAAAAGTCAGTGAATTAATTTGAACTTCAATTTGCTACCCACAAGATGGGAACAGCCTACTGCTGGCTCTATGGGTAAATGAGTTTCAGACTGTGAGCTCACTGTGAGTAAAATACTATATATGCAAGAAGTAGAAAATGGTACAGTTATCTCAACCATGATACTAGTTCTCCAGTCTACTGGTACTTGGGGCACAAAGAAGATAAAATCTATTTAAAGAATGGCCAGCACCAAACTTCTGGGAGTCTAATCACCTGACTCAAGAAACGCTCATTTGTAGTTTTGAAATTCTTCAGCCAGACCGAAGCCTCTAAAGGTTGATCAAAGCGCTGTTTGTTATAGGAGGACTGCAGAAGATCCCGGCAGTCTTTCACCCAAAGATGAGCTAAAAAAAAAGGGGGGCGGGGGGCACAGAGAACAAAGTAGGCAGTAATTAACTGTATACAACACAAAATACTCTATTAACTGTAAGTCATGGGGAATGACTTTAGTGTCCTATATATTTCTTAAAGCCTTGTTTCCAAGGTTTATTTTAGATTAAACATTATCATTACACTCAACACACTAGGCATACCAAGTGAATTAATGGTCACCTCAGCTTCCTGGTAGTTTCTAAAGATAGTCATGGTATGTGGATGCACATATACAACAAGGAAGGATATGTACAAAGAATGAGAGTTTAAGTTTTTAAACTCTAGAATGTTGATTACCAGGACCATGTCAGTTTCTCTGGACACTCAAAACTGCTGACTGATGGCCATGATGCCTGTGATGACCTCTAAGGTGGGAGTTTATGCTCTTGGGCATCACATATCAAAGTGAGGACTGCTGGGCCAAAATAGTTCCTTCTTATTATCAAGAGGTTCCAGGAAGCTTTCAGCTGAATTTCTTCTTCTTTTTAAAAAATAGGTTTTTATTAATTTTAGAGAGAGAGGAAGAGAGGGGTAGACAGAAACATGGATGAGAGAGAAACACCAACATCAATGGGCTGCCTCCTGCAGGCCCCCTGCTGGGTACTGAGTGTGCAACCAGGGCACGTGACCTCCTGGTGCATGAGTCAACCAGTGACCCACACTGGCCGGGCAGCTGAATTTCTTCTTGTTGCATTTACTTCACCTTGCAACTTGCTTGTCAGTAATATGAAGAAATTATGAACTAGTTTAGATCATTCTGTATCTGGAGCAAAGGCCTCTCCTGTAGCCATCAGAGAGCCCTGTCCGAAAATTAAAGCCACAATGCTACCACAGTAACAGGATAACAAACCCGTACAGTGAAGATAGGAAGTTCTTACCATCTGGAATATGCAGTATCAGCCAGTCCTGTTTTGCACAGAAATGAATAATATGGCAAAGACTGAGTGTTTTTCCTGTTCCTTTTTCCCCATCTAAAGCACTTGCTGTTAAAGAAAACATTACCAGAAGGAACACTTCTGCTAACAAAAAGTACACTTGCATTTCTTCTTTTCTCACATTTGAGGGAGGAAAGCACTGGCTTAAGACAGCCCATGTAGGCAGGAAAGGATACAGAGAACGTATCGTACAGCTGGATGAGCAAAATTGGTGTTTTTCAGGTAATGCAGAAGCTCTAGGGCTGGTTTCCTTACCATCAGGCAAGCTTCATTGAATGTCTTCATCTAATAAAACAGGGAAGGAGAAAGGAGAGAGTGGGTGTGGAACTTCTAACCCATTCTTGGTATGCACACTGAGCCTAATATAGCAACAAATTGTATATTTTTAATTTATGCAGTTAGGAGGGGTTGAGTTGATTCTGATTTTGAAAATATATCCATATAATTAAGCTAAAAATTGAAACACATGATCTCACACCAACTAACGTAAGAGTCAGCTTTTGATTGTATCTGTTATGAAGTACAGATATTGCATCAGTTAATTGAAATCTATAAATAATACAGACATCTCACAACATAACTACCGGTAGGTATTCCACTTAGGGTTGATGTAAATACTGAAAGCATATAAAATGCTACTTAATGCTATCTCTAGCATGGCTCAGTGGTTAAGTGTTGACCTATGAATCAGGAGCTCACCATTTGATTCCCAGTCAGGGCATATGCCCAGGTAGCAGGCTCCATCCCCAGTAGGAGGCGTGCAAGAGGCAGCTGATCAATGATTTTCTCTCATCATTGATGTTTCTATAGCTCTCCCCATCTCCCTTCCTCTCTGAAATCAATAAAAATATGTTTTCAAAACATCAATGGAAAAAATATCCTCAGTCAGGATTAACAACAACAACAAGGAATAATTTCTGAGGCTAAAAATAATTCAGCAGGAGTTAGCAAAAAGAACCAATCATGTCAACAAAATATGCTTGCAGTTATTCATGATTTTTTTTTTTTTGTTAATCCTCACCCCAGAATATATTTTCCACTAAATTTTTTTAGAAGTGGAAGGGAGGGATGGAGAGAGGGAGAGGGAGAGAGAAACATCAATGTGAGACACACATCGATTGGTTGC
>NW_005359478.1:2274407-2289551 GCF_000412655.1 Myotis brandtii | reverse complement strand
GGGAAGCTTGGCTTCCTCCATTGCCGGGGCAACCAAGCCTCCTGCTTGCTCCAGCTCCGTGGCTGCTGGCTGCCATCTTGGTTGGGTTAATTTGCATATAGTTGCTCTGATTGGTTGGTGGGCGTGGCTTAGAGCATAGCAAAGGTATGGCCAATTTGCAACTTTGTCTTTTATTAGTGTAGATATAAAAGCCTAAGAGACTGCTACAGCTAAACTACTGGTACGACCAGAACAACTGGCCAACCAGTTGCTATGATGTGCACTGACCACCAGGGGGCAGATATTCAATGCAGGAGCTGCCCCCTGGTGGTCAGTGCGCTCCCTTAGCCACCAGTTGCTATGATGTGCACTGACCACCAGGGGGCAGATATTCAATGCAGGAGCTGCCCCCTGGTGGTCAGTGCGCTCCCTTAGCCAACCTCCTGCAACCCCTCTCCCCCCTGGTGGGCCCCCCCCCATAGGCCTCGATCACCAGCCAGGCTGAGGGACCCTACCCGAGCACGAATTTGTGCACCGGGCCTCTAGTGTTATAATATCAGACAGGGGGATGGGGATGATCTGGGTTCCGGAATGCTGTCTTGGGTGCATTGTCTGACTACATGTACATTTTCTTGATATGTAAAATGACAGCAGCAGAGATTATAAGCACTGAAAAAAATTCATATACATATTAGCAACTCACCGGGTCATTCTCACTGGTGCAGGAAATAGCTCTAGGACTCTCAAATGAAACCTGGTTATCCAGGTGAGCAGCAAGGCTCTGGGGTGCCTGGGTCCCCAGGCGCAAAAAATGTCCAGGGTCCAACTAGAAAAGAAACCAGGTCAGTGTTTTGTAATTTTTAAAAATATATATTTTATTGATTTTTTTACAGAGAGGAAGGGAGAGGGATAGTTAGAAACATCAATGAGAGAGAAACATCGATCAGCTGCCTCCTGCACACCCCCTACTGGGGATGTGCCCACAACCAAGGTACATGCCCTTGAATGGAATCGAACCTGGGACCTTTCAGTCCGCAGGCCGACGCTCTATCCACTGAGCCAAACTGGTTAGGGCTAATGTTCTGTAATTATAAAGTTTATGCTTGCTACAACACTTAGTTTTTAAGCAATATCTGCAACAGGGAAAAATGCCACTAACATACATTTTATTTTTATGTAAAATGAGGATCCTTGTAATTATTGTAATTCTCTAAGTATAATCACATTATTCATGCTCTGAATCTATTTCAGCTTATGTTGCTACTAGAGGCCCAGTGCATGAAATTCATGCACTGGGGGGTGGGGTGGGAGCGGGGGCGTGGGCCCTCAGCCTGGCCTGTGCCTTCTTGCTGTCCGGGACCCCTCAGACATCTCTTTCACAGTCCAGGACCCCTTGCTCCTTACTGTTTGGCTCGCTGCTCCTTAGCGCTGCCATCGCTGCTGCACTTGCCAGCCGTGAGCCTGGCTTCTGGCTGAGCGGTGCTCCCACAAGGGAGCACACTGACCACGAGGAGGCAGCTCCTGCATTGAGCGTCTGCCCCTGGGTGGTCAGTGAACATCATAGTGACCGGTCGTTCTGATTGTTCCACCATAACGGTCACTTAGGCTTTTATTATATAGATGGAACTACCTGACAGTCAGTGCACCCCCAGATTGCGAGAGGGTACAGGCCAGGCCGAGAGACCTCACTAGTGCACAAACAGGGCCGGGGAGGGACGCAGGAGGTTGGCCAGCCAGGGAGGGATGGCGGGAGGGCTCCAGGGCATGTCTGGCCCATCTCACTCAGTCCCAATCGGACGGACCCCAGCAGCAAGCTAACTTATTGGTTGGAGTGTCTGCCCCCTGGTGATCAGTACATGTATAGAGAGTGGTTGAGCGGCCTTAGCATATCATTAGCATATCACGCTTTGATTGGTTGAACGGATGACTGAACACTTAGCATATTAGGCTTTTATTATATAGGATACCAGGGCTCTGTCCCAAATGGAAACAAATAATTCCATTAGAGATTGTTCAGGAACATAGTACAGCCATTAACCTGAAGCAGGAAACTTCTTTTAATGCTCTTGCCCACAATGATGAATGGTGGCCAGTACTGTTCAATTCTCAGCTGTTCAGTAATCGTAGTCACTTCAGTAATTAGGGGATTAGTGCAATGTTCCTATTTGGTAGGTATAATTATACCCTCCACAATTTTCTTGCCAGCTGAGTCCTGGAATAAAGAACCTTTATTGATAAAAGAATGAGGGAGTATGTACAGCATCTAGGTAAGTGAAAAGATAATGCTAAATTCAGTGAACTGCACGTGGAAACCTCTGAACTAGGAAGGGATTGGGGGGACGGAGTGCAGAGAGAGGATGATTCAGGAGACAAATCTGGCAAAATGCTAACTGGAGAACCCCCAAACTGAGTTTGAGGATAAAAGGCTTATGTAGGAGTGAAAAGATGCCAGTTACAAGGGAAAGATTAGGATATGAAATCAGCAGAAGCAGATATGAAAGATGGCTGCAATAAGGAAGATACCCGATAAATCAACAGGTAACATAAAAACTGCCTGTATTTCTATTTAGTCTTACCAAGCAGCCTCATGAGTCCAGAAAATGTGTTATTTTTGTACCAGCCCTCATAACACTTACATCCACTTAAAAAGACCTTAAACTCAATAACAACTTTCTAATTGGTTATCTTTACCTCTAAACCTTTGATTCTTCATCTTTCATAGTGTAAAAGACTTGTCCTCCCAAATAGTAAGTTTAACCTTCTTCTAATAAAAAAGTTTGGTTTTGCCCTAGCTGGTTTGGCTCAGTGGATAGTGCGTCGACCTGCAGACTGAAGGGTCCCAGGTTCGATTCCGGTCAAGGGGACATGCCCGGGTTTCAGGCTCCATCCCCAGTGGGGGGAGTGCAGGAGGCAACTAATCAATAGTTCTCTCTCATCACTGATGTTTTTAACTCTCCCTCTTCCTTCCTCTCTGAAATCAATAAAAATATATTAAAAAAAAAAGTTTGGTTTCCAACTAATGCCAAAATAAGCCCCAAAGTCCTTAGCATGGTAATCAAGGCCATGACTTCAATGGACCTCTCTAGTCTCATTCCTGTATGAACTCCATATTCCAGCCTATGACCATGTTATTCACTTTGATACTTCTATACTGCTCATTCTACTTCAACTTCCCTCTCTCCCTATTGAAATCTTACTCCTCCTTTAAGGCTCATCTCAAATGTCACAACCTCTGTGAAGCTTTTCCAGATACCTCCAGTCAAAAGTAATTATTTTCCATCTCTGCTGATAGCACTTTGTCTTGCATGGCATTAAAAAAAAAAAAATATATATCCAAGGATATTGTCCCATTAATTTTTAAAGAGAGTGAAAGGGAGGGGTGCAAAGAAAGAGAGAGAGAGAGTGAGAGAGAGAGAGAGAGATAACATTGATGTGAGAGACACACATGGACTGGTTGCCTCCTGCACAACCCCCAAGCTGAGGATTGAAACTTCAACTGAGGTACGTACCCTTGACCTGGAATCAAACTCGTGACCCTTTGGTCTAACCACTGAGAAAAACTGGACAGGGCAATAGGTTCTTTAAAAAAATATTTTTATTGATTTTTAGACAGAGGGAGAAAGAGAAACATGGATGTGAGAGTGGAACATCAATTGGCTGCCCCCTGCATGCCCTGACTGGGAATCGAACCAGCAACCAGACCTGTATAAGGGACAACATTCAACCAACTGTGCCACACTGGCCAGTGCTTCCATGGCATTTTTACTATGCCTTGAACTGCATTCGTGGCTTTTGTTAATTGAATACTTGTTAGATGTGAGGCAATACAGAGTTTTAAACATATTTCTGAGCCAAGAATCCTAGAAGATAGGTATAATATCATATGTTTTATGATGAGGGAAACCAAGATTCAGGGAAATTAATCCTGTCTAAGGTCAGAGTTGGCAGGTGGTGAAGCCAGAATTCAAATTCAGGTTTGTCTGACTCCAAAATCTATTCTTTTTATTATATACTAGGGGCCCGGTGCACAAAAATTTGTGCACTGGCCATCTTGGTTGTCAGTTAATTTGCATATACTCACTGATTAGCCAATGAAAAGGGTAGCGGTTGTACGCCAATTACCATGTTTCTCTTTTATTAGTGTAGATTATCTTATACACAAGTCTGTCTCCCATTCTAGGACACACACTTGGAAGAGAATAGATCAGATTCTATTCACCTTTGTATTTCCTTCTCTAAGTAACACACCACAAATACTTCATACTGTGCTCTGGAATAAAGAATCTTTCATTGGAGACATATAGCAGGGAGTATGTAAAGCATCTAGCTAAGTGAAAATAAATTGCACTAATTCAACTCAACTGCATACAGAAACCTCTTGAACCAGCACTTATAGATTTAATATAAAGTAATAGAGTTGCTCTAACTTTGTCTGAGGATTGCAGATTCCAATGTTTATCAAATATCCAAATTCTCTATATTTCCCAGCCTCCTGTGCAAATTGGGGTTATTTTATTAATTCTCGTAAATGAGCTCTACATGAATATAATTTGTGTCTTTTCTAGTCAGTCACCTTAGCGTGACTATAAATCCTCTTTCTTCCCGTCACGGCAACCTACGTGCTGAGGTGGCATCCCAAGATGAACCTTCATTCCCATGTCAAGCCCCTCCCACATGTGCCTGTAAACCACTCTGGAAATACAGCAACAGGAAAAACAAAACAAAACACATGCACAGATCTTGATAAACAACATCATTTGTTGTGTTAAGCCAATGAGAATTCAGGGCCTGTTGCCTCAGTACAGCAACCTGAATAGTATACCGTACTATTGATAGGACAGTGTCCTCAATTCTACTGGAGAGAAAGTACCGTGTCTCTAAAATATAGTCAAGTGGATAATTTAAGATATTCAAGGACCACAAGGTGGTGCTATTTCTACAAGAATTCTATGACTTTTGTTAACTGCTTTTTGAAGCAAATTAAGAGCTAGCAAAATGGATTCCTTACTTATCACAGCATTATATATGGCATCACCCAGCTAGTCTCTTGCTTCCAGGGAAAACAACTCTAAGTACAATAGCCTCTACACAGTTCCAGAATGAACATCATGCAGTTAAGAATAGCATTCATGAGCCAAATCAAGACAGTTAACAGGAACCAGCCGTGGGCAAACTACGGCCCGGATCCGGCCCGTTTGAAATGAATAAAACTAAAAAAAAAAAAAAAGACCATACCCTTTTATGTAATGATGTTTACTTTGAATTTATATTAGTTCACACAAACACTCCATCCATGCTTTTGTTCTGGCCCTCCGGTCCAGTTTAAGAACCCATTGTGGCCCTCGAGTCAAAAAGTTTGCCCACCCCCTAAACCAATCTATGTGAAGCACAAAATTTCTTCAGACATCTCTGCATTTTGGACTTGTCTTCCTTGTCTGCTATTAAAGAAGAAATTGTAGCTTTTTAAATGTTGAAACCAGAATCCTTCCTCTGTTGATCCTTGCTTTTATTTTCATCTGATGTACATAGGTTTATGGTAAACCCCTGGAAAAAAGATGAATTCTATAGGAGGAAGGGCTGCTGTTCTAGGAAGTCTAATCTGCAATAATTAAACAATGAGATGGAAGTGACTAAGCCCTTCTGGCTCAGTTCTCATTTTTCAGGATACAGCTCTGGGAGGATTTCCTCTGGATCCTACTAATCCCCGTTAAGTGCTCCTACTGGGTGCTTTAATAACAGTACCATACTATAACAACCATTTGTTCATGATTCCACTACTGACTTTGAGATCCTAAATTGCATGGACTATAACATGCACTATAGCACAGTGGTTGAGGCCACAGGCTTTGAAGTCAGACAGACCTGCTACCTAGTCTGGGCTCTGCCATTTCACAGCCTCTTACTTTGTCTTTCTAATCCTCAATTTCTGCACCTGTGAAACAAAGGTATCATCTAGTTCCTGGGTTATTATGACAACTAAAAAAGAAAAGCATTAGCCCAGTGCCTGGCACATAATGAATGCCCAACAAATAGTAACCATTAGTGAAATGAGTAATCTGAAAATCCTCAGTATTTGCAATATGGAAAGTAATGAAAACTATTTGCTAAATAAATGAAAGAATGAAGTAGAGCAACAGAATGTTTTTTTCATATATGATTTTATTCAACTATCAGATACTTAGGGTCTAAACTGGCAACATATTTTTCTTTTAAGTACTTTATTAAGAAATGATAATCCAACTAGAGAATACGAATAAAAGTTAGAACTGCAATCAATCTTTTAAAAAATGTTACTTCTCCTATGACATGGTAAATTCTCAAACAGAACTATTCTATGGAAACCTTGTTACTTGAAGATTGTTAGGGCAGCTGGGAGTGAAGTGAATGGGAAGGGAAATGGAATTGTAACTGTTCTTTTGAGTGTGAACTTATAAATTAAAGTCAGCTGAAGTTCTCTAAAGCATTTAATTCTGGATATAGTAAATCCATATAAAAACAGAAGTCCACCGACAGACAGTTTGTACAAAGCATTGAAGTCAGTTAGGACTCACCTTATGGACCCTGGAGACAAGTCTTGACACTCCTTTCAGCATTGTCCCCACACTCTTGAAGAAGTGAAAAGGTCAGCCAGAACTGGGAAAAGACATTTGCACAATGGATTAATATCCTGAATACATAAAGAATGCCTACAATAGATAAAAAATGAGAAGACACAGACAGACATTTCACAGAAAAGTTTTTACAGGTGGATAGTAAACCCATGAGAATTCTCATTACAAATCAGAGAAATACAAATTAAAACAACCACAATGAAATCATTCACAACCACCATTTTGGGAAAAATGAAAAGATCAGACAATAGCAAATGTTAAAGAGGCCGTGAAGGAAGCACTAGGAACTTTCATACATTGTCAACGAGAGAGTAAATACAAATATCTAAAAAAACAAATTAGGAATCATGTTGTAAAGTTGAAAATGTACAAGTCTGAAACCCAGGTATTCTATCCTTTGGTATTTATTCTACAAAAACACTTATACATGTACACTGGAAAATATCTATAACAATGTACATAGTAATAGAATATGAAGCATTATCAAAAATTGTGAAAAGCCCAAATGTCCATTGGTAGAAGAGTGAGTAAACAGAGATATGGTCATACAATGGAAATCCATACAGAAATAAAAAGAATAAATTGCAGTGACATGCATTACATGTATGACTCTCAAAAACTGGACAATATTAGTCCAGGTTGGAGCATTGTCCTGTATACCAAAAAGGTTGTGGGTTCGATTCCCAGTTGGGGTAAAATCGGGAGGCAACGGATTAATACTTCTCTCTCTCTCCCTTCTTCTCTTTCTAAAAAATCAATAAAAAACATATCCTGGCCCTAACTGGTTTGGCTCAGTGGATAGAGCGTCGGCCTGCGGACTCAAGGGTCCCAGGTTTGATTCCGGTCAAGGGCATGTACCTTGGTTGCGGGCACATCCCCAGTGGGGAGTGTGCAGGAGGCAGCTGATCGATGTTTCTCTCTCATCGATGTTTCTAACTCTCTCTCTCCCTTCCTCTCTGTAAAAAATCAATAAAATATATTTTAAAAAAAACAACCAACGATATCCTGAGGTGAGGACTAAAAAACAAAACAAAAAGCTAATATTGAGTGAAAACTATTATATACAGCAATAGAACATATAAAATTCAAAACATAAAGCTTGCCCTGACCGGTTACTCAATGGTTAGAGCGTTGGCCCTCGGACTGAAGGGTCTCGCGTTTGGGTTTAATTCCTGGTCAAGGGTACATGCCTGGGTTGCAGGTTCAATCCTTGGCCCCAGTCTGGGGGCGTGTAGAAGGCAACCAATTGATGTGTCTCTCTCTCTCTCTCTCTCCATCCTCCCTTCCACTCTCTTTAAAGATCAATGGAAAAAATATCCTTGGGTGAGGATTAAAGAAATCAAACATATAAAGCTTAATTCATTACTAGGGGAATCTATACTAATAAAAGCCTATGTGGTCATCACGCCCTCATGCCATGATGCCCTCACACTGTAACAATCCATCACCAGGAGGCTGCGTGTACAGTGAGCGCACGTGGGTGGGCGGGGCTGCGTGCACGCGGAGTAGCGGAGGCGAGACCCCCGGCTCTGGCCTACCTCTTTGGGGCAATTCATCGAGGAGCCCAATGGGTGGGCGGGGCCTACCTCTTTGGGGAGATCAATCGAGGGGCTCCTGCACTGTGAGAGGGCATAGGCCAGGCTGGGGGACCCCCCCCCCTGCTCGAGTGCACGAATTTTGTGCACTGGGCCTCTAGTGTATACATATTTAGTAAAACTGAAAGGAAAAGGCAAGAGAATAAGCACATCATTTGGAATAATGCTTACTCTTAAAGAGAAAGTAAAGAGATAAGACTGGGGCAAGGCAGACAGAGAAATTGGTAATGATCTCTTTCTAATGCTAGCTAATGGGTATATGAATATTTGTTTTGGAGAAATATGTACTGAGTATTTAATTGGTATAATGGTACCCAAAAGACAACATGTTAGTTAAATGGGTTGAAATTTCCTTGACCATTGACATCTGTGCATGGTTCTCACTCTTGGCTGCACACCAATGTCTGTCTCACCACCAAAGAGGTTGGCTGGCTGGTCAAGGTTGGCCTCCGCTGGGATGACTGACTCTGCTCTACACTGTCTCTCATTCTCTAGCCGTGCATCCTGGACTTGTCATAGCAGTGGCAGAGGTCCAAGGGACCTGAAATAACTTAAGACCTCTTCAAACCTAGCTCAGAATCAGCATGGTCTTCTGTCACATATTATTGCAGATTCAAAGGATGGGAAGTAGATTTTACCTCTTTATGGGAAGAGCTGCAAAATCACAATTTTTCTGGCATGGAAACCACTGTACTGTTAAAAAATGGAGAAGCTTGAATGTAAACATGGCTATTGGACTTGAGTGACGTTCTTCATCATTATACCATATTTCTTCCTAGGTGGCCTCAATCCCTTATTTGTGCAGCTATTTGTTGATTTTGATCTTAGCTAAGAATAAGTAAATTATTAAAATTCATTTTATTAATTTGAACCTTATTTCAGTTTGATATCTTCTATTAAGAAAATTTTTTAAATAAATTCACTATTTTAAACATTTAGTTATAAACTTAACCAGTAAGTTTTATCTTTAAAAATTTCTTAAGAAAAAAAAAAATTTATTGATTGATTGCCTGGGCCTGTGTTCTCAGTGGTTAGAGTATCAGCCCATGCACCAAAGGGTCTTAGGTTCAATTTCAGGTTAAGGGCACATACCTGCGTCCCAGGTTCAGCCCCAGCTCCAGTAAGGGAGAGTGTGGGAGGCAACCAATCGTGTCTCTCCCACACCTTCTACTCTCTCTAAAAATCAATAGAAAAAGTATCTTGTGGTGAGGATTAACAAACAAAACAAAAATTTATTTATTGATTTTAGAGAGAAAAAGAGAGGCAGAGACAGAGACATCAATTTGTTTTTCCACTTATTTAAGCATTCATTGCTTGCTTTTTTTTTTTTTAATATATTTTATTGATTTTTTACAGAGAGGAAGGGAGAGAGATAGAGAGTTAGAAACATCGATCAGCTGCCTCCTGCACATCTCCCACTGGGGATGTGCCCGCAACCCAGGTACATGCCCTTGACCAGAATCGAACCTGGAACCTTTCAGTCTGCATGCCAACGCTCTATCCGCTGAGCCAAACCGGTTTCGGCTCATTGCTTGCTTCTTATATGTGTCCTGAGGAGGGATCGAACCGAAAACCTTGGCATATTGAGATGGTGCTCTAACCAATTGACCTACACAGCCAAGGCTTAAAAAATTTATTTTAACATCTGAAGCCTTATTTTTAAAGTTTATATTACAGAGCTTTTCCTATTTATCTAGACTGCATTTAGACACTATCCCAGCAAGGAAGCACCATGAAATGTTTATTTGCATCTATTGCAGGGGGGGTGGGGGGATCTGAGAGCAGTTTAGCTAAGACCTGCTGCTGGACAGTAATATCATATAGCCCATCCTATATAATAAAAACCTAATATACAATTCGACTGAACGGCAGAAAGACTGGTTGCTATGACGTGTACTGACCACCAGAGGGCAGAGCTCAACGCAGGTGCTGCCCCCAGCCTGCAGGCTCCAGGCCAGCCAAGGTGGGTGCCAACGGGCCCCCCCCCTCCCAATCGCCCCGCTGGTTGTCCCACTGATTGGCCCTGATCGCTGGCCAGGCCAAGGGACCCTACCCATTCACGAATTTCGTGCATTGGGCCTCTGGTATATCATTCAGCTTGAGGACTGATGCCAGAAGAAGCAGAGCAATAGGGAAATACAGATAGACCCTGGAGATATTGTGGGTTTGGTTCCAGATCACTGTAATAAAGTGAGTACTGCAGTTAAGTGAGTTGTAATCTTTTTGCTGGTGGACAGTGTTGCCTTCCATTTGTAAAAAAAAAACACCTATAAAACGCAACCAAGTGAAGCACAATAAAGTGAAGTGTAATGTATGCCTCTACTGGAAATCTAGGCAGCTTTGAGTGCCTATAACTTTGCTTAAAGAAAACTTTCAGTTAAACCACAACCGCACTTAAAGCACAAATCACAATCCAAATCAGAGTACTTTGGAGGTTAGTCATGATTTGGCTCCCTTTTCTATATTAGTCTCTTTTCTTTTCTTTTTTTAAAGGTATTTTTATTGTTTTCAGAGAGAAAGGGAGAGGGAGAGACAGAAACATCCTTGATGGGAGAACCACTGATTGGCTGCCTCCTGCACGCCCCCTTCTGGGGACGGAGCCTGCAACCCGAGCATGTGCCCTTGACTAGAATCAAACCCAGAAGCCTTTAGTCCGCAGGCGGACCTCTATCTACTGAGCCAAACCAGCTAGAGCTCTATATTAGTTTCTTATTACTGCTGTAACAAATTACTACAAACTTAGCGGCATAAAACAACACAAATTTGCCACTTTCTGTGGTTTAGACGTCCAAAATCAAAGTGTCTGCAGGCTTGTATTCTTTCTGTAGGCTCTAGTAGAGAATCTGTTGAGGGGTGTGTGTGTGTGTGTGCTATTTTTTAAAAATTTTTTTTTACTTTTTCAGTTTTTAAAGCCTGCTCTTTCATCTTCAAAAGCTGCAATAGCTGGTCAAGTCTTTGACATATTGCATCACTTTGACACTTCTATCTCCCTCTTCCAACTTTTCAGAACTTTGTAATTACAGTAAGCCTATCAAGTAATCCAGGATATTCTCCCTACTTAAGGTCAGCTCATTAGCAAACTCAATTCCATCTGCATACTTAATTTACTCTTGTCATGTAATATATTCACAGGTCCCAGGGATTAGGACATGAACATCTTTGGACAGTGATGGCGAACCTTCTGAGCTTGGCGTGTCAGCATTTTGAAAAACCCTAACTTAACTCTGGTGCCATGTCACATATAGAAATTTTTTGATATTTACAACCATAGTAAAACAAAGATTTATATTTTTGATATTTATTTTATATATTTAAATGCCATTTAACAAAGAAAAATCAACAAAAAAAATGAGTTCGCGTGTCACCTCTGATACGCGTGTCATAGGTTCGCCATCACTGTCTTTGGAGGAACCATTATTTTGTCTTCCATTCCTTCCTTGGTTCACTCATTCAATAAGGCCATTTTATTTTTTTAAATGTGATACTGTTTTTATTTAACTTCAAAAACATTTCAGCATTCTCAACATACAAAAATTAACAAAATATTGCAAATTGTGTTTAGTACAGAAGGTTCTTGAACTTTCATTGATGCACTGTCACTTTGTTGACAATGAAGAGTTGTAGTTTGTTTTAAAACAGTTTAAAACTACCACACAACTAAAAACAATCCAAATACTTCTCATGCCAGCTGACCCCCCTTTTTCCACAGCTAAGAATGGCAGGATGCTATGTCACAATGTACAAAAACAAGACTACCTAAAGCTAAATGGATGCCCACTGCAGTGTCCACAGGTCCAGCCTCACAGTGCACGCCCTGAGCTTGTTCTTTTTACAAACTATAGATATGTGCAGTTGAGAACTTAGGATTTCTAGCCAATAACCAAATAGGTAACACCACCTTACAGGTTAAAAAAAAAAGGAAAGAAAATGCCAGAAACATCTTTAAATGCCTTGTCTCACCAACAGCAAAGGACACAGATTGAGGAGAACACAAGAGCCTTTTCATTTTAAAAATGTTTGGAAATATGTATAACTTTGATACAGTTTCTGGATGCTCTGGACACCCATGGCCACTTCATGTAAACCACTGACAATTTCTAGAGCACTTTGAGAGACTACATATGATCATGATCCAATTGTGTAATAAATCCTAATGAGGGCAACAGACACCTTTCAAATAAGAGCTGTGTCAATTACTGAGCTCCCCTACATAAAGTATTCACAAGGAGACAGATAAAGTTTATTCATCCTCTTCCTCCTCCTCCTCTTCATCTTCTTCCACCTTTTTCTGGGCAACTTTAGCGGGACCCTTTGTGCCATCAAACTTGCCTTTGGACTTATAGTCGGCGACCTCCTTCTCATACTTTGAAGGCTATAAAATGTTTAAGCGGCTTTAGAAATACAGAGTGGTTTCTCAGTCTCTCAGTTACTGGGCAAGGGGTAGAGAATGTACCTAAGGATCCTAAAACCCCAAACTAGGCTGTCTGCTTCCCAGTGGAAAGGTCAACAGGCAACTACCAAGCACACACAGCTCACCAACACCTCAGGCTCAAAGTACAGAATATTTTACAGAGGTCTCCTGACATTTTTTTAGGTAAAGTATCTTTTAAAAAATCTTTCAAGCAGAAGGAAAGCTTTTCATGGTTGTCCTGAATCCTACAGTCACTTACGGTGGCCTTTTGGGGGCATTTGGGTCCTTCTTCTTCTTGCCTCCCTTAGCTGGTCCATAATCCTTCATTTCCCGATCATAGTGTACTTTATCTGCCTTTGCCATCTCATCAAATTTAGATTTCTCTTTTGCCGACATTGTCTTCCACCTTTCAGAGCACGTCTTAGACATTTCTACAAAATTGACTGGAACTTCTGGGTTTTTCTCCTTATGTTCCTCTCTGCATGTCTGCACAAAGAAGGCATAAGCAGACATCTTGCCCCTTGGCTTCTTGGGATCACCTTTAGCCATCCTGACTGTATTGTTCGCTCCTCTGGGTAGCGCTTCCCAGCCTCTCGCTAGCTGCCTCCATGAGAGCCGCCTGAAGGCCATTTTATTTTATATTTTGGTCTCTGGTAGCACCTGGGGCATACACAAAAGAACAGAGTACTATAGAATCTGCCTATACTTAGCTGACAATTCATAACTTAGTGCAGTTACTGAAAGCTAAATGAAGGCAGAGACCATAAGTAACTTTCTTTATAAACTGGTGAAACTCTTTTACCAGGAAGGCAATGTGGTATAGTGAAATAATTTAAGTTTTTAAGAGACAGACAAACTAAAGCCTAAAGATAAACTTACTGGACTTCTCTGAGCCTCAGGCTTTTAATGGGGATAAGGTGATCTACCTCACATGCTGTTTATTATGAGGATTAAACAGGAACACATGTTCTCCTTTCTGAAGAACATACACGAGATAATGCCAATTCTCTTTCCTTTCTCATGTTTAAAGTATCTAACATTCACTTCAACATTTCCATGACTCACATGCTAGCCATAGTCCCTGCCCTCAAATTAAAAACGTGTCGGTAGGATAACGCACTTGCATATAAAACACAAACACAATTAAAGAAAGATCAATGTGCTCTCGTTGGTGTGGCTCAGTGGATAGAGCGTCTGCCTGTGGACTGAAGGATCCCAGGTTCAATTCCGGTCAAGGGCACATGCCGGGTTTTGGGCTTGCGTGTAGGAGGCAGCCGATGGATGATTCTCTCTCATTATTGATGTTTCTAGCTCTTTCTCCCTCTCCCTTCCTCTCCGAAATCAATAAAAAATAATATTAAAAAAAGAAAGATCAAGGTAAACCTAAATGGGCTCCATGAAAGAGTTGGAACTTGAGACATACTTAGGAAAAGCAAATATATAGTTAGGTAATTAAAACTGAGTTAAAAAAAACAAGCAAGCCATCAAAACCTGATCCATACATTGAAATATGATTAAGGGTGAAATTGAGGCGTGTCTACTTGAACTTGACTAGACCTTTGAGATTTTCAAACTGTCCCCTAGGTCCCTAGAAGCCCACAGATGTTGAAGAAAAGGGAAACCTACGTAGATCCCTTTCCTCATTTATTCTGCTTTACCCTTTGGGTGAAATGAAGAGACTGTGGGATTATCTGTGTGCTTTAATAGTCCAGAGTTCTGCATTCAATCATTCAGAGTAAGTGTTGGTACAGAGTTTTGAGAAGCAAGTATTAGGAGCCACAGAAATCTGATAGGCCTAATTTTGCATAGTTTTATCAATGATTTGGAAGAAGGAGACACAACTACCAATTACACCCACAAACCTTATCAACATCAACAGTACTCTGAACGATAACGGAATACTCTGCCCCCTCCCTGTGCCTCGGAGCGAATTCGACTCCGACTCGACATAAATTGCGTTCTCGAAGATGGAGCGAAGGAAAAGAACTTTCTGAAGGACATACAAGCCGCGGAAGATCGGGCCCAGAACCGAACTAGACATACATGGTTTCTTTATCCCCTAACACAGCGGTTCTCAACCTGTGGGTCGCGAACAACGAAAAGACATCCTGCCTATCAGATATTTACATGACGATTCATAACAGCAGCAAAATTACAGTTGTGAAGTAGCAACGAAAATAACTTTATGGTTGGGGGTCACCACCACATGAGGAACTGTATTAAAGGGTCGCGGCATGAGGAAGGTTGAGAACCACTGCCCTAACGTGAAGTTGAAAATGTATCACCCACTCAGGAGGAAGGAATCGTGCACAAAAAGACCGCGGTGTGTGAGATTCGAGAAATCTTAGCGGCGTTTAGAAAGAAAGAAAGACGACCACGGCGCGCGTTTTCCTTTGGGTCCCAAGTCCACAACCATGAGCCCAGAAACACGTCCCCCAGGAAGGTCGCCGGCCCTGCTCGGCCCCACTTCCTACCTCCTGGGAGCGCGCAGGCCCGCTGCCTCCCCTCGTGGGCAAACCCCCGCGCAGGGTCCCTCCTTCACCAGCGG
>NW_005359478.1:2262980-2273722 GCF_000412655.1 Myotis brandtii | reverse complement strand
AAGAAGAGGGAGGAGTGGGAGGTGGGGGGGTACGAGGCGCCCTTCGCTCCCTCCCTCCCTCCCTAGGAGCTGCCGCCGCCGCTCTGCCGCCGCCACTCCGCCGCCATTTTGGGTTCGCTTGGCGGAGGGGGAGACGATCCCCGTCTCGGTTGCGGGACCCACCTCCCCTCAGTTTCTCCAGCTTTAGCCCCCACGCCTTTCTCTTCTCCTCTCTCCCGTTTCCGCCAGTCCGCTCCCCCGCCGGCCGCCTCTTGACAAGCGAGAGGGATCCGCTGTGGACCCGGGGAAGCGGAGGAGCCTGGTGGCGGCCGTCCCCTCTTCCCCACTTCCCTGCACTCTCATCGCTGGGCCTCGGCCTCTGACACGGTGAGTAGAACCGCCGGGGGAGGCCTTGGGGCCTAAGTCGTTCCTCCGCTACTCAGCCCTGGGCTGCCGGGGCGCTCCTGTCATCTCCCGGACCCGCGCCTCCGGGAGAGCGGCGGCGGGAATGGGGGAGGGGAGCGCCGGGCAGGGGATCCTGAGCTCATCGGGAAGTCCCTCCTGGCGGGGCCGAAGGAGTGTCCCTCACTGGCGGGCTCCTGGCGTGGGGCCGGGGGGCGGGAAAGTCAGCCAGCGGAGGCGGAGTCGCCCGTGTCCCTGACAGGTTTATCTCGCGTGTGGTGTGGGCCCGACGGGAGGATCCCCCCAGGTCCGCGCTCCGTCTGTTGCGGGGAGGAGGGTGGCAGGAGAAGTGATCTTCGGAGGGTAGTTTGCCTGCACGATCGGGTCTGTTGTGTTCCTGACCCGCTGAACTGCATGCAGCGAACGACAGAACGATCTCAGGGTTCTAAGTTGAATAAATGTTACTGGTTAGTTTGTACATGGAAAGACATGTTTTTGGTCTAGAAGACAGATGGTCTGTTGGTATAGAGCGGCTGTGTGTGTATGTGTGTAAGGAAGGAAAGTGTTCCGGAAGAGTTTGCTTGTATTTGTATAAGGGTAATGGAGTTCCCCCTATAAGTTAGCTTATTTTAAAAATAAAATGTGGGATGTTGTTCCCTGCTGATTGACATGCGTGTGTATTTTAGGGTTTGGGAGCGAGTGAGTTATTACTTCTTGGGGAAGAGCAGTCAGGGCAGTAGTATTGTAGACACACTAGGTAGTGTGTGTGTGTGTGTGTGTGTGGGGGCGGGGGGGGTCAGGGATGGGAGAAGCCTGTCATAGCCAGGTATGGTCTTGGGAATAGTTGGTTTCTCTAATAGAGTGCATCGTGTAAATGCGAGGGCCCAGACCATCTTTAACAGCACAATTATTGTGAGGGTATAAAGAATGCTTGGCCTTTCTGCGGACCCGAGTTTATATCAACACTTTATAATAGAGTAAAGCATTTGTATTTTTCAGACTGCACTTGCAGTTTGTGTGTGTGTGTGTGTGATCCTAAATCCCTGTGAAAATGGTAGGATAGATGTTTTCTCCTATTTCACAGAATAGGAAATTGAGGCATAACGAGATAATTTTTCCAAGGTCACAAGTTAAGTTGGGGACAAAGTTGGGATTATAATTCAATGGTTTGACCACTACTCAAGTAGTATTTCCATCATACAATGAATGGAGCCTCTGAAGGTCTTTGACAGGCAAATCCTGAGTTTATTGGAAAGATAGGGGCATATGTGACTGGTTGGATAATATATTTGGTACCGATCAGTTGTGTCAGACATGTGTATGGAATGTATGTTGCCCTTGCTCAGGTTGACCTGTATGAAAATGTGTATCCATGACTATTATTTTTTGTTTATGGGGGAAGCAGAGCATTCCTGACAATTAGGCTTGTGTGTTTGAGAGAGGGATCTTTCATCGCATAACTTGTACCAGAGCAGCCGCATGGGGTCTGACAGCTTAATTTTTATTTTATTTTATTTTGACAGCTTAACTTTAAATCTTTGGGAGGAAGGATCTTTCATTCAGTCAACAAATATTTATCTAATAACTTCTTAATAAATTGTCCTGCCTTAGGCTGAGAATAATCAAGGTGACCCTGTTGAAACAACCTGAGTACATATGAAGGGGGACTTGTCTTGACAGAGATATATATTAACTTGAGCGAGGCAAACAAGTCAGTGTGGAATTGAAACTAGAAAACCTTCCTAAAAAAATCTATTCGGTTTGGAGGGTATTTAGATCTTCCAGACATTTTAATATGAAAGGATAGAAGTGTATTTTTAATTAAGACTCTTAACAGGGTAGGTAGCCAGGTTGTGATAGAGTGTGTCGTCTTTTGCTTTTTTTCGGGGGGGGGGGCATTTATGAGTAAACTATTTGGGGGATCTTGGAATTGTTTTTATATGTGCCTATGGATATTGAAACTTTGGCTAGGCTGAAGGAATTCTTCGAAAGGCTAATTTATAGTAAGGATCTCCTTTATGAATATGACTTGAATAAAGCCAACTTAATTTTATTTCTCTGGAAGTTTGAATTTTTTTAAAAATGTATTTTATTGATTTTTTACAGAGAGGAAGGGAGAGGGATAGAGAGTTGGAAACATTGATGAGAGAGAAACATCGATCAGCTGCCTCCTGCACACTCCCTAGTGGGGATGTCCCCTCAACCAAGGTACATGCCCCTGACTAGAATCGAACCTGGGACCCTTCAGTCTGCAGGCTGACGCTTTCTATCCACTGAGCCAAACCGGTCAGGGCATGAAGTTTGAATTTTTTGATGTGCCAGATCAGTGGTTCTTAAAGTTTTTTTTGGGACACTTACCCTTCTGAGAATCTGGTGTAAGACCCTTGCTCAACTGTAGAAAATGAGCATAAGAATAATCACACAAGTTATGCATACAATTTCAGGAACTTAAATTGTAATGAAATAGAACCAATTTATATTCAGGTCTCATTTGAAAGCCTTTTTTTTTTCTAGTTTTGTTTGGGAGTGAGTATGCTGTTATAAGTTGAAAAGATGAAAGATTCTGTGACTTTATTTGAGCATGCTGACAGTAAGGAGAACTTGAAGATCCGTGTTTTTAATTATTTTTATTTCTTTGCATACTTATTTCTGCAGTGTTAGTATGTGATTCTGAATTAGGTGGTAAGAGAATATAATACAGCACAAATGTTTATAAATTTATTCCTTTTAGTTATCTTTATTTTCAAACTTCTATCTTTCCAGTTTTGTATTGGAAATGAGGCTCATTTTGAGGCTCATTTCCTGAAATTTATCTTAGTTATAACAAATATTGAGTTAATTCGATTCAAGGGATAAAAAGATGAATAATATATGGCCTCTACCCTAGAAGGTATTCTAATCCAGTTGAAGCTATGAATTGTATGATGGTAGGGACTTTCAAAAGGTCAAGGAAGGAGGTGGGAAGCATATTCCTAGGAGTTAAGGTTTCATAACTTAATTGCAGAGTTTTTGCCACTAATTCTTAGAAAGCCATAATGTCTTCATACTTTTTATGCAACTTCGTAGCTAAAAAATGTACTTTGATATTGAATGATTGATCATTTGATGTTTTTGGATTGAGGAACTCTGGTTTGAAAAGGAGGCAGACATTGGTTGCATTCCTTATCTTGTTTTGGATATATTTCCATAGTAAGTTTATGTAAAAAAGATAAAAAAATTTTTTTTATTGATTTCAGAGAGGATGGGAGAGGGAGAGAGAGATAGAAACATCAGTGATGAGAGAGAATCATTGATTGGCTGCCTCCTGCATGCTCAAGCCCACAACCTGTGCTTGTGCCCTGACTGAGAATTAAACTGTGACCTCATAGATCTACTATGATCAACCACTGAGCTACGCTGGTCTGGCTAAAAAATGTCTTAATGTCATATTTGGATATACATGCACCTAGAAAACACTTCTGGGGGTAAAATCCAGTAGTTATTTCACAGACTACCCATGAATCTAGTACTAGAAATTAAAAATAATTACTGAATTTTTAAAAGAACAAGAAAATTAGAAAGGTGTTTCAATAGGACAGATTATAGGATTCTGCAAGATAATGGAGAGAGATCTTAAGAAAAATGTTCTGATTGTCTCATCTTTTTTGTCATGGCCTCTGTGTAAGAATGTTATGTAAGTTTGTGAAAAGGTTAAAGCCAGTATTCATTAACATACATTTCATTTCAAAATATAAAAGAATGTACAGAAGTGAATAATTTTTTTGTCAATGCCTGTTTTCAAACCGATGATGATTCTGGTCCATGCACTACTGATAACACGAAGCAGTGGAATCGTAAACATCAAGAATCATTTTGTTCGGAATTTGTGTGCCTTCAATTCATTGGTTTTATACTGTAAACTTTATTTTTTATGTATCCCCTTTTGAAAAAGTCTAGTGACACTTTAGGGTGAGTTTTCTTCGTTCAAAACTTAGTCTGGCTTCACCTATTATTTCAAATCAGTTAAACCTGAAAAGGAGTGAAAATTAAGTGAGTTATCAGCTGTTAAAGTGTGTATACAGCCAAAACCGGTTTGGCTCAGTGGATAGAGCGTCGGCCTGTGGACTGAAGGGTCCCAGGTTCTGTTCCGGTCAAGGGCATGTGCCTGGATTGCGGGCACGTCCCCAGTGGGAGATGTGCAGGAGGCAGCTGATTGATGTTTCTAACTCTCTATCTCTCTCCCTTCCTCTCTGTAAAAAATCAATGGAATATATTTAAAAAAAAAAAAGTGTGTATACATTTTTTGGGACAACCTATATATCTGTGCGTATAGATACATATGTATATAGTCTCTTTCTATGTATGAGATACTTCACAAAAGTAATGCGTGTAATAATAACAAAAAATTCTTCAGGATCTTTTAAGGATCAAGAATGGAAAATAATTGCTCAGCCAGCATGGCTCAGTGGTTGAGCATCAAACTATGAACTAGGAGGTCATGGTTCAATTCCCAGTCAGGACACATGCCCAGGTTGCCGGCTTGATCCCCAGTGTGGGAATATGCAGGAGGCAGCCAGTCAATGATTCTCTGTCATCATTGATGTTTCTGTCACTTTTCTTCTCCCTTCCTCTCTGAAATCAATTAAAATTTTTTTTAAGAAAAAAATGGAAATAAATTTTCTGTCCTTTTCTTGAGTTGTATTTTAAAGTACAGACCATAACTTCCCTATATCTTTTTAAAAACATGAATTTATTGGGGTGACACCAGCTAACAAATTTATACAGGTTTCAGGTGCACAGCTCTACAAAACATCATCTGTACACTATATTGTGTGTTCACTACCCCAAGTCAAGTCTCTGTCCATCCATAACTTATATATTTTGCTAGGAACTGTGTCTTTATAGAATTAGTAGTACTACTTGAGGCTTTTTATTCTAAGTCTTTTTCTATACTCTATCAATAAAGAATTGGACACATTTAATCCTGCCCAAAATGATCTGCCTACAAACAGTAGAGAAGTTTTACCATATGTGTAGGTGGTATGTCTCCAGTTAACAATTTCATATTGCTATTTAAGTTATGTGTGTTGTTATAAATCTTTTAAGGTTACTGAAATCCACTGTGAGGTCTACTTTGTGTCTGTCTTTTCAGAGCATGAGATATCTTAAGCCTGGCCGCCATAAGAGAGGGAAGTTAAAATAGTTTTTGTTTTATTTTGAGCTATATTGTAGGGTGTTTTTTTCCCCCTTTAAATTACTTGGAGTGTGTTTTTTTGTTTATATTCTTTTGTATGTAGAGGTTAGATTTTCATACTTATGATTTGTCATCTTAATTACAACTTTCATTTTTACATTTCATGTTTTAGAAATCACTTTTTTAGTAACTGCCTCATTGGGGGTGTTAATGGGCAGTGTGATGTTGACACATCATCATAAATTATGGCTTCAAGTAATGACAGAAATTTACCTAATAACCTTTTTTTTTTAAAATATATTTTTTTATTGATTTCAGAGAGGAAGGGAGAGGGAGAGAGAGAGAGAAACATCAATGATGAAAGAGAATCATTGATCGGCTGCCTCCTGCACGCCCCAAACTGGGGATGGAGCCTGAAACCCGGCCGGGCACATGCCCTGACCGGGAATTGAACTGTGACCTTCTGGTTCATAGGTCAATGCCCAACCACTGAGCCACACCGGCTGGGCTTTACCTAATAACCGTATTGCTATTTCAGAGTTGAACATCTAACTTATTTATGTTTGAATAATATAAAATTTTATTTTTAGCATTAATTATTTTTGCTTTTTATAGTTTTTAGTCATTTGCTCTCAGACATATGCAAGTTGATGACAGGATTGTATATTTTTTCCCCCAACTTAATTGTGTTGATTTTTTTTTTAAAATATATTTTATTGATTTTTTACAGAGAGGAAGGGAGAGAGATAGAGTTAGAAACATTGATCAGCTGCCTCCTGCACATCTCCCACTGGGGATGTGCCCGCAACCCAGGTACATGCCCTTGACCGGAATCGAACCTGGGACCTTTCAGTCCGCAGGCCGACGCTCTATCCACTGAGCCAAACCGGTTTCGGCAATTGTGTTGATTTTTTAAATGTGGAACATTTCAAGCATAATGGTGATAAAGAGAATGGTATATGAGCTTTCATGTATTCAGCATCCAGCTTGAATATTTTTGAATACCTAGTTATCACATTATCTCCCTTTTCACCTCTTTGATTATTTTAAGCAAATCTTCCAGACATAATTCATCATTAAATATTTCAGTATACATTCATTTTACTCTTAAATGGGAAATTATTTCTTCATAGTTAGTGTTATATAACTTTTAAAATAAAGTATATAATGATAATTGGAACTAAACTACTTATACCAAATATTTCTAATTTATATTACCTGTCAATAGAGATTTCCTATGCACACTAAGAAGAAATGAGCTGAATAGAATTTCACTTCACTGCTTTTAGATGTTTGCACTGAAAAATGCAAGTTAGTTTATGATTGCCCCAAAAGCTTATAATGTTTTACAGGTTTTTTAGTTTTGTTTTTTTAGTCATGACGACAAGATAGTAAAAACAAAAATATTTTCTAATTCTTCTTAGTTTCTCTTGATTTTCTAACTGGATACAATTACCACAAAGAAATCAGATGATACTGGTGATGTTGAACAGGAGCTGAAATTGGTCTAAAGTCAACTTGATATTTAAAGAGAATAAGATACACATTATTTTGAAATTCTGATTATGGACATTTGAAAATCGAAACCATTTCTTAAGTTGCTAAATACAGAATATGGTTATGATGATGAGTAGAAACATTGTAAAAAAATAAATATTCCTATTGAGTTACTAAAATGAATCAGAGCATAGAGATTTGAAGTGGTTGCTAGTAAAATAGAATTTATATATATGTATATACTTTAAATCCACAAATGAGAGTTATAATTCAGATGAATGTGAATTCCATCATTAGTGACATTTTGGTTAACTTATCTTTTGTTACATACTATGTTATAATTCCACGGTAGGTAAATCATGAATCTTTGATTTAATTTTTTTGTTTTACAGTTATATCTTTTCTACACTTGATACTTCTCATTCAGGTTTTAAAAATATGTTTTTATTGATTTCAGAGAGGAAAGGAGAGGGAGAGAAACATCAATGATGAGAGGGAATCACTGATTGGCTGCCTCCTACATGCCCCCTACTAGACATTGAGCCTGCAGCCCAGGGATGTACCCTGACCAGGAATTGAACAGTGACCTCCTGTTTCATAGGTTGACACTCAAACACTGAGCCACACCTATCCGGCCTATGCCTTTTACCAGAAGGAATATTTATTACTTCATTCAACAAGTTTTAATTGTATGCTTTATGCCATTCTAAGCCCAGGGGATACAGCAGTAAATAAAACAGTCAAAAATCACTGTCCTCATAACACTTACTGTCTAATAAGATAAATATTAAATAAATGAATATGATGTCATAGTATTTTGGTGATAGTGTTATAAAGGAAATTTAGTCAAGGTAAGTTAATTTTAGGTGGTTAGGGAAGTTCTTTGAAGCAGTGATGTTTGAGCAGAGACCTGAATGATATGAAGGACTTCATACAGCTATCTGGGCATGAGCATAAGCCCTGAGGCAGTAGTGTGTTTGGTATCCTATATAATAAAACCCTAATATGCAAATTGAACAGTGGAATGACTGGTCACTATGATGCACACTGACCACCAGGGGGCAGGCGCTCAACACAGGAGTTGCCCCCTGGTGGTCAGTGCACTCCCACAGGGGGAGTGCCACTCAGCCAGAAGCCACCTCATGGCTGGCAAGTGCAGCGGCTGTGGTGGGAGCCTCTTCCATCTCCACGGCAGTGCTAAGGATGTCCGACTGACGGCTTAGGCCCGCTCCCTGCCGTCAGTCAGACATTCCCTGAAGGCTCCTGGAATGCAAGAGGGTGCAGGCCTGGCTGAAAGACACCCCCCACCCCCAGTGCACGAATTTTGTGCACCAGGCCTCTAGTGTTTAAGAAATAGGAAAGAACTGGAATAGTAAACTAGGTGAAGAAACAGGTAGGAGAGGTAGCCAGAGATTAGATAATATAGGGCCTTATAAGACTTGACTAAGTGTATATGTTTTATTCTAGATTTGATAGGAAGCTAGCTATTGGAAGATTTTGAGCAGGGAAGTAACTTGATCTAATATATACACTTTGAAAGGCAAGAGTGATGTAACTAGAGTGGACAGTTAGGAGGCCATTGTGATACTTGAGGAAATAGGTGATTGTGAGTTGAACCTAGGGTGTTATCAGGGAGGTGGATTTGGGATATATACTTTAGTATAGTGGGGATGATAACTTGTATTGGATGTGGGATCTGAGTAAAAGAGTAGTCGCAAATGACCCCAGCCCTGACCAGTATGGTACAGTGGTTAGTGCGTCAGCCTGGGCACTGCAGGGTGTCAGGTTCAATTCCCAGTCAAGGGTGGCACCTACCTGGGTTGTAGGTTTGTTCCTCACCCCAGTCGGGGCGAATGTGGGAGGCAACCAATTGATGTGTCTCTCACACATTGATGTTTTTTTCTCTCTCTCCTTCCCTCCCTTCCACTCTCTAAATCAATGGGAAAAATATCCTCACTCCTTGGGTGAGGATTAAAATAAAAAATAAATGAGTCCACCTAGCCAGTGTGGCTCAGGGGTTGAGTGTCAACCTGTAAACCAGGAGATCACGGTTCAATGGTTCAATTCCCGGTCGGGGTGCCCGGGTTGTGGTCTTTTTATATATATATTGATTTCAGCGAGGAAGGGAGGGGGGGAGGAGAGAAACATCAATGATGAAAGATAATCATTGATTGGCTGTCTCCTGCACGCCCCCCACTGGGGATCAAGCCCACAACCTGGGCATGTGCCCTTGACCCGAATCAAACCCAGGACCCTTCAGTCCGCAGGCCAACGCTCTATCCACTGAGCCAAACAAAGCCTGCTAGGGTGCGGGTTGTGGTCTTGATCCCCAGTAGTGGGTGTGCAGGAGGCAGCCAATCTTTGATTCTCATCACTGATGTTTCTATCTCTCCCTCTCTGAAGTCAATAAAAATATATCTAAATCTATATAAAATCAATGACATCAATGAGAGCCTCAAAAATTGGATGCCATTTACTGAAATTAGGAACACTGGGAGAAGCAAGTTGCGGGTGTGCAGCAACTAATCTGATTTGGATATACTGACTTTAGTTTTCTATTAAGTATTTCTGGTTGCGACATTGAATAGGTAGTTGGATGTATAAATTTGGGAGTTCATCGTTGTAGAGTTGGTATTGAGAACCATAGAACTTGATGATATAACCTGGGGAGATGAAATTATTGGACTGAATTGTGAGATATTGTTGACACTTAGAAGAATTTAGTCAAGAATGATGGGACTGAAAGATGAATTATTCAATTAAAAAATGGATAGAAGATCTGAATAGATATATCTCCAGAGAGGACATACAGATGGCCAATAGACATATGAAAAAATACTCAATGTCACTAATGATCACAGAGATGCAAATTAAAGCTACAATGAGGTATCATCTCACACCTGCCAGAATGGCTATCAGTAAATCAGCAAACAACAAGTACGGCAAGGATGTGGAGAAAAGGGAGCACTAGTACGCTGCTGGTGGGAATGCAGACTATTGCAGCCACTGTGGAATGCAGTCTGGAGTTTCCTAAAAAAATTGGAAATGGAACTGCCATTTGACCCAGTCATCCCACTTCTAGGAATATATACTAAGAATCCCTAAAACACCAATCAGAAAGAATATATGCACCCCTATGTTCATAGTAGTGTTCTTTACAATAGCTAAGATTTGGAAATAGCCCAAGTGCCCATCAATATAGTTTTCTGAATAATGCTCTTAAGAAGATCCCGGGGATATGATTTAATCCTCAAGTGGTGGGATTGGTAATAGAGACAGTCCTATATAATAAAAGGCTAATATGCTAATCAAACTGCAGAACAACCAGTTGCTATGATGCACACTGACCACCAGGGGGCAGATGCTCAGTGCAGGAGCTGACTCCTGGTGGTCAGTGCGCTACCACAGGGGGAGCGCTGCTCAGCCAGAAGCTGGGCTCACAGCTGGCAAGCGCAGCAGCGGTGGCAGGAGCCTCTCCCCTCTCTGCGGCAGTTGGACATCCCCGAAGGCTCCTAGACTGCAAGAGGATGCAGGCTGGGCTGAGGGACCCCTCCCCCCCCAACCCCCAAGTGCATGAATTTCATGCTCCGGGCCTCTAGTCTACACTAATAAAAGAGAAACATGGTAATTGGTGTACAAGCTACCCTTCCCATTGGCTAATCAGCATATCCTTATGCAAATTAACTGTCAG